>NW_011889264.1:1461289-1469849 GCF_000151845.1 Pteropus vampyrus
TGTATAGCTGCCCAGGTCCTGCAGGCTGGATGGGAGGCTGAAGGCGCCTTTCAGCAGGACCTAGATCCACTGAGAAAGCCCACCAGCTCGATGAGAGCCGCTGCTGCCCCTTACATTCTGCCTGCCTGCCTGCTTGGCCTAGAATCCTCTCTGTTCAGTGCTTTCTAGAGATCTGGCACTGCGGGCACTCCACGGACATCTTGAAAAGCAATGTGGACAAGATGTGACTTCTTTATATGTTTGTTTTCCAACTTCCTTAAAGAATTCCTTTTGGAATTTCTTGGAGCACCCTACATAGTGTATAGTAGCTGCTCAATAAATGTTTACAAATGACACCTAAGTGATACCAATTATTGAGCTGCTACTATATTCCAGGCACTGTACTCAAAATAAATCTTAACCGTATTAGTACATTTGAATTCCACAACTGGAAGAGAAGCACTAAAGTTTAATAGAAAAGAGAACAGGCTTTGGAATCATAATTTGAAATAGTCCCCATCCTTCATTCTAGCTGGGCAACCTCTGGAAAAGTATTTAAATTCTCTGAGCCTTAGTTTTCTAATCTGTAAAATAGACATAATATCTATCTCCTAAGATTGCCGTGAAGGTTAAAAGATTAGATAGATAGATGATAGATAGATAGATAGATAGATAGATAGATAGATAGATAGATAGATAGGCAGGCACATGTGTGTAGATATGTATATATGTATACACATATGTAATTATATATGTGATTTTTACATAATTTACATATATTACATATTTACATGCATACTACATGTTATAAATATATTTATATATATTTACATAGTACAGTATCTGCCATCTAAAACCTAGAATATGGTATAAAAAATGAAAAAATAGTATATTATAACAAAGCAGTGAGGAAGGCGTTATTATCCCCATTTTGTAGATGAGAAACAACACAGAACAACATCTTCTGACAGAAGTTCGTTCAGCCTCATCCATTGATAAGGAGTTCCCTTGTTTGTAACACAAATGAGTAGGGAATTGATCTGGAGCTTTAGAAATACCCAGGATTGGGGGGAACCAATGGAGAAGGACATTCCAGACAGATTCAAACCCTACAGAGGCTGGGGGTTGGGGGGCAGGAATAGTAAAAGATCCAAAGAAATACTAGCCATGGTTTTTTTATTTTCTTCCCATATAAAGTGCTTGAGTGTGAATCAGTCAGTGAATTTATTCCCAAACCTATACAAGAGACCTGTTATCTGTTAAGCACTTAAGCTGAGAAATAGGATAGAAAATAGTCAAGAAAAAGTGCTCTGAAGTGGTCTGCCTCAGTGTGAATTCCTGCCTATTATTTATAAGCTGTGTGGCCATGGGAAAGTCTTTTAACCTCTCTGAGCTTTGAGTTCCACATTTCTAAAATGAGGATAATAATAGATCCTTTGGAAGGCTTTGAGAATTTTATAAGAATGTATGCAGAGTCTGTGCCACTCAATAAGCATCATAAGCATTCAACACATCATAATTTTTATTGTTGTTGCTGTTTTTATGTGGCTTATATTCATAACCCAAAATTTGTGCAGATTAAGCAATGGGAAAAATCACCTAACTACTAGCAACCAGTAGACTCAGGATTCCAAAACCCAATCTCCCTGTGTCAGTCAGAAAAGGTTAGGTTATGCTCAGTAACAAACAAGCCAAAAAAAAAAAAAATTCAGTAATGTGACACAATAGAAAGTTATTCCTCCTTCGACAAAATCCATTGCAGTTCTGGACAACTGTCCATATGTTAGCTTAACAGTCCAGATGGATTTGCTCTTATTCATATCCACACAAGAACCTATGATCATAGTGGCAAGCCAAGAGCAGGAAAGTTGGGCACGAGTAATTAAATGCTTCCATCTGGAAGGGACACAGGTCTCTTCTACTCACATTTCGTTGGCCAAAACAAGTTGGCTAACCTAGTTATACCTAACTCAAGAAAGAGAAGTGCAACCCTTCTGCATGCATGGAAGTTCAGGAAAACATGTTATCAGTGAATACCATACCCCCCAAAACTCAGTCTCTTAACTACTCTATATTGCATGGTCTGCCTCTCACTGCACTAGGAACAACCATTGTTCAACTTTTCCTTACTGCATCAGTGAGTCTGAACACCCTTTACTTAAGTTCAGAGAAAATGAACTAATTAATCAGCAACTGTTTCACAAATTCCTGCCTGGCCCTTGTCCTTTTCCTGCGCATCGGCAGCACTCCATGGTTAGTGGCTCTCCCCCAGTGTCCCCAGTTAGCTCAGCCAAGACCATAACCATGATCCTTCTGTCCAGGGCTCTCTTCTTCCCCCATCCATCACCAGGGCCCCACGATCTCACCTGTCGACGCCAGCTCTCGCTTGATGTCTCAGTTCCGGAACAGAGATGCTCCAGCTGCTACCTGGGAAGGCTCTGGCCCCCAAAATATTTAGTTAGCAGCCATTCAGTTAAGTGGAATTGACTTTTTATCGGCTTTTCTCTGTACAGCTGCCACCAGCGAAAGCTGTTTCCTCCTTCCCTCTTCTCTGCCTGTCAGTTCACTCCACATTCCTATCGGCAGCCTTTAACTCTGATCAATACCAACCGCTGTGTAACAGCTCACGCACGGCTGCTCTGGTTTGCATCGATCAGACCCTTCTTCCAACAGGTAGTCAGCTATTTGAGGCAATGACTCGAGATAAACACCTACTTTTACTTCAGGCTAATTCATTTCAGGTGGGTTTCAAGGAGGCTCTGCACCCTGTCTCTGTTAGACAAGCTGAAATCATAGAGTCAAGATCAACTCCTCGTGTGCTCGAGATCCTAGGAGACCTTTCTTCCTCTCCCTGTTTCTCCCCTTTCCTTGTATGTTGTAAGTGCCACTTATAAATAAGATACCAAGACCTGGGACATTGAAAATGCCACTTAGAAAGTGTGTCAGCCAGCCGTCCATCTTTCCTTTTCATGAGATGCATCCAGGACTACAGAAAACCAAGGGCTGCTGTGGACGCAGCATTGTCGCTGGGCAACCAAGCATCCTTCCAGCTTCCCCAGAACTAACCTCACAATATCCCTCAACCCTGCTTCTCTCACCACCTTGACGGGGAAGCCCTTGAATCCATCCCCATCTTTGTTCCAGGCTCACAAATGAATTTGCCAGGAGCTGATATTGCAAAACCATTCGCTGTTTGGCAACTGAATAAGGGTTGGTACACCTTACGGCATTTTGTTGCAACCAGAAAATACATAAGTCTAGACAGTATGGACTCTATTTTTCCAACATGTACACTGTGACCTTGGTCCCAAAACCACTGTTTTTTTTTTCTTCTTTCTCCAGTCCCCCTTGACACACCCACCTAATCAGTCCCTAGGTTCTGTTGAGCCTTTCCTTGCAGTGCAATTTCAGTGTCCCCGCCCTCTATCTCAGTTGTTACCATCTCCCGGGGCTTGGACCGCTGCAGTATCCTCTAGCTGGTCGTCTGATGCTTAGTTGTACCCTGCTTCGCCAGTTTCACCCTGCATACAGATTAAACTTCCTAGTGCTCTGTTGTGATTGCCTTGCTTTTCTCAAACATCCTCAGAGGCTTCCCATTCCCTACCAGAATGAAAAGCAAAATTTTCAGCCTCTCATGCTGGCTTTCGGAGATCTGATTCTTAGCTCTCTCTCCAGACTGTCTCTCACTGCGCTCCATCATAACTCCAACACTCTAGTCCATCTGGATGGCTAGCTAGTTCCTCTACTAGAGTTTTCTAGCTGTGCGCCTAAAAAATGAATGTCACGCCCCACACCACCTTTGAAATTGGTTCAAATCCTAGCTCCACCATTTATTAGCTTTATGACAACAGTGGAGTTATCTAACCTCTCTGGCTCAATTTCTCACCTGTGGATTAGGGATAATAATAGTACCTACTCCATAAGATGGTTATAAGGATTAAATAAATTAACGTGTGTAAGGTAATCCAGATGGCACCTGCACATAGTAAATTCTATGTAAATGTTTCCTCTTATCGTTATTATTTTCTCTTCTCCAAGCCATAACCTAAAGCATACCTTCTCCACGAATACACTTCAGGTCACCCCAGCAAAAAATACTCATTTCCTTTTTTTGCTGTCCATAGTTTTGATTTATACTGACAATACAATAATAATTAGTAGGTGTTGGGTATAAGCCCAGTGTTTTTGATGCATTATTGCTTTTAAATCCTTGGGATGGATACCTTCCATTTCCCTAGATCCACTCTCCCTCCTTCTTTATCTTGATTTCTGCCACAGGCGGTTGATCTGATCTGTATGTCCAGTGGTTTCCAGTTGGATTTGGCCAACAAAGAGTACTGGCAAGAAATAGGCAGGAGGAAGAAGTGTAGATCGGAATTTTTATTCCCCCAGCTCCTTCCCAGCTGAGTCACCGCAGAACAGCTTCATCTCTCAGCCCAAGGTCACGGCTCCTGTCGGGTGAGCCTCGTGGCCTAGGCTGCTCTGTCTCTAGCCTCTGGTCACCATGCCCTCTCCTTGCCTCTTCACCCCTGGGCTGAGAAATGGCCCCAGGGCTTTGCACTCTCCCTTGTGGTTCCCAGAACCCTGATCGTACTTCTGTGAATACAATTATCCCTAGATAAACTCTCCCCAAATTTTCCTGATTCCCAGATACCACCCTGGTTAATGCAGTTTTCATCACAACCCTACGAAGTAGGTCCTGTCATTGTCACCAAGGATGCCTGAGATCACATCAGGCAAGTGATGGAACCACATCTGCCTGGCTCGGAAGCCCATGCTCTGAATCACTCTGAGTCATACCCTGAATCACTTCTACTATAGTAAGTTGAAAGGTGGCTATTTCTCCATGGCTCTCCACATCTGTTAGTCAGAATATGTTAATTTGCTTTTGCCACATAAGACAAACAAACAAACAAAAAAAACCCACAGAAAACGCCAAATCTTAGAGGCTTAAAAAACAATCATTTATTAGCACATCAATTTAGGGGTCAGCAGTTTGGGCTGGGCTCAGCTGGGAAGTTCTTCTGCTGGATTCACCCGATTCACTTGTATGGCCGCAGTCAGCTGGAGGATTTTCTGAGGGATGGTGGCCCTCATGATGTCACATATGTGTCTGGCAGCTGGTGGGGAGCCACAGGGGTGACCAGCCCATGTGTTTCCAGTATCTAGCAATATAACCTAGAATTCTTCAGATGGTGGCTGGATCCCAAAAAGAACAAAACCAGTGTGCAAGCACTTTTCAGGCCTCTGCTTGCCTCGGGGTCATCTGACATTCAATTAGTATAACCCAGAGCCAAGGGCTGGCAAAATGCACTCCACGTCTTGATGGGAGGATCTGAAAAATACTGCTGCCATTTTTGTTTTCAATCTATCACATGGGACACTCTTTTCTGGAAAGATCTATGTCTTGACAATTTATATTCCTATATCCTCATAACCCAAGTCAGAAAAGCACTGTGGGCAGGTCCTGTGTTGCAGGAGGTGGGGAGTATCCGCTTTACAGCTTGGTGAACATCTGACACTCTTCCTGCCTGTCACCACCAGACTGAAAATAATTCTGAAAGGGAAGTCTCTTAAAACTTTAGCATGAGGGAGTGGAATTTTTTTTAATTAGGCTTCAGCAGAATTTTTAAAAGAATCTTTCTTTTCTTCGGTTGCCTCTCCCTTGTTATAAATTTTTAACTCCACCCAGTGGCATACCACAGCCAGCCTGGCTTCTCCTTCCCAGTCTCCCACACCACTGTTTGCTTGGCAGCGAGGCTCAGCTCACGTTGCTACAGAAGGCGGAGGAAGAAGTCTTGCTTCCTGCTCTCTTCACTTCCTCCTTTCTTTCCTCTTCTCCCTCTGGAGCTCATCCTTGTCTGCTCACTGCTGCTCTGCACTCATCAGCTACCCTCCCAGGAGCAGGATTCCAGGAAAAGCTAAAGGTTTGCCTCTAGGACAACCCTGTACAGACCCCCGAGTTGAGTACTGCACACAGTGACCTAAAGACTTAGCCAGAAGATTGGCCCTCCAGGAAGCCCTAAGACAGAATATGAATCTAAAAAGTAGTTTTATGTGTGAGATTACACTTAAAAATACTTGTGATATTATGAACTTGATGTGGCTAGCCATTCATTAATTTATTTCACAAGTATTTATTGAGTACCTACTATGTGTGAGGCACTGTGCCTTCCCTGGAAATCTAAAACATAGTTTCTGCCCTTGAGAAACTTGTAGTCTGAGGCTGGGAGGGAGACAGACACCTGAAGAGATAATGCCAATTAACAAGGCAAGTGCTATGTCAGAGGATGTCACAAGAAGGCAGGAGGCTACTGTGCCTAGCCTGGGAAGGCTTTCTCAGATGACATCTGGTAAGGTCTAGTCCAGTGCTGTCCAGTAAAAATACACTGTGAGCCACATATGTAATTTTAAATTTGCCAGTAGGCACATTAAAAAGAAAAACAAACAGAAGAAAATAATCCTAATATATTTCATTCAATCCAATATATCCAAGATAATACCCTTTTACAACATAAGAACATAAAAATTATTAATGAGATATTTTATATTTTTTAATTGTACTAAGTCTTTGAAATCCAGTGTGTATTTTAAAATTACAGCACATCTCAATTTGGACACCAAATTTTCAAGTTAAAGTAAAATATAGTCATATCAAAGCAATAAAGTTGTGTTTAATGGAAACATATTTTATATTGCTTCAGTTAGAATTTTTAAATTTAAATTAACGTAAATGAAATAAACTTTAAAATTCACTTCCTCATTTCCACTAGCCACATTTCGAATGATTAATAGCTATGTCTGACCAGTGGCGACCTTATCAGAGAGCATAGGTCAAAAAAGATAAATAGGTGTGAAACAAAGAAAGTAGAGGAGATAAGGTATTTTTGATAGGAAAAAAAAAAAAAAACTAGTGTGAGCAAAGGCACATAAAACAGTATGGGGTTTGGAACGCTACATAACTGAATATTACCCTGACACAATGGGCAAGGCTAGTGATGGGACATGAGCCAAAGGTGAAAAGATAGGCAAGAGACGGTCATAATGAGCCTTGCGTGCTCCAACAATTGAGAATCATATTATTTCATAAGTATATACTAATATGGGGGAAATTGAGCACAGGAGGAAGTGTCTGGCTGGAGCCACTAAACCCTTATGTGAAAGAATCCACCCTCCTGGTGGCCTGGGACAGAGGCTCAGCAAGTCCACATCTGAGATGGAAGCTTGGCAAGAGTGGACGAAGGGTGTATTTGCTATGATGTAAGTAACAGAAATCAACTCAAATAGATATTAATAAACAGGCTTACTGGCTCACAGGGGCAGTCCAGAGGCAGGCCATGTGGGTGGTTGGTTCACGAGGTCAAGCATATAATGAAAGGCCCAGAGCCCTTCTTCCTCTCCATCCGTCATCCGCGTTATTGACCTTATCCTAAGGTCTGCTCCTCCTGAAGTTATAGGGGGCTGCCAGCCAAGTTTGGAGCCCATGTTTCCTCATTCATGGTCAGTGGTAGAGAGTGCTTCTGTACCATCATTCCAAGTAAGATTCCTGAAATTTACCTGATGTGACCATCTCAAGACACAGTTCCCACCCATGAAAGAATAACTATAATCAAGGAATAAAATGTGCTGACTGACTCAAGTCATTCAGGGCTCACAACTGATACAGCCCACCAAGTCCACGGGCTGCATGGGGGTGTAGCTACCTAAAGGATAATCCATACAACTGCTTAAATGGGGGAAGGAGACATAATTGCTGGGTAGCAGCCAATAATTGTAATCTACAGTCCACCCCTTTGGCCAGCTAACATCCATTCATACCCATCATCCACAGAAACACTTTGACAAATCCATAACCATATAAAAAGTCATGCAACTCAAATGGAAAGAACCCAATGGCTCATATAAATACTACATTCTTCGAAGTCCCTCTCTTTGAACCCAGAGGTAATTCTTTGTGATCCAGTGACCTGTTAGATTAAACGATAAATTGTTTATCCCCAATACAACCAGTACAGTGGATAAATAACAAGACATATACAATAACAAGACATATACAATAAACTCTGGGAAAAAAATGAAAAATAGAACATATCATATCCTGCAGAACAGAAATAATTAAGGCAGTAGAAAGAGTTCTTGGTGTCCAATATAGACCAAGGAGGATTATCTTGTTCGTTTGTCTATTTGTCCACTGAGCACATCTGAGGAAGGCGTTAGGAGGGTGTGCTCTCTGAGAATTAAACAGCTTTAATGGTTCACAAGAATTTAGTACAAGTTCAGGGATAGGAATTGTCCTAAAGTTCACTCTAAGATTTGAGCAATTGCAGACCACTGTTGCCCTTTCATGGAGTTTCTCTGGCAATACACATCTCACGAAAAGTCAAGAGACTTTCTATCTTTTTGCTTCTGGACAACTCCGTTGGGTAGTAATTAGAGCCCGAGGTTTGTTTGATCATGGAAATTTCTATTATCTGGCCAAAACCTCTATGCTTTATCTATCTGCCTAGACTAGTAACTTTCAAACTTTTTGGCCATGACTTACGATAAATGAATTTTACTTTATGACCCAGTATATAATTAT
>NW_011889264.1:1470249-1509234 GCF_000151845.1 Pteropus vampyrus
GGAAGGAAGGAAGGAAGGAAGGGAGAGAAAAGCCAGTAAATATTCACCAAATGGATTCTACAACCCACTAATGGGTCACACCCAGAGTTTGAAAGCAACACCCTAGGTTTTGGCCTAGTTTAATGGCCTCCCCATTATTTTAGCCTCTGCTTGGAAGTAAATAAAAACAATAGTGTTGGATAAGCGATTCTTGTAATTTCTTTTTGCCGTTAGTCTGCTCCCAGATACAACTTCACAAGGCATGTGTGTCTTTTCTTTCTTAGAGAATATTTGACAAGATGTGCTGGGAGAGGCTAGGATGGGGTGGGTCAGGATTTTTCCAGGTAACGATCTCACCTCTTGGGAACCCTCTGGCCTTTCTGCTTCTGTGTGTGTTAACTTTGGTTTAAGATAGAAAATGTGGCTTTTTCAGCTCTGCAGGCCCCAGGGTAAGGACTTTCAGCCATCTTGAATTAGAGGTCATAGGCAGAAAGGACCTCTCTAAGCAAAACCATATTCCCTTCACTTTCTGCTAGAAAACCGGCCACCTTGAGCCTGTCTCTTTCAGTACTTTATTGAAAGCTGCCAGAAGTAGCCAACCCACTGCAACATCCTGATTTTTTTCTCCTATTAAATTAAGCTTGATAAGTACTCTGCATCCCTAGGTACAAAAACTGACGGTTTCTCCCATGGCATAATGAAGACCTCCAATTAGGGTCTGGCACCCTCCTCGGCCACTCCTGGCCTCCTCCACTTGCGATTCCATGATTTAGGGGGTATTTCTTATAACATGTTCTGATCCAAACTCTCATTACTCCTCTTGAAAGTTAGCCTCACTTCTCCAAGCCCTCCTCGTCCTAAGGAATAGGCTTTAAACTTAGAAACTTTCAGCAAATCCCCATTAATGTGTCAAGACAGAATATTTATAGGCACCTCCCTCCCCCTGCTGCTCCCCCAACCACCTCTGGATTGTCTGGATTTAAGTGGAGAGACTCTTGAAGACAGAAACAGTTTTCAGCATCCAAAGAGCTATATCTAATGGTAGAATTTCAGACACAGGGCTTGATTCAGGACTATGGAGTGGAGGGAGCAAGCCTTTTAGAGCCATGCACCCCTGGGTTTGAGCATTGGCTTCATTACGAACTATGTGCATTTGAACCAGTTGCCTCTCTAAGCCTCAGTGTCCTTGTCTGTGGAATAGTGAATAACAATACTTCCTATAATCGTGAAGGCTAAATGAGAGAGATGAAGCACCAGCACTATGATGGCTATAGAATAGGTGCCAAAAGAATGTTGGTATCCCATTCTAGAAGCATAGAGATGTGGTGTGAGATGCTAAAGGAAGCCAGGTATGGGTGGGTACCAGACTTCGGAACCCTGTAATCTTGGAGCTGGGGTGGCTTTTAGATATCTAGGATAAGACTCAGAGGTGGCCCTCAAGACACCAAGTCAACAGTGTCTGCGAAGACCTGGAGATGAGGTGTCCCAGGGTCAAGTTTGCTTTCTTTAGCAGTTGCTCCTGAACTTCCAGGTATTGACTCCCGCAAGGAAAAACGATGCTTAAAGTGGGTGGCCAACAAAGGGGCCTGGAGAGAGATGCTGAAGATAACGACTTCCATGTCTTTAGACTCTTCTGGAACAGTTACAGCAGAGCCTAAATCTTAGGGTGGAAATCGAGGCCACCCTTTGCCTGTGAGCTGCCCCTGTGATCAAAGACAAGCCAACCATCCACCTCATGAGGTAGTGAAGCTTAGAACCTTGCAGAAAATTGCCAAACGATTCTGCCTGATTTTTTATAACAACTTAAGGAAGAATGAATAAAAAAAATATTAAAAATACAACTTCATTTAATAAAATTCCAGCTTACCTTTTAACCATAGTGATAGATTGTTCATCAAATAGCCTCAGAAAATGAGTAACAGGCAAAATCTATCACCTTAAATTTCTTTAAAAGAACCCTAGTCATGGGGACAACTACTTGATGTAAGCCTTCTACCCTGGAAATATAGAAATGGACACCATTCTTCTCCATCCGTAGGAATCAAGACTGCCCATCTGTGTTTGATTCCACTTCCTATTATCTCTTCTAGAACATTCCTTCCTGTGTATTTGTAGCACTCGCCTTCCTGCCCTGCCCCAGTCATTCACATAGTGGGTGTATGTGATTATAGCCTGTGGGGATTCTTGCTTAATAATAATTACTCACATTAAAACAACGCCTTGGATGATGCTTCATTCTCCAGACTGTAATGTCGACATGAGCATGGATAGACGTGAGCCATGAGTCTCATGGCCTGGGATTTTTAATTTTTAGGAGGCATCTTGATAGAAGCTTTATGGAAGTTTTTGTACTTCCTCGGGGCTTTTGCTAGCCTTCAACTAGAATTTGTTCTTTATTTCCTAGTCAGGTTTGGTGACCTTCAAGATATGGTGAAAGGTCTTGTATTATTCCTGCCCAGGAATGTGAAATGCCTTCCTTCTTCCATTCCCTTCTCTCCTCCTGCCAGCCTCTGCCCCCACTCCTGTTTCTTACCCTTTCTCTCTTTTCCTGTCATCTTCCTTTTTCTCTCCTTTTGTCCTCCTTCCTTCAGACCTTCTCTTTCCCTAACTCTTCTATCTCTTTTCCTCTCATGCTTCTCAACCATTTTTCATTTCTCTCTTCTCATGTCTCTCTCTTGCTCTCACCCTTTCTCCCATGACTAATGTAACTGGTTTTCCGCTGCATTACTGAATTTATTTTATCATTTTCAGTATGTGCTCAGAGACCCCCAGGCAAAGGGCAAACTGAAATCTCCAAGACAGAAACATCCCAGGTGCAGGACTTCTGTGAGTGTCTGGGCCTGAAGTGTGGAGATCATTTCCAGGGCATGAAGAAGAACTGACATGCCTGAAGCAAGAGGGGCTGCAGCCCCCCCTACCTGGTCAGCCAGGTCCCTGGGTCTGCAGCCCCCCCTACCTGGTCAGCCAGGTCCCTGGGGCAGCAGCGGGGGCCCCTCCACCAGCTCCTCTGATGCCGAAGGGGAGTGGTGATATCTTGGGTGCCTCTCTCCTCTTCACCCTTCACTAATCCCCCTGCCACCCTATTAGAAAAAGGCTTTGCTTAAAAAATAATCTTTTCTATTTGGCTTTGTTGTCCGTCTTTTAATTTATGAGACCAAGATCCCCACAGTTCGCGATATCATAGGTCCCTCCCCTTCTCTTCTGCCCATTTTCCTCTACCTTCTTTATTTATTGACTCTTTTGTGTTCTCACACCTCTCTCTCCAATTATCTCTCCCTTTTCTTCTTCACTGACACTGTTCTTTATTTTATTCTCTCTTATCTCTCTTGAGTTGGAGTACCATGAGCAGACAGGAGCAAAGAAAAGTGGGGCACCCTGGAGAGAAGTTTGGCAAACATGCCCAGAGAATTACCCAAAATTTTTTCTAGAGCATTCTTAAAAATGTAGGGAAAGGACAATGAGACGCCTGGACCCATGAGTCCAAGAGTCTGCAATGGCAAACCTACTCTCCAGCCTCTTCTAAGTGATTCTTGAGAGAAGAGTCAGTAGGCTTTGGGGTCAGGAAGGACTGAGTCTGGATCTAAGCTTCATCACATGCCGCTTGGTGTGTACAGAAACTTGCACAAATGTGTTAGACCTTCTGAGCCTCCGTTTTCCCATCTGTAAAATGAAAGAATAGTAATACTTCTTGGAGTTTTCAAGCACAGAATGAAATAGCAACTATGACAAGTGTTTGGAATGTGTTAAGCATACAGTGAATATTAATTTCCTTCTTTCCTCCCAGAGAATATTGACTCTGTAAAGACAGAATAAATAATAAAGTTTGGCAGTTGAAGCCGGGAAGAGCACAGCATTCTGGGTATTGCTTGGTGCTGTTTCCTGAGGATGGCAGAAGCAGCCTACAGGTCACCTTTTATCCTGGGTATGCTGTAGTAACTGGACTCGATTCTTTAATGTTTAAATAGTGCCTGCTTTCCCTTAGCTGGCATGAGGGTTAGACCTCCCATTAGTGTGTTTGTTTATTTATTTTTAATTTCACTAGCAATGCGTGAAAGCATTCTCAAGGGAAAAAAGCAAAATCAAAGAAGATAGGATAAAATGAGAATGCCCCTGGGCCAGCCTCAGAAAGCCTAACCCTGTCCCAAAGGTAAATACAGTGTGGCATGTCCGTTCAGACCAAAAGGAAAAACTTATTCACATGCATATGTGTATATATAGAAAGGCATAGATTTATTTTGTGATTTTAAATATAACGTATACCCCTACTTCTACTATTTTGCACTTGGCTGTTTGTTTCTTTGTTAGTTTAAAATGCTCTGAAGATCTTTTCTTGTCATTATGTAGAGCCCTATCCCATATCTTCTACCACTGCAGTGCCTTCCATAAACCTCCCACTAGAATGTAAGTTCAGTAAAGAGATGTCTTTTTAATTCCTTTAGCCCTTAAGCCTCCCTCTAGCATTACTTGTCACATCATAGGTGTTTTACTACTCAGTTAACAATTACAAACATTCCTTAAATGATTCAATGAATTAATATGGCTATACCATATTTCTTTTTAAACATTCCCCTACTAATGGACATTCAGGTTATTTCTTTTTTTCAAAATTCCTATTTCAAACAACACTGCGGTGAACATCCTTATGTTTACCTTATTGTGCACACATGCATGGATTTCTCTAGCATGGGTCTTAGAAGTGGAATTGCTGGGGCCAAGGAAAGTTCTTTTTTCCAAATATTGATCAATACTACCAAAAATATCTTCCAAAGACTGTGGTGCCAATCTATAGACCTACTAATAATATCTTTACTTAGGTGCATGTTTCCAAAATAATATGTTCCAAAATAATCATAACTGTAGCCCTTTTCTGTTTTGATTTCAAGGAAGAAGGAAGAAAGATGATCATTAGAAATAAGGGGAGGTACAGAAATTTATTCGTTCATTCATTTTTCTAATAGGTGATTCCATTCTAGGTCTTGTTCTAAATGCTGGTCACATAACGATAAATGAGACCTGCTATAAACTCTGGAAGATTTCATAGTCTGGACTTAATACTTAAATACTTAATTCTTAAAATGCAATAGTATAACAAGACATGTCAACTAAATGCAGGGTCGGATCCTGGATTTGATTCTGGACCAGAAAAAACAATAGCCATAATGAAAAATAGTGGGACATTTGATGAAATTCACATGTGGTCAATGGATTAGATAATTTCCTATTGATATTCAATTTCCTGATTTAGATCATTGAACTGTGGTCGTGTAAGAGAATGTTCTTGTTCTTAGGAAGTACACATTGAAGTGTTTAAGGGTAAATACACATGATTTCTCCAACCGACTCTTAAAAGTTTCAAAAAAATGTGCCTTCATAACTCAGAGCTTTCCAGTGGAACTTCCCGCAGTGATGCAAACGTTCTATATCTGCTCTGAGAATATGGGAGCCGAGAGCCACACGTGACTTACAAAGCACTTGGAATATGGCTAATGCAACTGAGGAACTGAATGATTAATTTCATTCAGCGTAAACTGAAATAGCCACATGCAGCTACCATATTGGTTGGACAGCACAGACAGAAACACACAGAGAAGGAAAGAATAATAAAACAAATGAGACCAAATGGAAAGAATTAGTCAATCTGTATAAAGAGTATGTGGAAATTCTTTGGATTATTCTTATAATTTTTCTTTAGGTTTGAATTATATATTTTTAATTACATAATAAATGCAACATTATGTCAGAGAAATTCAAATTAAAATATCACTGAGATATATTTTATTACAGTTAAATTGTCACAAGTAAATGAAATTATACTATCCAGGAGCCACAAAAAGGACACATTCAGACAGTACTGTTGAGCATACAATCCAGCCTTTTAGAATGTATTCTACAGAAATACTTGCGACAGTACATTAGAAAATGTATAAGGACGTTCATTGAGCTTTGCTTGTAATACCAAGAAATTGGAGATGGTATGTGTTCAACAACAGGAGAATGGTTAAATATATTCTGCTTTGTTCTTACTTCGAATTACCATAATGCTCTTCACCAGATTGAAGTAAATCTTTATGTACTGACATGCACGGTGTGCAAGACAGACTGTTAGGTGGGAAAAAAACAATTTGCCAAACAAAATGTTTAGTACAGTTGTGTTTTTGTAATAAAAAACACTAAAACTACACATGTACACACATGCGTGCAGGCACGCACATGCACACACTGACATTTATAAGTACATAGGAAAAAGTTTGGAGCAATACACATGAAACAGTTACCAGACCATTCTCCAGAAATTCCTCAAGTCCTATGGAAAGACCACCCAGCTCCAACCCTCGAGTCCTCAGGCTGGCTGTGGAGGGTCCTCTCCAAGATGCCTTGTGCTGTAACAACAGAGGTCCCTCTGGCCAGCCAACATTCTCAGGCTGGTGCCTATCAGCTTGTTAGCAGCACCACCCAAGCTCCTGGAGATGCCCCCTAACATGGCCCGCCATGTCCAGGCCCACACAGTGCCCTTCCTCACAGCCCCGCAGGCAGGCAGGGCCATTACTGAGCTCCAATGAGAGAGTGTTTATTATTGTTGTCGGTTTGATGCTGATCCCAAAAGGACCTAATCAACAGGTAATAAGACCTCATGGGAATGATTAGAAACCTCAACTTTAACCCTGTTAAAACCACAGCAGAGAAAGCCAGAGTCATGCAGTACTGTGCCTCTCACTCTACGGGGGCTGATGGGGCGGAGACAGAGGGAGAAGTGGAGGGAGAGCCAGAGAGATACTGGTGGGTATGCTCAGGGGTGGGCTGGGGCAGGAGGGTGGGCAGATATCCAAAATTAAGTCTTCCTGACTTAATTACATACATCATCTCATCATCGTTATGCTTAACTAAAGAGCCATGCTAGGTATATGAGGTACGAAAATGCATAAGCCGTGGTCTGCCCCCAAGACGCTCACAGACCTGGGAGTAAAGACTTGCAATACAATAGGAACTATACGACAGAATAGGTTTGTTCAGAGCACAAGGGTGGTATAGAGGAGGGAATCATCAACTTTGTTGGGTGAATCAGGGAAGACAAATCCACTAGTAAAGTGATACCTTGTAGTACGTAAACGTGACACCCCATCTGTTGGCTGGGCATAAAGGGCTTACATTTAGACACTGGCTTCTAACATGGATCTTCTTTTGTCCTTGAAGCTGCCTTAAGTTCTTTTTTTCTTTCTTAATAAGGGTGGATATAAAGAAATAAAACTAAATAATAATTAATTTTAAAATACATACTTAAATACTTGCTTTTTGATGTTGCAAGCCACTCACCTGCCAACCAGTTTGATGGAAAGTTAGTCCCATCCATTAGCCTAATAAGATAACAGTGTCATGACCCATTTCACCTTACCCACATAGCAACCAAGTGCATTGTTACATAATTATCACATGAGAACACCCTTGGAACTGGACCGACTAACTGCACACAGGCACATCGTCATCATTGTTGATGGTTGATAAATGTTTTGATCACTTAAACTTTCCAAAGCAGGGCCTATGTGATGAATGATGGAGACAGGAGACAACGTTACATCCGCAAAGGCCAAATTCCCCCTGTTTTTTCCAACCTGCACACAATTGCAATAGCTTCTCTTCTTGTTGCACAAGATTTTGCATTTTGCTTAAAAGTATCCACAAATGTCATATCAGCATGGCGGATGGATTTGACCAGGCCTGATAGATGGATTTGATCTGGGCTAAGAGCACCATAAGAACAGTGAAATTGGAAAGCAGCATGGCAGCCATCTCGCTGCTCTATTTTTTATAGCCTTTGAAGAGTATCACCCTTAGAGGAAAATCTGTACATTTGTAACTTGCTTAGTCTTGGGTTCTCATTCTGCTAAAACAGAAGTTTTAGAAACCATACAATAAACTGACACCATACAACAGTGTATGTTTAATCTTCTCAGAGGTGGTAAAGAACTTCAACTTCATTAAATAAAAAGAAATGTAAAATGACACAGATTCTTATTTTATAAACATTCATTCAGTCCCCTAGCACCTGGCATTGGATGTGGGAAAAAAGATCAAGGCAAGGTTCTTGCCCTTAGAAAGCTTGCATTCTAATCGAAAGAAACAGATAATCAGAACACGATGGGAAAGGCCAGGCAGTAGCAAAAGCTCAGGAAACTAAGAAGAGAAACCCCAAACATGGCTTGGAAGACAAAGGTCTGGGAAGGCTTCAGAGGGACATGTGAACTGGATTTTGGATGATGGAGAAGATTCCTCCAGTGTTCCAGGCAGAAGGGACTGAGTGTGCAAACACACAGAGGTGGGAGATGGGAGATTAGTGTGCATACAGCAGAGTGGGGAGATGTGAGGAGTCATAAGGAAGCCTGGATCTAAAGGAGTCTGAATCTAAAGGACTTAGAAGGCCATGAGAAAAATATTTGACCTAGAAGACCATGAAAGTGTTATATTCTCTCTCTCCCCTCTCTCTCTCTCTCTCTCTCTCTCTCTCTCTCTCTCTCTCTCTCTCTCAGAATTAACAAATAGAAATTGACTGTTTACAAAAAGCGGCCCAGGATATATTTATATAAGAATTCATGTCATCAAGCACAATGAATGGTGTCTGGGCACAATGAGCTGATGCCTTGTGGTCCCCTTCCTTCTGCAGGACACATGCATCAATTCTCATGTGCTCTCAAAATGGTCCAGTGACAGAAATAGTCAACAGGTTCCTGCCTTCAGGGAGCTCATGGTCAAGTGAGGGACAGATTTGCATTTGATCACTCAACAGTGTGATGACAGAAGCAAACATAAAATGCTGTGGGAGCATTTGGAACAGAGAGCAGGGTTGAATGGCGGTCAAGGAAGGCTTCCCAAAGTGACACTTGAGCCGTGAGTTGAAAGTGGACTAGGAATTACCCAAATGAAGAGGATTCAGTTTGGTCTACACCTGAAGTCAATAGTTGCCCAGAAGGGGTTGTTTTGTTTTCTAGAGATCCTGTTTGTTTTCATTACTTTTGTATATGTTAGCCTATGAACTATCAGCCAGCCTGTCTTAATTGGTGAGCACCTTTCCGGTGTCTCTCAAAAAGAAAACATTCTCATCTCTTCACTGAGAGATTTGCCCAAATGGTCATATTTGAATCAATAGATAGCACCTAATTCCAGAGTATACAGACTAAACATATTATTTTACCTAGTTCTTGTGCAATGGTCTAAATGGATGACCTAGTATTCCAGGTAGAATCAGGTGCATTTCATAACCTAACCAATCAATTTACTTTATCCCAAAGAGACTTGGCCAGCTCTTCCTCTGAGGCCACCATCACCAAATGTTCCCTGAGAAGCCATGAGCCACGAGACAAGGAGTTAGACAACAGGCATCAGAATACTGCAGTTAGCTTGGGATTTTGGCCAAATTACCAAACTCTTTTTGTCTTGATTTCTACATCTTTCTCAGAGTATCAGCCAGAACAACCAACAACTCTAGTTTAGTCCGAGATCCAGGAAGATGATCCTATGTAAAATACTGTTGTAAAGCAGTTTACAAATAAAAGATGTTTTCATTTCATTAAACCCAGGAAACATTCACCAAACTCAGAATTTTTCAGGCACTGCGATTGAGATAGAAAGAGGCATGAGACATGCTCCCCACCCTGAGGAGTTCAGGGACTCACAGGAGAGTTCGGATACGAAAATAAATAAACTATAATTCAGTGTGAAAGTGCTGAAATGGGGGAGGTTCAAAGACTGTGCAAATATGGATGAAGAAGCAATTAATTCCCAGTAATTAATTAACAAATGAAAAATGTGAATTTAAAAAATAATGTCACCCTAAAATAATACTTTACTTTGGTAATTTTTGTTGTGGGTTTTTTGTTTGTTTGTTTGTTTGTTTGTGTGTGTGTGTGTCTGTCTGTCTGTCACACATAATTCCCAGCCTGACACATATTTTTCTGAGTACCTGTCATGGGCCAGGACTCTTCTAGAATACAAGCAGTGTGGCGGAGTCATCCGTCCGCTATCCACCTTTTCGTTCCTTCTCTGCTCATTAGTCCAGCTCTCAGAAGTTAGGAAAAGGAGAGGAAAATAAACTAAATGAAACTCAATCAAATTTGTCTACTTGCTGATGGTTTTAGTGAGCAGTGTGTTGATGGAGTCCTTGAAATTGTCGACAGTAGGACCTAAGGCTTCTTCTCAAGTGCTCGTCATCTGAACTGTCCTTGCCCCCACCCTCATGTGTAACGGGCTGTTTACTATGGTGAGATGGTGACCGTGAGAATAGCATCTCGAGTCCTCAAGACAGTGTTGTTCCCAGGGAAGAGAATTCCACTGAGAGGGCCCCAATAGCTAGAAGCAGGAGTTCCATTGGGATGATACCAAGGCATGGCAGGAGCTAATGGCAGACTGAGGGACCCAAATCAAGATGAGCATGTGACCTCTTCCTGCTCCCTCCCTAGCTCCACCCCACGTCTGCTTCTACTCAGAACAGGACACACAAAGCTCTCCCTTCCATATTTCCAAATAATGTTGTTTTTAAGAGCCTAGATGTCTGGTGTATGACCAAAAAAAAAAAAAAAAAAAAACCACAACAAAAATTACTATTCAAAGTAAAGTACTATTTTAGGGTGACATTATTTTTTAAATTCACATTTTTTCATTTGTTATAACATGTAGCAGTTCTGTGAACACATAGATAAGAGGATACAATAGATATTTGACAGTGTAGTTCTCAGAATATTTGCATATCCAAGAGATTATTTCAGCAAGTATACTTAGACTGACCCTATTAACCATTCACAATATTTTGTCTTGAATCCAATTCACACTCTATAGACATGTCCAATTCACATTTCAGCTCTTACGCTGTTTTTCCCCTTTAGACTTTATATTAGGAAATAAATCCATAACATCAAATTTCATGACAACATCTGCTCTGGCTGACATGATTGAAACAGAATTTCACTCATGCCAGGTTATACTGTTTCTTAATTTGTTCTTTATCATACCTGAGAAGTATCCTGTTTTATCAAGTCCAATTTAAATAATGGAAGCTACCAGTGCAGAATTCACAGCCCCCACGAGCGCTGGTGATCCCGAAAGGTGACTACGAGAAATCTTCTAAGGCAGCAATGTTGACAGGATGGCACGAGAGTGATTCCCGGGCATGGGTGGCTTTGCCACTTGTGCCCAGGCCAGCTCTGCCGAGATAGCAAGAAGAGCATCCAAGATCAAGGTAGATAGTGTATGTAATGTGCAGTGACCTTTTATGACAAAAAAAAATGCGATGGTCAAAAAATATTAGTCCCCGTATGTTGGAGACTCAGATCTTCATCCATCACTCTGTATAACAGCAGTATTCCCAATAGCCAGAAGGTATAAAGAACCGAATGTCCATCAACAGATGAATGGATAAAGAGAATGTGGTATATTCACAAAGAATATGATTCAGCTCTAAAAAGGAATGCAGTTCTGAGACATGCCACAGTGTGGGTGAACCTTGGAAACATTACGCTGAGTGATATAAGCCAGACACAAAAAGACAAATTTTGTATGATTCTGTTATATGAAATATCCAGAATAGTCAAATCCATGGAGACAGAAAGTAGATTAGAGGTTTGCAAGGGCTGGGAGCAGAAGGACATGGAAAGTTTATGCTTAATTGGTACAGTTTCTGTTTGGGGTGATGAAAAATTTTGTAAATGGGGTAAGAGTTACGCAACATTTGTAACTGCGATTAACATTATATAATAAAATTTTTTACATAGAATTTATATATTTATATTTACATACATTCCAGTAAATCCTAAAACCAGAAAACCGAAATTAAAAAAAAAAAAAGAAACATGACAGCTGTAAGTGGGAATTTAAAGAAACCGAAGGTAGAAAAGACAGTAAGCGGCCATCTCGCAGAGCGACTCAGTTCCAACTGTTCCTGAAAGCTATACCCGTATTATCTTCCTCTCACTTGCACTTTCCCTGTAGTTGTTCATAGCACATACTCGTGGCTGCATTTCAAGACCTCACCTCTAAGTCTGGGCTGATGACGCCTGTCTCCTCTGGCTGAGTTCCCCTCGGTGCCAACACACCTGACATGAGACGAGGCTCCAGGAGCACGCTTGCTCCCGATCACTCTTCTGCCTTGAAGAGGAGTTTCAACATGACGTCACATTCCCTGCCTCCTCCCAGCCCTGCTTCCTTTTCACTGTCAGAATGTCAGCTTCACCTACTACACATGCTAGGAATTCTGTTTTCACTGGTTTAAAAACGTGAAGAGAACTGTAAGCAAGTCTCAGGAATGTAGGGCAGTCTAGTGAGCTCCCGGGCCGTGGAAGACCTGCCCACTTCTCAGCCTCCAGCTCCTACTTGCTGTCATAAGGAGGAAAAGCTACTTTCTGGAAGCATTATAGGAGCCCAGAGCCAGCGCAGGCGGCAGGAGCAGGCGGCAGGAGCAGGCGGCAAGCAGTAAAGTTTCCAGAACCCCAGGGGATATAATCATAGTCTCCGACCAGGTGCTGGGAGTAAGACTTGTGGCTTCCAACCTTCTTGGCCCAAGGCCAGATTTTCCAGGCCTCCCTCCACCCTTCAGCTTCTTCCCATCATCTTTCCAACCAGAAGCTTGTTAACTGTTTTCCTGTGCTTTTATTCAGATTTCAAGGCACCCTCTGTGTGTTAAACTTCAAAGAAAGTTTGCTGCAGTGAGTGCGATGCTGTAACAAGTGGAAGCTCCAAACAGCTCTGTTGAAAATGGTTTTGTTAAAATGAATGGGCTTGGGACTCGCCCCCACCCCCACCCCCCACCAAACCCTTTTCTTTCAAATGAAATTGCATTTGTGTCTGGACTAAGTTGCCCGATATCAATCCTGAAATTTTTAAAGATGAAAAGCAGAACAGCCACACCATATTTAAAATGTGAAATGATTACAAAATGGCACCATGCCAATGTTTATGAATCATTGAATATGATCATAAAATCATAAAAAATAATCACCAAAAGGTAAATAAATTACCCAGCTTACTGCTTATTTTCACGTAGGGTCTGACACAAAAGCTGCAGCCATGAATGATTTATACCTGTTTTAACAATAACACTCATTTTACTGAAAGATGGTCAGCACTTGGGCTGCTGTGGGCAACATGCCAGTTGTCGAAAGGTTAATGTTTCAGCAGCAATACATTAAATTATGAATAATACTGGTCCCAAAATGGAAGGTTATTAGCTCAGTAGGCTTAATTAGCCCAGCTAGAACTTTGCCATCAAGTAGCAGTGCCCATTACTGCAGTCCTAGCGATGATGGGGGATGGCAGCATTGGGATTCTGGTGCCAGAAGCAGGGGCAGGTAGAGGCAGGAGGGGTGTGGGGTGTGTCCTTTATTTTCTTTTCATCCAGTGTAACATTACGAGAAGCAACTCAGAAGCTGGTTTTCAGGATTTTGAACACTCCCGTGATTTAGCTGCAAAGACTTCCCAGAAAGAAAGAGAAGATATTTGGGAGGGGCCTGGTACTTACTGTCGTCGGCCCACCCCGATCTCCTTCCACACCCGCGTGTTGCTTCTCAGCTTGGGACCTACCAAAGTAACTTAAGTACCATTCAGAGGCCGGGCCAATCCATCAGCACTCATCCAACACAGCCATTTATTGAAAAGCTACTAGGTACCAGGCACATACAAGTAGTTAACAAGACAACCACGTTTTTAGATCTAACGGAGGGGGCAGCCCTTAAACAACCAATTAGTGCACTAATGACAGCCACATGACTGTTATGGAGGGGAGGTTTAAATCCCGCACTTGGACTGGGGTCAAGGTCGGGGCTCCTGGAAAGGGCTTTCTGGAGGAAGTGCCATTTGCTCTGATCGCTAAAGGGTGAGTAGGAATTATCTAGGTGAATCTCCAGGAAATTCTCTTCCAGCCAGGGGATATCTAAGCCATGCCTGAGTCTCCAGAAAGAATGGTGCTAGAAAGATGCAGGCATTGCTTAAAATGGGGATCGGGAGAGCATTTGCCTGCCAGGGCCATAAGGATGCTGTTGAGCACCTAGCTTGTATGGGTACATGGGCTCGTGTGTGTGTGCGTGTGAGTGCGAGTGTGTCCACACCTGGCCCCGCGACCACCCCCCTTCCTCACCCCACCCTGGCTTTGCCCTGCCACGTGCTCCAGTTTAAAACTCGAAGTTTACAGCGAGGAGCAGGGCCGGGACTCGCCCGTGCCGGGCCTTGCCGGCTGCATCGCACTGTCTGCACCACTGCCCAGCTCTACTTAGTACTATTAGTAGCTTGTTTTTCTAAGCCCTAAAATTCATTTTCTTTTCCCGCCTCGCTTCCAGAAAAATAAATAAAAGTGAACACATCACTCATTTAAGACGAGGAATGGAATTTAGGTTGCGTTTTTCTTTCTATTTTTATGATTAGTTAGAATTTTCCTGGGAACACCGCCAGGAGGGCATTATGGTGAGATAATGTCCTGTATTTAATCAGTGCTGCAATGGCGAACTGCGTTCTGTGGGGAGAAGCAGAGTTAACGCACCCTCCTCTGTCTCGTCTGTTTTCAGGATACGACAGGTTAGCCCGAGATGAGGACAAGGCTGAGAGGTGGCAGGGCTCCAAGCTCGTGCGCTGGCCCGTGGGTGGACAGGATGCAGCCGTGACGCCTCGCTGTCTTCATGCAGGACCCATCAGTGCTGAGAGCCCTGCAGCCCCCAAAGGAGCTGAGTGAAAAGGGCCCCCAGACTGACCAAAGTGGCTGACCTTGGCCCTGTATCCAGTGGACTCCCCTAGCGTCTTCCTCTGCGGTTTTCAAACGGCTGTTGTCCCGGACGCACTTCTTGCTTTCAAACGTGCATCTCTCTACTTTGCAACCCAAACACAGTGCGTGCGGGGGGAGCACGCGGCTTCTGAGTGAACCTGGAAGTCGGCAACAGGTAGGACCCGTCAGCTCCTTAAGTCTGCATGTGTCTGGCGCCCAGCGATCCCCAGAACCTCTGCTCGAGGTGACAGGTGGTGATCTGCAGGTTTCAGAGTACTTGTTTTCCGAGATGGCTGGTCTGTCACCGAAGAATGAAAGAATTCCTGGCCGTGGTAAAATAGAGAAGGATATCTTAGAGAGATGGCTGGGAGATGTCTGGAAGGAAGAAAATGAGCAGGGGGAAAGGAAGGGAGACGGAGGACAGGTGAATGGATGCAGATCGGCCTTTCTCTGCAGTTAGCACTGGCGGCCAGAAAGAGAGGAGCGTGTGGGGCACGCAGAGCCTTTCACGTTTACTGTCGTCCCTATTAAACGTGGCGTTTGCGGGGGCTGTCTGCTCAGGTGAGGGCAGTGCAGAGAACAGGATGCCCCGAGCAACCCATAAATAGCAGGGTGAAGACAAAGTGTTTATTACTTAGCCTCATGAAGCCCATATAAGTGCTCTCCCAGGGTGCAGGAGAGCAAGAGCGTGTGCGAGCCGGCCCGCGTGCGTCCTGGGGCCCGGAGCCCCAGACCCGCTGTGTGCGCTTGGCTTGATTCCGTGAAGGCGGCTGTTTGATGGAACGTACTGGAACAGTTCATAGCCAGCCCAGCCAACCTTGTGTGGAGACAGAGCTTTCTTTTTCTCTTTCCTTTTCCTGTTTGCAATGAGAATGAGGCCTTTCTCTTCTCGGCCCTTTGCTCTCCCCAAAGTTGTCTCACGAGGTCATTGCCAGCTGACAGTCTTCCTTTCACTGCGAGGTTTGGATGGAAACAATGCTCCGTTTTCTGGGGGCCTGGTGAGGCTCTGGGCCTAATCCTGAGCAGGCTGCCCTAAATTTAAATGGGTTATTGTTTTAGTAGGGCTGTGGTTTCTGCAGACAGTTCAGGCTATGTGATGCGAGACTTTATCCTTTTATGTGTGTATCTATATTACTATATATACACAGACCATCCATACTAAGCAGCAGAATGGGGGTTTAAGGTCATTGTGTTTGGTTTCCAGCCACATTTGGCCACTCACTAGCTGGGTGTCCTTGGGCAAGTTACTTACCCTCTCTAGCTGGGCGTCAGCACCCTCAGTGCAGACCAGTCTGTCTCTAAGATACCTTCTAGTTCAAATATTCTTGAACTCCGTGATTGCAAGCTATTATATTACCTTGTTCAACAATGAGCTTAAAAGCATTTTCTTTGAGTAGCTTCTACATCTACAAAACTGATTTCTTGGAGCAGCACAGAATATGTGCTGAATGTTCTATTGAATCTCCTGAATACGGAATTTATTGGTTTGCCAGGTGAATGGAACAGTAGTGGAAGGTTGTGTTGTCAAGTTCTAGGGTCTTGAAAAATCCTTATAGATGTACTCAGGATTGTCAGCTACAATAGTCTTTGTCAGCAGTGGGTAACATTTTGAGAATTAAGAAGCACTTTCAAAAGTTACATATTGGGAATTTCTGAATGAGGACCCAGCTCTGCAAACTCTTTCATCTGATGTGGAAGATGCATAGATAAAAGCAATTGACAAGCTAAGCTGGACTCTTTTCGATCATTATGAATAATGATCAAATATGATATCACGCTTGAGAGGCCTCTGAGGAAACTGGTAGCAAAGTCCAGCCACTGAGACACTAGGAACTCTCTGGCATAGCTAACCTCAGGCTGGTGCTGGCTGACTCTGCAGAAGCGTCACCAGAACTGTGCTGTGTGCTGGCCTTCCAGGGCGGTAAGTCGCTAGCTAGGCCAAGAAAGAGGGATTCCCTGGGGTTCTGCCAGTAAGTGCCGTGGGAATCACAGCCCTGCAGCCACTGAACTCTATTGCCAACTGCTCTGCAGATCCTTCCGAGGTGGTCTCTGCCTGAATCCCTTGTGGAAGAGCCTGACATGCTGTCTGCCTGGTTAGTGGTCTTTACCGCTTTTACAAACTCCCTCCCTACCTTCTTTCCTTCTTTTCCTCTGCAAACATTGATTGAACATATACTATGTGGCAGTCACATAATATAATCTCTATAGTATATAAGTACTCATATACTTAAATGGTTCCTGAACTAAAAGTACTTTCTGCCTTATGAGAACGACATTAAGTAGAAAAATAATTACCAATATAGTTTAAATAGAGTTATGTGCACCAAACTTGGAGAGCAGAGTAGGAACCGGGGGTCTCAAGAAAATATTTTAGGTAGCTATTGATGGGGGGGCAAGACATTTTCAGCAGGGAAAACACAGCCTGTGTGGGAATCATAGGTAGACATTTTGTGGATCGTGTGTAGGATTTGGGGAGATGAGGTTGGGTGCCACCAACCTCAAAGCAACCACAGCTTGGGTTCAGGAATATTTCTTCAATCTTAAATCCTACAGACAATTCCCCAGATTTGGACACTGTTGAGGGAAATCTCCAAATTTTGCCAGTCATTAATAAAAACTTCGATGGTCATTATTAAATCATCGGTCTCTTGGGGGTCAGTCTCTCAGGTTTTGCTTCTGGCTCTTTCTCACTATACCCTACACCTGCACCTCCACCAGGGACACTAAGTGGCATGACCCCCTTTTCAGGACTTATGTAGGATCAAGACTCTCCAAAGACTAGCCAGCACTATAGAGATTAGACGATAGAGGTTAGAAGCCCGGGCTTCTTGTGATAAGACAAGCTCCTATTAGTAGTTTTGTCTTCTAAAACTGATGTCTCAGTACCCCTGATCTCCTGAGCCTACGTATTTGACCGCCTGGACTTTCAAGACCTACTTGATAATGTTTTAAAAATCATTTCATTACCTAGATTTCTGTCTCCACTACCTTCTCTGAGTTGCCATACCTACCTGGTCCCTAAAGCCATGTCTGAGTGTGGAGCCCTAATCCTCATCTGCCCCACCAGTCCTCCCATATTCTTTTCCATGCCTAGATTAGACACTAAGACTTCATTTAGTGTCTAATCTAGGCCATATGTAATCACGGAGATGGTAAGTACAGGTATATGAAATAAGTGAAAGTCTGGCTTGGCTTATAGACATTTTTGTCCCTTACAGCTTTAAATATTTCCTGATCTTTGAACCACATTAAATATCATAATGTATTAGAATTTAGCAACAATAATGTTTATTGCTAGAAGGAGCCCAGACGGACATGAACAAAGTAATCTTGTCCATAAAAGAAAGTGTACGAATGCCACTTGCTTAGAGAGTCTCATGGGATTCTTGTCTGTCATCCTCCATTTTTAATTAGAGCTGTAATCATCTCTCAAGGGGCGTTTGGAAGCTTCATTAAATCTACCAAGTTCCCTATATTACATAAAATTGATGCTGTTTAAAATCTTAGCCATATCAAAAATAAGAGCAAGTTGGGGAAAATGTATCTGTTATCTAGGGACATCAGGTAAGGCAAGTTCCCCTTTCATTCCTATAGGACCCAGACCTTCCTGCAGTCAGCACAAAAACAGCACGCTCTCCAGCTGGTACATGTGTTCCATGCCCACCTCACATTTCTGAGTCCTTATAGTCTCCGCTCACGTCTCTATAACCTGTTGTTCAGGACCCTTTTATGACCACGAATGTCACTCATTGATGTTTTTTGCCTGATTCTAATGAGCTGGTATCCCTGCATCTGTAGAGAAGTGGGTTGCCCCATGAGTGGAGGTCACCAAGGGCCTTTCCCGTAAGCTATTCCGAGGTCAAACCCGTAGCTCTCGGGAGTGTCCCAGAACCACTCTGCTTCTGTTCAGGTTGCCATCCGAACCAGTCCACTGGGCCGAGCTTCCAGCCATGGTACCCTCGCCTCGCCATGGAGCTGCAAAGTATCGTTCAGTGTTTGTCACCTGTAAGTTACCTCACAGACCCACACCAGGCAGTTAGTCACGTGACTCTTTGAGACAGACCAGTCCTTCCAGGGTGGGGGCTGGAAGCATAGCCTTAGACCAGGGGTTCCCAATACTGGCACTCTTTGGATACTTTTTTAATTGAGTTTTTTTTTTTGTTTTTTTTATGGAGATAATTACTATTGGCGTTTTGAGCCAGACAGTTCTTTTTAAGTAGAGAGAAGCTGTCCTGTACCTTGTAAGTCATTTAGAAGCACCCTGATCTCTACCTAATAATGCCAGTGGCACCTCTGTGCCAACCAAAAAATGTCCCCAGACACTGCCAAATGTTATTGGGTGGGACAGAGACAAAGTCACCCACCAGTTGTAAACCACCACCCTATACCTCATGCAGAGCAGGGATGTGGAACTGGAATTATGTGGCTTTTCCAGTAGGAAAATGTTCTGTAGTATTTGCTGAATCTTCTTGGCCCTATCAAAAACAGGAAAGACAAGATGTAGCCGTGAAGAAAGTCACTCGACCCAAGGAAACCACAGGACTTTCCACTATTCATTGATAGTTTTTCATCCTCATTATCTTATACATCAGATAATTACTCAGATATGTTCACAGCTGTGATGTAGAGGGAAGCTAAATTTCCTTGTCCAGCCATCTCATGCCCTATTGATACACTTTATCATCGCAAAAGGTCTCATTCAATTTAAGCCCCTAATAAACATTGTTTGCATGTTATGCTGACTTAAGTGGCTCCAGTAAGCCAAGGTTTTTCAGAAACATTCTTTCTTGTGTCTCATTGGCCATTGCCACAGATTCTAGTAAAGTTGTGATGTTTCAGAAGCTGTGTCATCATTTCCCGGTGCTTCTATCACACTTCATTTCAAAGAATGCCTTTATTCCAACAAGCTCATTTGAATGAGTGGTGACTAAAAGAAACAATTAGGCCTGTGGAGATCTGTCCAGGCATACCACTTTCTTCGTGCCTAAGAAGCACAGTCTTCCAATATTCACTACAGAGTCTGCTTTCATCTTGCACAAAAAAAAATGAAAGTAAGTGAAAGGGAATAAAATATAAAGTGCATTCATTCAAAGAGAAGTCACTGAGTAGGATATTGTGTGATTTACTATGAGCTATTTAGAGACACATAAGACACAACTTCAGAGTTCCAAATCTCTTTGTCTATTAGTAGAGTTAAAATGTGGACAACATTGATAATACAAGTCAAGGGTCCTCTAACTAACCTAAGCGCCACAGGTGTTCAGAACAAGGTCACAGGAAAAGAAGATGGGTTCTTTACTCTCCAGTCCATTGCCTGGCCACAGAGTCTAGAATGCATTGTAAATGGCCCGTGAGAATGCTTCATTTCCCTCTCTGAGAGGATTGGTACAGACCAGTGGATCAGGGAAATATGGAAGACAAAGAACAGCCAGGCTTTACCGAGGCATTTGGCAACATGACAAATGACAGTTTGTCCATTTATCTCACAGGAAAGAAAGTGAAGTATGAGTTTGTTAGTAATTGGTTGACCGTAGTTGGTGTCAGTGTAGAGGGAGATGCCTGGTACTGTGACATTAAGATTTTGGGTCTTAATCCATGTGTGGTTGTCATGAAGTCATATGATGCAAAGTAAAGAACTCAACAGATTTTGATAGGCTGAGGCAATGCACCAAATCTAACAAGATGAACTGTAATGCAAGAAAATGGAAGGTCTTGTCTTAGATCCAAAAACCCATCTGCACAAACAGAGTGGGAGGGGGCCAGTCTTGGCAACAGATGTTCAGAAAGCATTTTTTTCCAGATTTTGTATGTATTATGAATCATCGGGCTACTTGTTTAAAACGTAGATTCCCAGGTGCTGCCCCCAGATTGTCAGATTCAACAAGTTTGAGGTGGACTCAAGAATCTGCATTTACTAAAGTTTCCTGGGTCATTCTGACATAGAAGCACTGTGGGCCATACTTTGCAAACCTCTGTCTCAGAGGTTTAATAGCAGGAGGATTTAACAATTGTACTGAGCAAAATATAATGAGGAGGTAAGAATGCTGCTCGTGTGCTAGGCAGAGCAGATATAAATAATTTACCTTTAAGCTTGGGCCACAACCCTTTAAGAGACAGTCAAACTAAACAGGGAGGCAAAGGGACTCAGAACTAGGTCATGTAAAGAACAGTTGAGCAAACTGGCAGTGCCTACCTCAGAAAGACTGGAGAGAAAAAGACAGGACAGTAGAAAGGTTGTCTGCATCAGGAAATAAAACTCGCTTTGTATGGCCTCACAAGATGACACTAGAACCAATGGACAAGGGTGGCCAAGGAATCAATTTTGGCTCAAAATAATGACCATCCTTCTCCTAAAGTCGGAGCTGTCCACCAGTCTGGAGGTGTTCAACCATGGACTGGAGAACCTGTTTAAATGATTTTTTTTTTTATTTAGGAAGTTGGGTAGCGAATGGAATGGTGGCATGTTAAATGGGTGGTAGGATCCAGGGAAGTTTTGTTTTCAATAGAGAATAGAGTGTGTGTAGATTTCCAAATAGAAACGGATTGATTAAAGAAGGATGTGAAAGTGATGGGGCAGGCGCGCCGTGGGAACTGGAGCAGGAAGAGAGAAACAAGCAAAGGAACAGGGGATTGGAGGGACCTGGAAGTGTTGGCCTCTAGAACTCAGGGAATATTTGCTTTAGAAGTGAGGTGGAAGAGGAGAAAGGAGGTAATGGTTAAGGATAGAAGGCATTCGATGGTGGATAACGATATCGTGCAAGGCACTGTTAGGCGATGCAGTGGGCAAGTTCATGGAAGTTGATTTCAATCATGGTTTCAAAAAACAAAGGGTTAAATCTTTTGCCCAGAGTTAAGAAAGAGTGGGGTTGGTGAGGGATTGAGGAGTGTGGAAAAAGTGTGGAGTAGCAGCTTTGGGGAATCCATCGAGTCAACAGCCATCCATGCCTGGCTTTTACATTGGAGAACTTTGTATAGGGTGCAGTCAACTCAAGTTCTTTACATCCTCAGCAGTGTTGAACAATCCACAGGCCCATGTGAGAAGAGCAGGTAGCTGGGGATAACCTCAGCTAGGAATCAGCACGGTGAACCGAAGAAAGGATACAGGAACTTAAACTTCAGGCTCACAAAGACTGATAAATACCAAGCTTTGGCTTGTCAAGGGTATTGTGGGTTTTCTGCTTCAGAGCCTGTAAACAAGCATCTATCTCCATTAAACTTAGAAATCCCAAACCCCAGAGATACCCAGAAGTACCCAGAATTTCATTTCAGGGCTGTCACCTTCGTGCTCCCATCCCGGTCATTACAGAGTTGGGGCTGTTCTGACTTTGAGATCGTACCTATGCAGTGTATGCTCTGGAAACGTTGGGTTTTTATTAAGCCCTGAGATTTTAGCACATGTGCAGACCCTATGGCCACTGTAATTTACATTAAAAGGTATAAGCAATGAAGTTTTTCATACGTTTTCTCCCATTTTTCTCATTTCGTTCCTAGTGGATTTTCAATATATTTATGGAAAACAATGACTTTCATTTGCATGAGACTTACAAGACTGATAGAATCTGAAAATTTACCATACCTGTCTTTGGCCTTGAATCCATTCGATCCGGAAATTTCTTCAGATGATACACAAATCTGTGGGTCTGTCAAAGTAGAGATCTTAAGTCTTGACCATTTGCTTCCTCATTATTTTTGCATGATCAGCTTTTAAATATTCCATAAATACTGGTAGAAACCCCTTTTTTTAAGAGTAGATTTCTTTCAGGGTAAAAGTTTTTCATAAGGAGATATAATTGGCTAAAAGTGTAGGACAGTAACTTCAGTTTTAAGAACCTGGAAAGACTGAAAAGAACCAGGATTAATACCTCTACTTTTAAAAAGCAAAATGGGAGTTTATAATGTCCTAATCTGGAACTTTTCCTGGAAAAAAATGATCACCAAATCATTTCTAGAATAATCTGTAGTGAATATAGTGTTGGGAACTTATATCACTTGACAGAACAAGTCCCGTCAAACTGATTCATTTCCTTCCATGAAAGAGTAACAAGATTTTAGTAGATTGAGAGGAAATGATAAATGTAATCTATATTTCGTTTAGCAAGATGCTTGAACCTGTTCCATCCAACATCTTGGTCAATAAATTCAGTAAATTTGGGGATTGGCATTAGATGTCCAGGGAGCAATGGAGTTCCTATCTTAGATTCCAGATTTAAAAGCACATTCTTTTTGAGAAGCCCAGTGACAGGGGAGAAGTTACTTGATCTGCTTTCAGAGGAAGAAATGATGCTAACTTACTCCAAAAGGATCCTCGAGTCCTGAAAAATTTATTCGGTATGTTTGTCATTCATGGTTTTGATTATTCAGATATGCTCAGAAGATCGGCAATGAATGTATATATTTTTATAAAAGAAAATAAATGCTGGCTGCTCACAGTCATTTATATACCCTGATTGTACAATCTTCTGAAAATTCCCCAAGAACTTCCTGACAGAATCAGTTCTCAGGCTTCTCTATCACCAAAGAAGGGGGGAAAAATAAGAGGAAACAATAACTCTGAAAGCAAGTGAGATGTGTGGAAATAAATCTGTCATACTCTGTAATTCCAAAAGGGAAAGATAACTTCTGGAAATTCTATTTCAGCCTAGGAAAGTCTATTGCTACAAATGGTGAGGATATTACATTGACAGTTATTCTTTGGATTTACATATCCCCTCTGCCGCAGGGAGCCCAAGCACCTTAATAACTCGTTGTGTCATTTTTAACTATAAATCTTCACGAGACCCCCTCCTGAGGAAATCTGGTGGGTGCTTGCATTCCTCATATTTCATTAACTTTATGGTTGGAATTAGGTATATCAGATACCTGTATATGGAGAAAGTTTGCCCTTGTAACATATCTTCATCTTATTGCCTCATTTCCCAGTATTAATATATTTAACCCAGAGCTCATTAATACCCGAAAACAATATCTTAGATTTGTTTAAGTCTCTCTAGCTCGTGCAATACTTCCACAATGATTTGATATTCACCCTTTAGACCAGAAGTGCAGACAGGTAACTAGTATCAGGATAATGTTAATCATTTCTGCTGTGTATCGTACACTTGCCAGATACCAGGCATTGTGCTAGACACTTTACATCTACCATCACATTTCATCCTCAAACAACCATGTGGAGCGTGCACTATCATCTCCATTTTACAAGAAGAAAACACTCTCTAAGGATTAAGTGACTTGTTGGAGGCCATTTGGCTCCAAGTGGCAGAGCTGGGACTCCAGCCCAAGTCTTTGGTGACCTTTCCACTCTCTAAGTTTTAAAAAAAGGTCTTGATTCTTCCAGTAGTTAAGGAGTTCTTTCATATGTTTATTTACTTTTCTATATGTTTCAATCCCTGGCTTGCAGTCCTTCTTCTTTCATGCCTTGACTGTAAGACTTGTCCATCCTGTGCTACGAGCATCACCTCTCTGATGTCCTTTCCTGAGCAGATTAGGAGGATCTATGCTCTACGTCCCAGCAAAGGACTCTCTGTTCTGCGGCTATTTGCCTTGAGAGAGAGAAGTATTAGCTGACTGACACAAGTGATTGTCCATCTACCTCGTGTTATTGTTATGCCATTTTGGCCCAGCTCACAAGCTTGTTGAGATTGTTTCTTTTAAGAAGTAATTTAAAAAACTAAAGAATCAGATCTCAGAAAAACACTCAGTGAAAGACCTAAACTTTATTCATCCATTCAGTCAGCCAGTCTTTGTTAAGCACATCTCTATGCCCAGAACTCTTTTCACCCTGGAATCATTATTAGCAATTCAGTGCTGTCATCATGGTCATCACCACCACCACCACCACCACCACCACCATCATCATCATCATCATCATCATCACCATCACCATCACCATCACCATCAACTTTATCATTATCTTCCTCTTCACTGTAAGCACATCACTGAGTACCAATTAGCACTGTGGGCATTTATGGAGATGTGGACAGTGTGTACTCCATATGGTGCCTATCCTTGGGGAAGCAGGTGGAGTAACTCATAACATGAATACAAATGTATTCATAAATGCGTGTGCATTTCCACATCATCACAGGTATTGAGTAGTGTAACAAATGGATCTTGTCTATGTTATTTTGGTGCCTGGAGAGTTGTAAACTAATCCAGGAAATCTGCCCAGAGAGCTGAATATGAGAAGCAGGGTGGGGTCAGCTCAAACATTGGGCCTCGGACAGGGTCCTCATGAGGATGTGAGCCTGAACTAGACTCAAGGATGGGAAAAGTACTTGACACACACCTTCTTCCAGATCTTGAAAGTTGCCATAGTAAAAGACCTAGAACCCTTCTCTGTTCTTTACATAATTCCCAGCCCCCTTTATCAGCTCTCTTCACCATTTTGAGCTTTAGCTTGGCAGACTGGATAGTGTAGGATCCATGATAAGGCATCTCTAACCCGCAGTGGGGCGTTTGGAACCTGTGCTCCACCTCACTCTTTTGTACTTTAAAGCAGCCATGGCCCCATAAATATTCATGGCAATGATAATAATGACACTGAAACTCTCAACACCACTTTATTTGGGTTCTAAAACCACAAAAATCATTTAATTGACCACCAGAGCTACCTGCCTAATTGACAACTCAGAACAGTGAGTCCTTGACCTATAACATTTGGAAGTTTAAAATTAGAACTGGTACAAAATATTTAAAAGGCTCGTAGAAGCTTCTGGATTCGGCATGTCTGAAAATGATTAAGATCCTGACATGCCTAAAGGGACATATCTATAACTGGACCTCCCTCATCAGACGCCCCTGCCAGCTTTGTTCACTGAAAAGATCTCCAGAGGGTAACCCCACATCGGAATTCTCTCTTTACTGGCTTCAAGGGCCATTTTAACAGACACAGTACTGCAAATATTTCTCAAGAAATAGGAATGCATCTGAATACTGAAGACCAGTAGTACTATTTTAATGTTGAAGGTCTCATCTCTAGATATTTCTAAGGTCTTCCAACAGGATGCTATATTTCTGGTTTTCTGTATAACTCAGTGGTGAATATGCCCATTCAAGCGCTTATGTCCTCCTGGTTGAGTCCCAACCTATACGCGTGTTGGGGATTATAAGTTCACTCCTAAGTAATGATTACTTGATCTCATTCTTGCATGACCTTCCTATATGTCCTTCCACCTCAAGGTCCCACCAGGATATGACAGCGTGGGGTGAGAGGGGGGAGCCAAAGCATGAAAGTCCACCTTCTGCCCTGTGGCCCAAGCGAGCCAGTCTCGGATTCCCCGTTCTTTCACCCTCTGGCCTCACTACCTTGCGGTCCACTTTTGAGGCACTTTCCAGGGACATTGAATCCACCTTTCTGTAAGAATAAATACAGTTTGAGGCTCCCATGTCTTCATTAAACATTTCCTCTAAACTGCATGCTTTGGCTCTGCGCCCATGTGCACCCAGAAAGCTTTCCCAACCCCAGAGCCCTGTCACATAGTTCCGAATATAAATAGCCCTTTGAAGAGGCAGGAAGTACCAGGGCTGAACTCTGCCCTGCTCTGCCCCCAGCTCCCTAGGTCTGGGGCTGGAAGGATGCTAAGACGTCTCCTCAGCCCCTGACAGAATGAGGAGCAGTGGCAGAGAAAAGCCAGAAGCCAATTTCATGTGCTCCCTTCAAGCAAGGACAAGAGCTCCTGGGACCTATGATCTGGCTGTGGGGAAGGGAGGGCACCACAGCCCGCAAAGGAACCGTGGGGGGAGGGGGGAGACTGGAAGAGGAAAGGCTGAAAAACAAACAAACAAACAAACAAACAAACAAATAAGGTGTGTTTGACCAAACCCCTAACACCTAAATCTCCAAGTCCACTGGAGCAGGAAATTGAGTGGCTGGACCGGGCTGCCTTGCTATGCCCTCTCCCCACCCTTGGCCTGCTAGTTTTTTGGTTTTTTGTTTTTTTTTTTTTTCCTTTAGAAATCTCGAATCTATAGAGAAAGAGGAAGTGTATTTTTAAAATAGAGGGAAGACTCACTGGCCACAGATCTGAAAGAGATTGAAGGGGGAAGAAAAGCTGGTTGAAAGAAAAGGAAAAGGCAGCCCAGAAGTGTGTGTGTGTGTGCGCGGGCGCGCGGGCGCGCGCGCTTCTGTGTGTGTGTGTGTGTGTGTGTGTGTGTGTGTGTGTCCCCAAGACAGTCTATGAGACAGCCTACAAGGAAAAAGAAAACAAAGGAAAGTGTGACACGAGAAAGAAATAAGTGGAAGAAGGCGTGAGTGGAGGGGGAGGGGGCGGGCGCGGGCGCTGGAGAGGCGGAGAGGATGGGTGCCGGAATGCAGGCAGAGCTGGCTGGGAGGGAGGGAGGGAGGCCGCACATGTGTGAGAGAGAGACAATGATGTCAGCATTTCCTTCTGGGTTGGTCACGTGGCCCTTGCCAGGTAAACAGACTGGAAATAGACTCCATAAAGGCAGCGCCTGCTGGGGGAGGGTGGGAGGCGCTGGCGCTTCACCCTTTCCTCTCCCTGCGTCCTAAACAAGCCGACTTTCATGTTGGCGACAAGGTGGTCTCCGAGTGGAATTGCATTTTTACGAGCCCGGGAATATGACTCAGGGAGGGAAAGCTATTTGCTTTTATAATTAGCTCAAGGAGTTTAGAGACATTTTGATTTTAAAAAAGAATGGAAGTGGGAATGAATGTAAATCTAAGCTCATATGCTGTGAGCGTCCGGGATGGGGGATGGCTTATCCTCACTGGCCTCCTTGGGAAGGTGGTCAGATGGGGTCTAGATTCAGGATGAATTGGAAAGCTGCAGTTTAGAACGAAAGGATCAGATGCTGTTATTATCAACATTAGGGGAGGGGGGAATGCTAACAGACTCGAGAAGAATATATTAAAGAAGTTTGATACAGTTCAGTATGTGACCGTGATGCCACAGGGAGGAACTGAGACCTCAGGAAAGAGATTAGGTGAAGAAAAGACAAGCCCCTATGACTTTCAAGCAGAGTTTTTTCCAAAATGATATAAAACAATCCCCAACCAAAACATGGCAGGGGCTCAAGGCATTTTCGAATGGCAAAGTCATGTCCGGAAACTATCTGATAAGCAAAGTGGATGGACCAGGTAATCCTTCCACCTGGAAAACTCCAGAGTCCAAAATGGTGGGAGGTGGGGGCAAGTATGTGGCTCTCTCTTCAAATTCCAGGAAATAGAGCCTTCACATCTATGATGAAATAGCTTATTTAGGTCATTCTTTGAATAATTTTGAATTGAAAGGATCTACTTTATTTTGATCATAATTTTCTATGTCCTTGTGGAAATCTGGCCAAAGCCTGTAGGAAGGACAGTGACTGACTGTCTTAGTTTTCCAGGGTTTATGGGGGTCCTGGGATGCAGTTTTAAATCTAGGACAGTCCTGGGCAAATTGGGAGCAGTTGGTCACTGTTGTGAGAGGCCCAGTCTAGACAGAAATAACAAGATAACTCACCCCCTACCCTGCTCCACTCATAAAACAAAACACTTTCATTCTAGTTTATTCCTCTCTCCTCATTTCTTTCCGTCAACTTTCCTCCATCCATTTACAGCAGGGACCACCGCGAGACTAATTTGAGTACATGTAACTCTATATATGGACTTAGAGCTGGTAGAACACAGCTAAGTTGAACAGTGGGCTTTATTTGCACCTGAGGATAAAAGGAGGGGATAAAAAACTGTACATCTTTGCAGCTTCTCCCCCACTTTCGCTAATTTGGTGGAGAGAGGGCGAGTCCATCAATGCCACAAGTATACTTTCAGCCCCTGGGTTGAAAGATAGATATTTGATACCCTTCTCCGTTAACAAAATACGTCACTCTGACAAGACTCCCAGCCCGGAGTTATTTTTGCAGCATTATGTAATTGGATTGCCTGGTCAGGAGTACTTCCTTAACAAGGCTTTCAGCAACACTTTCGTGTGGGCCTGGCCAGTCCTGACCAGTCACACACACTGGCTTCAGCCCCAGTCAACCCAGCTAAACGCAAGGAAGAGACATCAGACCCCACCACTGACCTGCCCACTGCATCCTCTTGCTGGAGAGCACCCAGAGGAGCACTTCAGGGCCTGGTGGCACATGCAGAGGCCAGAGTCAGTGGAAGACTCTCCCACAGCCGAATTTCAATATAGACGAAGCAAGCATATTTCTTCAGAGGGGTCCGCAGGCGTGCTGCCACACATACCCTTCCCTGCCCCCACAACCAGGAGACCCCAAATCCTGCCATTTGGATGTTGCTGCCCTCTCCCCAGTTTTCTGGATTTCCTCATATTTGTTCATGAGTAACTGGTCAGCTGATCATCCCTTCCTGTTAGCCTTGCTGACTCACAGAACTTAGGAACTTGTCTGAGCTTCAGACAATAAGAAAATTTACAAAGGAAAACAAAAAGCCTGGTATGAACTTCCCCTGGTATAGCTAGCACAGGTCTGCTAGTCCAGGAGTGCACTGGGCAATTGCTTCAGGGGTGATGGTATGTTGCTGTCAACTTGGGGAATCATTTACATTGTAGTATTTCATTGTCATTTCTGTTTTCTGGCCTTTAGAGAACATCCACCATGACTTTCAGTGGTGTGTCTCCCAGCTCTGAATTGCGCTCTGAGTCCCTATCAAAACCAGAGCACCCTTCCCCAGAATATTTTTCTTTCCATTCCCTCAGCCCGTCTGTACTGTATATCTCTTTTATTTTCTCTTGTGTCCTTGGTTCTCTTGACCTTGACCCCAGACAGACAGTGTAATAGAAATAGCTTTAAAGCCAGATGGATCTGGGTTCGAATTCAAGATAAGCCACTTCATAGCTGTGTGATCTTAATCTCCTGCTCTGACATAAGACTAATAATACCAGGTTTCCAGGGCCACTGGGAGAATTAAATGTAGCTACATGTAAATTACATGCAGGTGTCAGGGAACTAACACATAGTAGGTGCTCAACAAATGTTGGGCCTTCAGGAAGGAAGGGAGGGAGGAAGAGAAAAGGGTCATTTTGCCAGACTCCTAAGAGCTAACGCCCATCCTCTTTACTATATCACCGATCTCCTGCAGGAATGCCCTTTTTAAGGGTGCTGAATTGAATCTCACCATCATTGGGGGACGAAGGGAGATCAAGAGAGAGCAGGAAAAGGTGTTCTTGGTCCCAGGCTCCCAGCACAGAGTCCCTGGGATAGAGACCCCCATGGCTGTTTCTTTTTTGGAAAACTTTTCCTACCTGAAAATCTGGCCCCCACCTGCCCCCTTACAGTCAGGTTTTCCCTGCAGACCCCTCCATGCTGGGCACCAAGTTGAATGTATTTGCTTTGATTTTGCCTGCGCCAAATTGCAGGGGCCACCAAGTACCCAGAGCAAAGGAACAAGGGATGAGTGTGGTTTCTCCCCAGGTGTCCAATTTTGTGAACCTTGAATCTGTTGCAAAGGAGGATTCACTCCAACTCCACAGCAGGAACAAGCAGGAACCCACAGGTCAGGGATTCCAAAGGCAAACTGAGGTGCAGACAGCCACAGGCAAAATAATGGAGGCGACAAGGAAGGAGAGGTTCCTTGGAGGGCAGGGTGGAGGTGGGAAGAGCCAGCAACCATCCGCACCTCATCCTGAAATGAACAAACGTCAAAAAGCCCGTTAAGTTGGCTGTACCTGGAAGGGGACAGGGCGGGGTGGAGGAGAGCCTGTGGCAGCGCCCACCACTGTTCCAGTTGGCAGGAAGCCCTTCCCTGAAGACTGTAGGTTTAACCTTTAGCATTCAAGTGTCGGGGCTTAAGTGTCGTTATGAGCAATTCTTCCGGCTACAGCGTTCCCAGACTGCGGGAAGAGGGGTCGGCACAAATCTGCCTGCTTTCTTTTCCCTTCCCAGACAAAATGAGACAGAGGGCGACGTGCAGTACCAAACACCCGGACACAGGCACTGGTCGCGTCCGGCCCTCACTAACCTTAAACATCCACTCCCACCTCCATGGCCAGCCCATTCTCTGGCTGGCCTCATGGCGAGCAGGGCCCCAGGGTTTTCTCCACTCCCAGCTCTCCGCGGGCTGCAGGGTGCAGAACAGCCTCCTCAGGCCTCAACAAGGAGCAGCTGCCTGGGAACCCTGCCTCATGTCCTCCTGCATTTGGGTTCAGGACCCCCAGCTGTCCCCGACCCGTTGACCCTGTGTCCCCCACCTTGGTGCCCTGCAGGACGGGGTTGGAGCACCTGTGTTCCAAAACAAACTGGCCAGCCCGGTGAGGGCGGTGGAGAGGGAATCGAACCACTAGCGGCCGAGCTGGAGAGTGGGCAGTGAGCCGAAGGCCCACGCAGGGCCTGGGCAGCTCAGGCCACCCACCGGCACAAGGTGCGGCCGCCGCTGTGCCTAACCCTTTCCAGGTGGCTGCTGGGGCCAGGCCCCCAGCCAGGTGGTTTTTCTGGGGGACGTCCCGAAGGGGCTCAGTAGGTGATGGAATTGCTCCGCAGGGGGCCATTTTCCCACCCTAGGGAGGGGCAGTGGGGCCATGCTGTGCGCGCACCTGTGAGGGGCGCCCGGGTCCTGGCGCAGCATTACTGCGCCGGCTTAGCTTCCCCAGCCGGCCTCGCCAGGGCCCTGAGCGCTCCGGCTTCCTCTCCAGAGCCCCGAGCCCCGAGCCGGTGGAAGAATAAAGGTTTCCTCGAACTGGGACTGGATGTGCAAGGCATTAGGGATGCGCGCCTGTCTCAGTGAACTGAGGGTCGGTGTCTGAGGAAACTGTTGGGATCTCTAAGGTTATGGATCTAGGGGAGGAGGGAACAGAGCCTCCTCGCTCAAACGCCCAGCCCTGGGGGCAGGAGAGCAGCCAAGAAAAGGGCGCACCCTTTGCCTCTGCGAGGAAACTGGCGTCGAATGTCCCTGTTGCCCCGCTGAGTCCTGGAATTAAACGAGGAGGCGGCCGCACCCACAGGGGGCCACTGCCCTGCCCTCTCCCCTGGCTCAGTCTGGGTCCACAGGACACGCGGCGGGGCGCCCAGCTAACGGGAGCCCCAGACTGTGGGTCCCAGGCCTGGAGAGCACCGGATCCTGGGAGTCCGCAGTGCCGCACCCTGCCCTCCACCCTCCTGCCTTAACCAAACACTGGCTCCAAATTTCATGCCATCCGCGTACAGGAAAGATCTGATTCGCCTTTTTCTCTATTTCTAAGAATGAGAAACAAACGAATTAGAAAATTTTTGCTTTGGAAAAATATCTGTTCGATGTTGTTTAGTGCTTAAATTGTCCTTGGAATTTTTTTCAGCTTCATTTGGAAAAGAAAAAGAAAGTTGATGCACACCTCAAACCGTGTTTCTTTTTAAACCGTCCCCTTAGACGTGCAGTCGGTTACTGCAGATATTTTTCTGGGGCAAAGAGAGCAAAATGGAATGGGAGGGAGGATGAGGACTGGGAATCTCTCATTTTAAATCCCATTACTGGCTTTGAGGACAGGCACAAAAAAAAAAAAAAAAAATCAGGAAAAGATCGTTCGTCCCCCACTGATTTCCTTCACTTCAAAGATTTCCCTCGCCCCTTATATCAGAAATATTATGGCGCTAGGTATTTCTCAAGGAAAAAAAGAGGCACATGTTCCTTCAGAATATGTACACTGTATAGGTCCCTTTTTACATTTCTAGCAAAAAAAAAAAAAAAAGGGAGGGGGGAGGTGGATGGGTGGGTAAGGCACTCAATTCTCTGGCTATTAAACAAGCCATGCCTGCAAGAAATGCAGGCATCCGAGGATTGCTCAGCCACGCATCTCTCCATTAGCACACACCGGTGTGGCTGTGTGTCAACAATGCACGTGCTACCGTGCTACCGTGGGTACCCACCTACTCCCCACGCCAGCCCTAGCCGGCTCTGTGCAGATGGGCTCAGTTGCCGGCTTGCAGCCCTGCTCCCAAGCCTGTGCTTCTCAAGGATCCCTTTTTCTGCCTCAGGGTGGCAAGTTGGGAACCTCAATCCACCCCACCAAATTCTGCCCTTGGAAATCCCTAAAGCGAGGTAGTTGAACCCAGGGTCTCTCGCCCTCGAGTTGTCCACTTTGTTGCGTTGAAATGAGGGTATTTCCCTCCCTTCCTCACCTGCCTCAGGCTTAAGGTGTTGTGCAAACTTCTGGTACCAGGTCACCAAAAGGGAAGCCAGCGCTTGCTGGTGGTGCGGGCAGAGCGGAACCCAGAAGAGCCATCAGCTCGGAGGCGCCTCCTGCCCCAAGGTTGGATTTCAGATTTCCATTGCAAAGGAGTTAAGGAAACTGGGAATCTGACTCAAACTCTGGAACTGACTAATTGCCCTGCATTTTCACAATGCGCCATGTATTCGAAATGAAGGGCAGGCTTTATCGCTTGGAACTCTTTCAAGGACCCGGGCACTCCAAGTTTGGGGCTAATTCTTTAAAGGTTTTACTTCTGAGAAATAGGGGTGGGGGGAGAATGAAAGAATGAAACATACCCACAATCCACGTACTGAGATGGCACTCAAGAGTAGGTTGTGGTCTCTTTTGAATCCGGAGTTCAAAAGGGAAAAAAAAAAAAGGCTTGTTCCCTCCCCCTTGCCCCAGGGATGAAACCTCTCTAGATTCGAGCGGCCAATTTGGTTTGATTTCCGCGGTTTGGAGCCTCTGGTGGGGTTAGGGGGGGCGGCAGGACTCTAAAGACAAACCTCAGCTGCCTTCTGGACCAGCTGGTCCGCTCTTGGCCCTGGAAGCAGAAGCTGAAATCGGGGTGATTCGCCCTTACTCTGGAAGCTGGAGGGAGCGTCTGGGGAGCGCATCGCCGAGCCTCCCGGCCGTGCCCTACACGCCTTGCGTGTGGACCTCCTCCATCGCTCCTCTGCCTGTCTACTCTCAGCGGCCCCCCCCTCCCCGCCACCTGCCTCCTGTCCCCCAGGGACCCAGCTCCCCTTTCTCTGTGTCATTCTGAGCCAGTTCTTTTCTCATCCCAAACTCCTTCTTCTTGGAGTAACTTTCCAAAAGAACCGTCGTCTTCCTAAAGTCCAACCTTGTGGGGATGATTTTGGAAAGCTCTTTCTCAGTTAAAGCCCTTTTTGCAGACGCCGTGTGTGCGCGCCCCTACAGTCCACCAGAGCATCACCTGGGCACTGAGCCCCACAACCTGGTGCGCCCGGCAGCGCAGTGCAAAGCAAATGGGGACTTAAGACGCTTTGCTCTTTTCCAAAGAAACACCTCAGAAACAAATCTGAATTTGGTTTTTGGTTATCTTTCAGGCGTGAAAAATATTTTGACAAAAGTATTCTCCAGGCTGCCTGAGTTGGGGGGTGGGGAGCTTTTGACCGAAAATGTGGGCACAAAGCAAGAAGCTGCATGTAATGGACACCACTGTGTACATCCACTCACAGCTGTGAGGAGTGTGACTGGGGTCTCATGGGCTGGTGCCAACATCCAGATCCCCCCATCTTGCCGAGGGCACCCCTGTTTTCTGCAAAAGGGGAGCAATTTTTACCCGGCCCCAGCTGCTCACCCTCTGGCGCATTAAGAGCAAACTTTCTGATTTAGTGGTTAAGGCTCGGGGGCGCAGTGGTTTAACAGTAGGACAGAGCTACGGATGGAGCAATTCAGACACTCAGAATAACCTCACCCGCACCCCTAGGAGAAAGGGGAACTGTTCCATTTGTCTGGGGGTCAGGAGGTGGACTCGGGGGTGGGGGGAGGGAACGGATGGATGAAGTGCCAAGTGCCGCGCCTGGCTGCCTCTCCCTCCTGTTTCTCCCTCCCTACCTCATCTTCTGCTATTTCCAGAGGCAGGAGAAAGGTGATCTCGGACTTGACCCCTAAATCACAGCTGCTGGTGGCTGCACCTCGCTTGGGGATGAGTGCAGCCTCTTCCCTGGGCTCGGGCAGCTTAACCCTTTCGTGCCCGCGCGCTCGTGGGCCGGTGGCAGCGGCGCCTCTGACCCCGGCACAGCGAGCAGCCCGCCTCCTCGGCGCGGCACCTTGGATCCCGCGAGGAGACCACAAAAGGGCTAGACTGAGGGGCGCTGCGAGCCTGGGGCATGGGCAGGGCGGCCCGGAGCGCTGCCAGAGAGCCCAAGGAAGAGCCGGAGTTAGCGGAACGAAGAGGGATGTTTGGATCGTGTTAACTAGCCAGACAGATGCACTTCGGCATGTCTGCATTTATGGAATCCATATGTTGTCGTGGCAAATGAAAGGACAGTAACACGTACATACAATAGACTTAGAATAACAATACACATTCAAAAAGGAACCTGCACATTCTTCACCCTGCAACTCTTCCCTTAGATCCAGCTCTAGAGTTGTACCGGGAGAGGCATCCTTTCTTTCAACCTCCCCTGCCTCCACACGGGATTTTCTTTTTCTTCCTCCCTTTTTTTTTTGGTGAGTGTGTGTTGTATCCCCTAAACCCCCAGCAGAAGAAACCCAGGGCCCAGAAGCTAGGCTCTTTGGAAGTAAGATCTCCTAAGATCCTCTTCACCTCTCTTTCCCCTTAAGACTGGCCCATCGCACCTTGGACCAAATAATAGCTGATCACAGTGCAACCTCAGATTCTGAAAATCGCAGGGGAGCAGATTCTTACTCAAATTCACCATCCACATCTTCATCATTAAACCAACACGTCTATGTTATATTGAAGAAAAAAAAAAAGTAACTTCAAACAGATTTGGAAATAAAAACCCCCAGCGAGAGAGCACACACATAGCTCTGCATACTACCTTCATTTATGTACACCTTGTATATTTGTGTGCACATCTATATTCACACACACAGAGATACAAAGACATCTAAAGTCATTCACATGTATATTTATGTACCCATTTATACATATATCTTTGTGTTTATATATGTATATATCCATTCCTTTGAGCAAGAGGCAGAGAAATATACACATCAATGCAATATTTAGCCTACATTCCACTTTCTTTCCCTACTGTAAATATCTTCAAAACAGACTGGTCTAAAATTTTCTGCCCTCTTGCCAGCTAAATGAAGGATTTAGGTTCTGAATTTCTTGGTTCCTTTTTTCATTTTGTACATAAAATAATCCATATAGATGCTGGATTATCGCCTAAGCATAATTCAATCATAGAAGCTTGGTATCTCTCCTCCTTATAACGAATTCACTCAGTAAAATTAGCATAAGTATTTACCAGATTAAGCTGACATTTTCCTATATTGCTACACGAAATACATTTATATCCAGAATTTCCCCCAAATAGCCTAGACCAGTGGAGATACTGACTTTCTCCGCGCTGTTCTGTACAATAAGAAACAAGCTACAAGTTCGCTTCTAGTACTATTTACATTTTTAAAAGAAATTAAATACATAGCATTTAAGTGAGTTTTCAAGATCTACAAGGAGAAATTCAATTCTGCTACATCTTAAAAAAATAAACTAACAGATTTATGCAGATTCGTGAAGACAGATAAATAGGAAGCAAATATACTCCTGAGGGTCTGAACAATTTTCCTTACCTGATGTATTATGGAAAAATTCAGATTTATCAGTCTTCCTTCAGTCAGCTACATTTTACACTGACCTGCACTTTGGACTGAAAGGGAAAAAAAAAAAAAAGATTAACTGTTGCCAATGAAAATTTTAAAATAATAATCAGAAACTGGACAAACTGAAGGTAAAAATATACAATGGCTGCAATAAAGATAAATATTTATTTAATCAAAGTAGAAGTTGTGTTTGGACTGTAGGAATGTTTCATCCTTCCCTTAAAAAAAAAAAAATCAAGAAAGAAAAAAGCCAGAGTCTTTGCAGGCTCCTGGAGAGTTCCCATTGTGCAGGGCTATCGAGAGCCCAGAATGGCATTAACCTCACAAAAGACACATTGTGCAGGGGACAAAAAAAAGCCCCTTCTTCTACAATAACTTTTAGCTTTTTTATTTTTAGAAAATGACAAAGGTTTTGCAAGCACTGACTGGTGAAACCTGTAGCAAGCCAGGCTGGACTTGGCTTTATTGATCAACTGTCCCGCATGGAAAAGCAGCCAGGAAAAGTTTGAATGGCAATCCAGATTTGGCTCATAGAGAGGAAACCCCTGATTTTTCTAAATGTATTTTCTTTTTTTTTTTCTTCTAAATAAAACAGCATTATTCCCAGAGTGAATTCAGAAGGATTAGATGAGGTAACTGCAAAATCTTAAACCGTTTTTCTCCCCCTGGTCTTGACTAAGAAGCTGCACGCTCTTAAGAACACTGGAAAATCTCTCAAAATGAAGAATTCCTTTTTAATCAAACAGATTTCCCGATTAATCTCCAAATTCCTTCTAAAATAAATAATCCATCTAGGCTAGGGCAAAAATATTTTTTTCTAAGAAAAATAAGTTTTAGTGCGTGCTGTCTACCTGATGTTATAGGGTGTACTAATAATGCCTTCAAAAACATAAATGTTATTTTTACCTTTGTTTGCAGATCACTTAAAGTGCAAATTGCATTTTATTTTATTCCAGACATTGTAATCTCAATGGTACTAGTTCATATTTAGAACTTACATAAATACATACTTGTCATTTAAAAAAATCTATTGCTGTAGGAGTGACGCTAAAGCTTGGATTTGAAGGGGGGGTGGGAGAGAGAGACTGGGGGGTGGGGGTGGAGAAAGAGGTTGAGAGAGAGAGAGAGAGAGAGAGAGAGAGAGAGAGACTGACTCTTGTTCTTTTCTGCGTTTGTTTGCTTGCTTTTTGGAGGTACCGTACACCCGCCTAAGTGATGGCTTTGATGTACTGGGAATCGGTACAGTAGCAGGGTCCCTGGCTGCTGTCTTTGATTCCAGGGATCTCCTTTGGGCTCTGGTGGGATGTACTGCTCCTAGTCTTTATCTGAAATCCATCCTCTCATTTCAAGCCCTTTGGCTTCGAGATTCTGCTCCAAACTCTTGGAGGTAGCTGCAAGACTTTTTTTTTTTTTTTTTTTTTGGCATTAGGGAAGGGGTATGTAATTTCCCCCCTTTCTCCACTCTAGACCTTTCCTCACTATTTAAATATATTGGCTCTCTTTCTTACGAATTTAGTCTGAAATTATTTTTCACTGCCTTTATTACATCCCTGCTTTTGATGGCAAAATAGCTTCCTGCATTTTGAAAACATCTGCTTTCCAGGTTTTACACAAGAAAATTGACTTTACTTTTCTCTAAAGTCCAGAAAGGTAGAAAGTTGGACTTGTTTCCAAGTGCAACTTTTCCTTTTCTTGTGTTTCCTTAAGTTACCCCCTTTCAGTTCTGATTCACTTTCCCCTTTTATTTCTTCTAATCGTCACTCACCTCTTCCCCTCTTTCTAAAGGTCCAGAAATTGATTGTCTTATATTAGAAGACAAAATTAACATATTATATATATTGTCTAGTCTATGGTACGTGTTAAAGTTTCTCCATATTTTATTTGTCCTCCGATTTGAGAGGTAATTTTCCTCCTTTAAAAAAAAATCTCAGATTTGCAATTTAAAGTGGCCTCTATTCTAAGTCTCTGCTGCTTCTCTGCTCTTTCACTTAAATCTTTGCTTTAAGCTGTCCCACTCCATTATTGCCCCCCTTGCTCCTCTCTTCTTTGAAGATGCTCTCTTCCTACTTAATTTAAACACTGCTGCATCTGCCAAAAAATAAAAAAGAAAAAAGAAAAAGAAAAAAGAAAAAAGAAAAATAAGAAGAAAAATAGGAAAGAAAAAAATCTTTAAAAAAATCTTAGGTTCCTATTGTTGCTTCTCTGCATTTCACTTCTCGGCGTGTGTGTGTGTGTGTGTGTGTGTGTGCGTGTGTGCGTGTGCGTGTGTGTGAGTGTGTGTGTGGTGTGTTTTTAATACATGCATAAACTTTTGGTGCCTCTCTCTCTCTTCCTGGGCTCTTCTCCCATCCTCTCTTCCTGCTCTCCTCGCCCTGCTCATCACTTTCCCCTGGTTTTTTTTTTTTTTTTTCCTCCCTTCCTCCCCTCTGCCTCCCTCCACCTCCCCCTTTTCTTTTTTGCTGAATCTTATTGATCCAGAAGGTGGCTAATTAGCCCTTCCCGTCGTGCCTGGGTAATGAAGCACATGCGCACTGAATTAATCACAGCCATTTTTTGCAGGAAACTAATTAGCAGAATAAAGATCCAAAGACTTTTTTTTCTTTTCACTCATCAGCTCCCACTTCCAGCGCGTCCCCTCCGACCGCTGCAGCCGCCGCCGCCGCCGCCTCCTCCTCCTCCTCCCGGCCGCAGCCGCCGCCGCCGCCGCCTGCTTTGCATCCCAATTACAGCCTAGAGCCGCTGCCGCCGCCGCCGCCGCTTCTCCTCCGTGGCCCCTGCCCGCTCCGGGGGCTGTAAACTCCCCGCCAACCATGCTGCTCGGCGGCAGCG
>NW_011889264.1:1510171-1512417 GCF_000151845.1 Pteropus vampyrus
GGGCGCCTTCCGTGCCAGGGCTTGAGTTGCCGGGGACGCGGCCGCCGGGCCGGAGCCCCGGGGTCCGAGAAGGGCCGAGGGGGCGACACGGCCGCCAGACCCTCTACCTGCCGGCTCTCCGCCCTGTCCCACTGGCAGCGCCGTGAACGCCCAGAGGGGGCTCTGCCCTGGACACTAGGGGCTCCCGGGGGCTCGGGGCTGTGCCGGCGGCCAGGACGAGACCCAGCCCGGCCAGCCGAGGCTCCTTGGCCAGCTGTGTTGAGAGACATCAGAGTCTTCCTTCCTTTCTTCTTTCCTTCCTTTCTTTTTTTCCTTTCTTTTTCTTCTTTTTTGTTTTTTGCTCACGCGAATCTGGACTTGTTTACGTTCCGTTCCCCACGCTTACTCCTCGTCTTGCTCCCCTCTTTTCCACGTATTTTCTCCATTAGATGCAAAAACCATATTCCTGAATTTTACGTTATGCATTTTCATGTACATCTTTTTGCATATCTTTTGGAGAGTAGATCTAAGTGTATTTCATTGAGTATATTTAAATTGTGTATGGACTCAGTACTCAGGCTTTTTTGTGGAGCCATTAAATTTTAAAAATACGTTTTACTTTGCAAATTTAGCTGTTGCTCAGAATCTAACTTTTGAAAATGTTGTGCAATTCTTTTGACTGTGACAGATTCTTTGATTATAAGTGCTTTCAAAAATCACCCACTCTTAACTTTTCCCCCTTGTTGCTTTGAAGTACGGTAAATATGACAATTTTTATTGGTCTCAATTATTGAAACTTGATCTAAGGATTATATGGAAGAAGGAGACTGATTGCCTTTTTTCTGGCCTCCAGTTCTGCTGACTTTTAGAAGGGGGGTTTGTTAAGTACCTTTGAAGAGTATGACATACGGTGATCGCTTGACTGTAATGCAAATTACAGAACATAAATTCACTTTGGAATTAAAAAAAAAAAGACTCGAGTTCTTTCAGTGGGGACACTTGAGGATTTATTATGTTTTTTAAAAAATTACTTTTTTTCTCCCTACTTTGGGAGAATGGCTAGTTACAGACCAACTTATTTTGAGGTCTTCCGAGAGAGGCTTGGGAACTGGGAGAGGGGGGAAGATTGATCACAATCTGCATAATCAATAGGGCAGCGTGCCGCAATCGTGTACCTACATTAACTGTAAATTTCTACAGTATCTGCAGCGTGGGTGCTCCAGTGCCTTGCTTGGCTTCTTAGAACGGATTTAGAGTCTGTACTAGCAGAATTTACCGCCCAGCCCTCCGGAACAATATAGGAGAAGTCCACTCTGAAAAGTGGCTCATTTTAAAACTTTATTTTACTGTACACTTTTTTTTTTTTTTTGGCAAATCTGTTTACATGTGGGGGTAATAAGGTACTGAATCCCCAAAGTGTACGTATTCTATAGTCAAAAGAAATGGAAAGTATTAGGGGGGGGGGAGCAGTTAGAGGATGGGAATTTGCTTATTGAATTACCACTTCCGGGGCTCTCTTCTTATAATATTAGATATCTTGAACTGCTGTGAGTAATTAAGAGATATGAATATGAGAGAGTAATACACCAGAGATTGAAGCAATGTCAAAAGTAAGAATTGCTGTGTATGTATGAGGGAGAGAGAGAGAGAGAGAGAATGAGAATGAATACAGATACTTATACTCAGGCTTGGAAGCTTGGTGGTAGGTGAATCCATATTTGGAGATGATTCTGAAATAGTCTAGCAAATGGTGCACGAACAGGATTTCGTAAAAAGTGTACACGGAGTCAGTTTTGAAAGGATTGCGGTTTGGGGAGATGAGGTGTGGGCAGGAAAACCCACTCTAGGCCAGCAGCCTTCCTCTCTGTGTCTGCTCCCTTCCCCCTCCCCGAGTTTTAGTTTTTAATTACTTAATGCTAAAACGCACAAGGCTTATATAAATATTTGCAAATGCTCTTTCCTATTGATTTCTCTGAATAAACTGCTCAGGTCCAGAGAGGAGGCAACTCAGATCTGTGGACTTTTTAAACATATAAAGCCTCTGGAGGAGTGTTCGTCTGTGCATGCATGTGTTTATGGGTAGAGCAGTAGACAAGAAGATTTGCGGGGGGGCCCACAATGAGAGTTCAGGCTCCAGGTAGTGTTTGCAGAGAAAGCTGGGCTGGAGCTGGCCCCATGGCCTGGCAGTTCTGACGTGTGTGTATTTGTGTGTGTGTGTGTGTGTGTGTGTGTGTGTGTGTGTGTGTGTGTGTGTGTGTGTGTGTGTG
>NW_011889264.1:1513787-1519652 GCF_000151845.1 Pteropus vampyrus
AATAATAATAATAATAATAATATTTGGATTTCCTAAGAAATCCTCTTAGTTTCTATACTGACCTTCTGTATTGGGATGGAGGGTTGATTGCAAATCAGGAGGAGGGGGAGGGCAAAAGGAAGGGAAAGCAGGCTTGTGGCGCTTGCCTGCCTGGAACCTCCAGTGTCCTGTCACCGACAGCCCACTTTCAGCTTCTGTTTTTCATATTATTATGTAACAGAATCCTTGGCTGCATTAAAAATTCAGTATTACAAGCTGATTGTAATGCTGCCTCATTAGACAGCACTGTCTGGCCTTGTATTAAGTGAAACACAGAGCATGGCTTTTAGATTATAAACACCAATAAATATTAAGGATCAGCAAAGGGGGGAATAGTCAGCTGGGTTTTTGGCCCTTTCTGGTTTTACATCCCCTCCCATCTTTTCCCTTCCTCCCCTTTCCTCCCCCCCTTCCCACCATGGTTACTGTTATCTGTTTTCTTGGGATGCTGATGTGTTGACCCTGGTGACATTTCAGGAGGGCTTTTTATAGAGTTATCATGTGTACACAAAAGGTTTGGAAGTTTGTTTTGTTTTGATCTGCAATAAACAGGTCCTTTACTTTGCTGATGTCATTTCCGTTCATATTTGAGTTGTTTATTGTGCTTCTTCACAGGGCCCTCTCATCCCTACCCCCACCTGCTTTTCAACCAGAGCCTGTGACTGCCGGGGGTAGCGAAGGACATGCTCCTAAGCTGCCAGGTCTGGGTTCAAAGGCTGAGAGTTGCATGTCACCGTCTCATCCCCGGGTTCGCCCACTGGGGAAGATGTTTCCAGCTTCCAGTCTGGTTAAGCATGCCGACATCCACTTGCCCTGGTATTTTCCTGGCATGCAGTGATTCATCTCAGCGTCTTTTCTCTGAAGCACCCCCCTCACACACACCTTGCTCTGTCTTTAATACATTGTTATTGTCTACTTCTCCATGCACCGCCCCCACCTCCCAAACCAACTTTGTAATGATGACTTTGATTCAGTTACATATCTGAAGCTGGCATTAGCAACTTCATGCTGTGATAAAAAGAAAATGTTTCCAGGCGTTGCCCACAGCCTCCCTACCATCACCTTCCATCCCTGTTCAGGATTGGGTTGTTTTTTTTTTTTTTTTAATTTTTTTCTTTTCTTTTTTTTATTGTATTTATTTTTCTGCTATGTGCCTTTTTGTAGACAGAAAGGCCATTCTGTTGTTACTAAAAATGACCGCAATGTCCAGTGTCTCTTATTCCCATGTGATCTACAATTGGAATCCCCCCTTTAAAAAAAAAAAAAAAAAGTAGGGTAGAGAAAGGAAGGAGAAAAAACTGTGTAGGATCTTAAGGCTTTCTTCTAATAGGATGATGGGTTTTAAGTTAAAAAAATATATTATTGTTTTGTTCTTTTAGGTTTAGAAATAATAGGGAGAGAGGGAAAAGCAGTCATTAGGAAGTTCACTGAGCTGCTTTCCAACTAAGACGGGTGAAAAATGAACCTGCATTGACACTTGGCTCCATGTGAAAGCCCAGTAACCTCTCCCCCCCCTCCGTGGCCCTGGCCTTTTGTTCCTGGAGAACGGAGCTAAGGTGCTTTTTCTCGTAGACCAAAGGCAGCAGGCAAGGAGTCCCCTTGTGTGCGCATCGCCTTTAGATGGCCTTCTCATGGTTATTGTCAGTGCAGACTCCCCCAAACAATTGCTCCAGGGAGACACAAAAGCAAAAACATTTGTCCTATTTTTTTAACCTCTTTGTTTTAGATTTTTTTTTTCATCCATTCTTTAAATTTCACAGTTTCTATTTGTCTGCAGAGAGACAAACGGAACAGCATGAAGCACATTTTACCGTAGGCCTCACTGGCGATTGGAACAGCCTCAATAGAAATCCAAATTCTAAAACACTGGCTGACTTGGAGGATATGTGAAATTTCAGCTCAGAGCTCTGAAGTCAGATTAGTACAGATTTTGAACAAAAATGCAACTAAAATGAAAAGATAAGAAAATGGGATTCTGGAATCATTTGGGGGAAAGAGTGTAAAGGGTCATCTTTTGTTTATCTCTTGGGATCCTGCCCCAAGAAGTGGTCGCTTGATGGGAAAGAATTGAAAACCCAAATGAAATTCTTCATCCAAAAAAAACCCCCAAACCGATCCTGGTTATTGTGCTCCTAGAATATCATTTAATTGATTGTTTTAACACGTGTGTGGGGGACCTGTGGGTATATACTGTGGAATCGATGCTGTGTTGGGAATTTTTTTAAAAACTACAATTTGTATGAAGAGGCCCCTCCCCCTTTTCTTTCCCATTTCCTTTTTCTTTTCTTCTGCCTCCAACCTGCTTCCCCTCCAAGAATGTGGTTTGCATCAGGCCTCGTGCAGAGGGATGTGTCAAACAGTGGAGATGCAGTCCATCTCTATTCTGGCCCTAAACAAAGCGTCCCTCTCCTATAACGTGTGGACCCTGACTGCGGTGCTGTCCTTACGCATCTGTCTGCCTTTTCATTAAAATTCTCAACTTTAAGGTTTAGAAACACAAATATAAGAATCCCCCTGGGTATAAAAGTCTTGCATGGCAAATTCTCTTTGCCCTTTCAGAAAAAATATTTATGTTTTTTTAAAGAAGAGAGCAAGCTCTTTAACGTTTTTAAGCTAGTTTAAGGCAAGATCTCTATTTTTGCTTCTCTAAAACTTTGGCTTTGTAACTTAGAATTGATTTAGAAAAGCTCTTCCCAATCACAGTTTTCTAGAAATGGTAACTCATTTGTGTCTTTCTTATGTGTGTCATTGACAGATTTAGAGTCTGAGCTGGAGAGGATGGGTAAGTAAGCTAGATAACGTTCCACTTATGATTTGGGGGTAAAAGTCATCTGTGGAATTAGTATTGTAGCGATAGATAGAGGCCTTGCGGTTTGTGTCACAAAAAGGTGAATCAAAACATCAGTGTGTAGGCCTTGGCACAGCAGCCTCCATTGGTTATGAAGGCATCGGCTGGTGTGAGGAGTCTGCATTCTGTCGGGTTCCCAGGAGGCCCTGGCCACCTAGTGGGTACCAGGCCCCTAAATGTAACTGCCTAGAAATGATGGGGTGAATTCAGGGCACGGAGTGCGATTCAGCTCCACATGTTTCCGTGTTTATTTCAGCCTCCACCCCCCCCCCTTGGCCCTCTCTGAGTTTTTTTTTTTTTTTTAAAAGCCTCCAGGTTATTTAAGCACTAGTTTTAAAATCAATGTGTATGTGTAATTTAATAAAAATAGAAGGATCTGGAAGAATACACAAATCCAGCTAAACCCAGTTGTGCTGTGAAAATAGAGCCCAGGTTTAGCGAGAAGTCAGAATGCAGACATTCACTGTATCTTAGCTCAGAGATCATATTTACCTTTCCTGAAGTGAAAGGGTACAGCATTGGAGAGTGAGTGTGTATATGGAGAGACAAGCCAGTTGGCTCGTTTGGGATCATTGTAATTTACCAGCCAGCAAAGCCTTAGGGGGCTGGCCTCTGGCTTGGAGAGTGGGTAAGGGGAGGAGTAGGGAAGGGGTTAGCATTCTCTGATTTATTTTTAAATATTTATCGTTTCGGTTGTTGCCACTTACACTTTCCAGATGAGATGAGGCTAGTTTTTGAGAACGGGTAGGGAAGAATTGCCTGTTCTGAGCGTGGGTTTATTTGTCAACAGCGATCAGGACGGAGCGATGAGCGTGCCGGGCTGTCACTGTGGGTAGGCCTAGGGTTGAATGTCAGGCAGCTGCCCTCAGAAGAGGTAGGGCCTTCCAGAGTCAGAGGACAGAACTTGCAACTTGCATTTCGGAGAAACTATTGATTGCGTTTGTAAGTGCAAAAGTTGCAAATTCCCTCTGAAGAGGTGTTATTTTTGTTAATGATGAAAGTAGGTTTTAGTAGAGGTAATACCCCAGCTGTCGCTACATCCTTTATATTCATAATGGTACAGAGGCCGTAAGTTACCTGCCTGTGGATTACCTGTTAGACTTTTGCCTGTAACAAAGGCAGGCTTGACCAGGCCTCGCCACGTATGTAGCTGGTGCCAGATTAAGATAAAGGAAAGGGATGCTGTGTCGCTCTCAGCTCTGCTTGTCAGGCCTCTGAAGTGCGAGAGGCCGATTGCAGTATTAGGGCAGTGGCCGTGTGAGGAAACTGTCAGTCTCAGGACAGATCCCCCTCAGGGCCTGCTTGCCAGCTCCTCCTCATCCTTCCGGAATACTTTATAGCTGGTTCTTTGGGCTTTCTAGCTTTTGCTTTTATTGAAGATATTTATCTGTAGGCCCACCAGGTTCATGATGTCATATGATTGTAAGGTTGTCCTCTCTTAATAAAAGTTAAAACAAAGCATCACAATGAGATTTTCTAGGAGTACGAACGTTTTTTTATTGTATCTGATGGCCCATGGGTTGCTTCCAGGTAAGGAATGGAGGACTGGAACTTTCATTTTCCCGTAGAGATTTCCAGGGACATCTCTGCATGGCGTGTGCCACATTGCTTGCTTGTGTTATTGTTAGCATCATCATCTTCATGTATTATTCATAGTCACTTTTTCAATTAAATTATTAATTGGTTTTCTTTAAGGTGTTCTCAACTCATGTGGCTAATACAAATAATAGCGTGTTTTGAAAACACCACCTGTTCTTGGGCCTGAGGTCAGGTGGTCTGGAAACAGCCTTGCAGTGATAATACTCTGGTTTATGAAATCATCCTCTACGTTCCTTTTCCGCTCTCCACCCCCCCCCACCCCCCTCACTCTCTCATGTGTGACAGAATTTGGCTTGTGCTCTCCTTTGTCCCTAATCGGACGTGATTCTCTAGAGGCAGTGTTTTCTCCCAAAGCCCTAGCTGGAAAAAAAAAAAAAAAAAAAATTTCTTTTGGAGTCTCTCTTCTGGATTAAAACGGAAATAGAGGTTGTCTGTCCCCAACATATTAGATATTTATGTTAATTTGGACCGAAATTATATTGTGTAAAATGCCTTATACACGGTGACATAGTTTTTATCAGCCAAGCATCCTTTTTCCTCCTGCATCAGTGTGTGCTTAATGCTAATACGATTCCTTACATACAGCTCTTCGCCTCATGAGCTTATTCTATTTCTAACACTTGCATGGTTCATTATTGTGCCGTCGGAAAGGACTCTCAAGGCTGTGGGGCCGGCCTGGGTGGGAGGCTTTCAGAAAGGGTAAAAGCAGGTGGTTTTCTGTGCTGAGAGAATTCAGAGTAAATTCAGACTGAGCTTGGGATTCTGGCAGGGAGGACAGGGGACTTCCAGTGAGATTTCTGTGCGGCCGCCTTTGCGTATCAGAATGGAAAAGGTGAACCTGGAGAGGTACGAAAGTGTCCAGTAATGGCTTTGACCAAATGGGGTGGCCACATGAAATTTGATCCCCAGGAGTAGAATATCCCCGTGAAGGGCATGATCTATGCCTGATCTGAACCGATGTGGCTTTCTAAGGCGAGTCTTGTTAAAGAGAATGTAAGCTTAATTGCAGACTGAGACTTTTTCTTTTCCCTTCTTTTCTTCCTCTCTCATTAAAAACTCTATCCTTAAAGTCTCAATGGAGAGCAGGGGATGTTTTTATAAGTTTCTGCAGCTGAAAAACAGAAGTGCTCTGTAAAGCAGTTAATAGGATGGGTGTGTGTTTCAAATAAATTCCTGTCCACATTGGCCAATGTCCCCGTGCTAGAGAGGCCTGGCTGTGACGTGAAAGGGGCCCAGAGACCGATGGCTCGGGTTTAGAGGCCCCAGGCTCCTTTTTGTGGCCGCGGGCGCGTCCCTTTCTTCTTGCCTGCTTCTAGGCCAGCCCCTGACTTTTGATGAGTGAGGGGTCAGCGCCTGGGGAGGCCCGGGCTTTGTTCCCG
>NW_011889264.1:1520282-1522899 GCF_000151845.1 Pteropus vampyrus
CGAGAATGCCTCCGGGGGTGGGTCAGTTTGGGGCTCGGGTGCCGCTGGAATTTCCCATTGTCGCGCATGCAGTGGCCCCCAGACCTGCAAGTGCCTCCTCTCTCCGGAGGTGTGCGGAGCCTTTGTGTGCCAGGTGAGTGGAGCCTCCTCCCCCCGCCAGCCCGCCCGCCCGCCAGCTCTGCGCAGCCAGCCCGGAGCTGCAGGCAGGTGCTGCGAGTCTTGGCTGAACTTCCCATTCTCCTCGGGCATGTGGGGGAAGGGCATGCTGGATGCACTTGAACTGCTAGATCCAATTGGAACCTACCTGGACTGAGAGCCTCTAAATTCTGCTGGGCTCAGAGTAAAGCCCTTCCTCCTTCTCTCCCTTCCATTTTTCTTGCCCTCCCTCCTTCCTTCCTTATTTTGCTTTTGGATTAGTTCCTGTCTTCTGAGTACTTACAATACCAGTGTCATTTAGAACTTTGGGTTCCTCCGCCTAAAACTGCATCCTTTTCAGCCCCAGAGAAAAGTCCCTGGTCCGTTCAAAACAATATGAAGAGTCCGCTTGTTGTGGAGCAGTAAAAGAATCAGTTTTGGAGCTGGAAGGCACCTTTGGAGATTCATTGGACCACTCTAATTTTAGTTCCCGCTCTGGAAAAAGAAATCAGAGCAGCTTTCATTTCCGTGCTAGGGGGCGGGAGGGGGGTGGTCGAGAGGGAGAGAAGAGATGTTTGTCCTATTAAAAGAGGAGGACAAATGCCCAAGTTAGGTCAGTAGCAGAAAACAACAAAAGTAATGATTGTAGGCAATGAGGGAAAAGAAGTTTCTGGAAAATGGTCCTATCTGCTTTGGACATACCTGTGTTTATAATGATGAGAAAAAGCCTGGAGGGCAAAGACCACAGCCCATGCCTGGCGTAGTCTGAATGTTTTGCCTGGCACGTGGTGCAGGGTGTATAAACTGATATAAATGAAACCTGTGAGCAGGTGAATCCAGAAGGGTCATCCCTTTCCCCACCCTCTGTGTCATGTAACTGACCTTGAAGACTCTGAAGACCACTGGCAGATAACCTCGGAAAGAAAAGACAGGGAGAAGGGCTCTCTCTCAGGCTGGGGTATGCTGAGTGGAACACATCAAGGCAAAGCAAGGAAAACAAACCTTGAAGGTAGATAGTGAGCAAGTCACGTGTCATCTTATTTCATCCCATGCTTTGAGGTCTTTGGAGACAAGCCACTAAATAAATAGACAATAATTTAAAACTCACGCTAGCCTGGGAACTTCGTTTCTTTGCCATTAAATAGCAGGTGCGAGTTTAGAGTTGGCCCCTTGAGTCCCCCTCATTCCTAAATTCAGGAGGTGTCAAACCTTCATGTTCTTTTAATGGTTGTGGTTTCTGGATAGTTTTCAAGGGGAAACCCTAAAAATCACGAGTTTCGGTAGGCTAGGCTGGAGGGAGAAGGCTGAGTGCTGGGGCTCAGATTGCACTTGAGAGGAAAACACACACCTTCCAAGGTAACCTGATCAAGAAAGGCCGAGGCCGGGAACGTGGGCCTGTTCCTTGTTATCAGAACAGCCACTGTGGCCTGAGGTTCTGAATCCTTCTTGTTACCCAACCCCAACACGAAAAGCAATTAGAGAACAGAGGTGGGGTATGAGGGCAGTCAGGAGACCGCAATCCTCAGTAATTTAAGGGTTTCAAGAATGGGGTCATTGGAGAGAGGTACATACCTCGATGTTTGCACACCTGTATTTGTGTTCGTTCTACTTTGCAGAGACCCCAAAGGTACCCCTTGCAGAGGGAGTGTGGCTATGAAGGCCAAGAGAAACTTTCCCTCTCTCCCTTAAGTTTCCGACTAAGGAGGTTGTCTGCATTTTGTTTCCAGCATGTTTTCAGGGAGCATGGAAATGCCTCTCCGAATGGGCTCGGGTCACACCTTGCTCTTTTATTTAATTATGCAAGTGTTATTTAACAACACGGAGCAGATGCAGAAGCAAGCATTCCTACTTCAAAAATAGTCCTTTTGGAATCACAAGGAATTAAGTGACTTGAAGACCTACTGTCTTTATGACATGGGTCACCTCCCTTTTCCAGCTCTTTTGAAATGGATGTACTTTCTGTAGGATAGAGCTGCTATTTTCCAGTTCTCCTGAAAACAGTTTTGATTGACAGGGAGCTATTGAGAAACCCTTGCTAACTCTTCCAAAAAAAAAAAAAAAAAAAAAAATCTGAGTTGCTTCTCCAACCACCTGAAACTTTAATTTTGGTTTCTTCCCTTCCGTCTTTTATTTGCACAGATGAATACTCAGGCAGGGTGGAAAGGACCCAAATAAAATAGTGCTCTCAGCAGGCCTCTGTTTGGTTCCTCTCAACAAGACAGTGAAGTGCCTTCCTTCTCCCTGCTTTGGGAATGGATTTAACTGCCATGTAAACTCGGTGTCAATTGGAGTGCCAGTGGCAAGGAGTTAAAATAAGCGAGATTTCAGTTTTCATCATTATGACTTTAAATGATGATTGCTAGACACTCCTAGTACAGGCCTGGGTCACCTTGGGTGACCCAAAGGTTGTTAGTTCATTAGAATAAATACTAGCGAAATATTATCTGGGGCTAATGATGATTTAACTTGGTTCTTTCAGTTC
>NW_011889264.1:1523984-1531218 GCF_000151845.1 Pteropus vampyrus
TGGACAAGAACTGGTGAATTGACAGCAGCATTGTGCTGAAGCTTCAGAAGCACTGAGAACTTGAATGTTTTTTTTCTGGTTTTCTTTCTTCGGGGCATGGGGGACAAGATGGTGAGGACATGGCTTTGAGTGGTCCAGCAGTGATGGCTGTGTTTCTAGAGTTCTTTACCCAAGGAAGATGTCTTGGCTTCTTATGTGTTACTTTTAAAGGTGTTCCCCCGCCCCCCGCCCTTTAGATGTTTCTTTCTTTTTTCTAATCTTAGTTCTTGGAGTTTCTTGCTTTCGCAGGGATAAGGGTGTGAATAAAAGTGGAGAAAAAGACATAGAAAGTTTGCTAGGTGGCAAATGTGGCTCCATTTCAGAGCAAGATTTCTGTTTTGTTGGTTTTAACCCCAGACAGGGCCTCTTAGCAAAATGCCTGGGTGTAATCTGTTTGGGGTGAGCCCTTCTCGCTTCCCCTTAGCGGGCCCCCACACAGTCTTGTCAACACTAGGATTAAGGCATGGGGGGTTTAGGGGGGCTGATGTGCACCCCTCCAGAGCGGCCTTAGGGGTGCACATCAAAAGTCCCCATGCCTTCGCTGGCCTCCTGTACTGGTGGGGGGGCGGGGGAGAGGAGAGATGGTCAGGGTGGTTTGGCTGCTCTTTCTTTGAATTTTATGCCATCTCCAAGATTTTTCCATCCCCTTCTCACCTGCGGTTGGTCTGAGGCTTCATGATAGGAGTGGGGTGGGCAAGACCTGTGCTCCCCTCCTGCCCTTGCCCCTCTGGCTTCTGCTGAGTTTGGACTGAAGCCATCGAACCCCCCTCGCATCCTGCTCCTGGCGAGGACAGGGAAGCACTGCTAATCACATAATGGCCTTGAAGGCTTTCTTAAATGATTATCTTGTCTTTAATTTTAAGTGGGTCTTTTGGAGCAACAGTTGAGAGTTTACGGAATATCTTTAGTGATCTTGTAAGAAGACTCTGAACTGGGAAAACTGGCTCTGTTGGCCTCTGAAAAGACGGTGGAAATTTCATCTGCTGCCGATTTCACGCACTGTCCTGAAAGTGATTTCAGCCGCAAACCTTTGATCTGGGAGTGAGACTTTCCCCCACTTGTATGCTTCTGGAGGCAAGAGTGGGTGACTGTTCATACCTCCAACTCTTTGTGTGTGTGTGCGTGCGTGCGTGCGTGCGTGCGTGTGTGTGTGTGTGTGTGTGTTGGAGGATGTTAGCTGAAGAAGAGGGCTGCAGACTGAGGCCTTGGGTGGTTAAGCATGATTCAGGTTTGTAGACTGGATGGGAACACTGTGTAGATTTAATGAGTAAGAAGGGCTGAATGACTGGGGGTGGTCCTTGGGAGTGGGCAAAAGAGCAATTTTGTGTGTTTCTTGGTTTTTCAGGGGTGCCCAGTTTCATCTGGGAATGTGACTGGAGAAAAATTCTTCTGCGTCTGTTGGTTGAGCTAGAGGTTGAAGGAGGACTATGCCTCTGCACATCTCTTGTAGGCTCTGCATTTCAGTATTAGTTTCAGTTCACAGGTGGCTGTCTGTCTTCTCCCTTGAATTTCCTTAGTAGAGAGGCTGGAGTCAGATTAGCTGACTGAAGAAAAGACTAAGGGGTTTAATTCGATATTTGATTTCAGCCCTGTAGCCCCCTCAAAGTCATATAAGTGCCTGTTCAAATGTGGAAGTCTCCCTTCAGTGTATAAAAAGCTCTTTTCAAAGAAGTTTAAACTCCTGTAAGTCTATAAAAAGTCCGTATGTGTAGACATGAACTTATTTGCTTCTCACACTTCTGGTCTCTAAGTGGCCCATTTTGGACAGCTTTTCTCTTCCTGACATCTTAGTCCAGTGAAAATATGCTAAAGAACACGTGTGTGCCTTTTTTTTTTCCCGCCTCAGCAATATTTCTTTCTGTTCTTTTTTTAAACAATTTTTCTTAACCGTTCAAGAAACAATGTAAGCCTCTTCCACCATTTCAGGCCCCACTTTTTAAAATGGTCTTTGGCTCGGGGCCTTGGTTCTTAATGCACATTTGGCTAGTAGGGGGAGCGGTTTTTGCTTTTCTTGTAACAGCTCCGTATTTTCTCCCTGGAACATCTGCATCGTTGCTAAAGCGTCGAGTCAACTTTTGGACACTTCTGGAAGAGGCCTGGGGATTCGATGCGTGCTAGGAAGTTGATGTCACTGCTTAAGCAACTACTTTTAAACGCCACCTCTGTTCTGCCAGGCTCTCGAATGGCATCGCTTTCATATTTGATACATGATGATTGCTTAGGGATAGGCATTGAAGATTGTCAACCTGCGTACCTGACAATTTGAACACATGCTACCTGGCCTACCTGGCTTACTTCCCCTCCCCCCAGGCTTACTTTTAAAATGTAGTTCCAAGGAAAGAATGGCAGAAGTGAAAGTTATAGGAGTCCCCCCCAAAGAAGGCGTTGGAGCTGGATTTTTCTTTCAATAGGAGTGTATCTTTGGGGAAAGCAGAGAACTTTTACACCGTTGGGCAAAGGACTGTCAATTTATTTTGCCTTTGCTGGAGAATCTGTTGCAGTTGTCCAGACAATGGAGAAATTGGCTGATAGGGGAAATCCTGCTGCAGACTCTCAAGTGTCCCATTGGAGGGAGGTGCGGTCCTCCTCATTGGCTGAAGGAATGAGATAATTGCAAAATAAAACAGGGTAGGGTCCAGTTCAGGATCAGAGTGCCGCTTGTGAATCAGCCCTTGAAATGGTGTTCTGTTGTTCACACTCGGTTTCCTGGCAGAAGCAGAGATGAATCAAATGAGCCTGCTCTTTGGGAAGCCGGCTTCCGATCTTCACGCTGCTTTAGCCTGTTTCCCTCTGCTGGGGTCATAGGCATGAGGCCCAGCTCTGCTTCCACCTAGCTGTGTACTAGTGGACCAGTCATTTAATCTCTCTAAGCCTCACTTCCTTCATCTGTAAAATGGGCATAATATACACCTCACATTGATAGTGGGAGTTAAATGACAGAAAACAAATCTTCATAGTGCTTATAGCATATTGAATATCCTCTCCACAGTGCTAGTGGCCACCCCATATCCTTTTCCCTTGTATAACTTTCGTCGCTGCTGATAGCCTCTGCTACCTTTTGTTTCCAAACACCCTGGAAGAAAGAAACTGAAAGGTCCAGCATTTCTTCAGCTCTTATAGGCTGGGAAGAAAGCCAACTCTTTTTGACATCCTGCAACTGAGTTCAGGAGTGAAAGAGTCTGAAATAGACAGTGTCCCTCCCTGTCCTCCCCAGCCCTCCCCTCATATGCCCCCACCCTGTCGCCCCCAAGCTGGCAGGCGGCCTTCTAAGTGAGCAGCCCACTCAATGACCCACCTAGAGAGGCCTTCCCAGGCTGGCTTGTATATGCTAATAGGCCTGACTCGTCCTGGCTTGTTTGTAGTGATTTGTGGAGGCATTTATATGCAAATACTATCAACTTGCTGAGTTAATTATCATGTGCCCTCCCCGCCCCCCCCCTTCCTGCAAGGCCTCCCAGCCTGGCTCCACGAAAGGGGCTGTTCCCATTCATCTCTTCTTGTCTTTGCCTCCTCCGTCCGTCCGTTGCCCTGTTCCCTTCCTGCCCCTGCAGGCCTGATCCCAGCTCCTCTGCTGCTGTCACCCTTCATAGTAACCTGTGTGGTCAGGGTTGGGGAACTGGGTGGGCCACTGGGTGAATCCTCCATGCAATGCATCATCGTATGTGTAGGGGTGTCCGCCTCACATTGCGCTGAGCTTTAAACACCATTTTTTAACTGCTAGCTTGAAAAAAAGCTCAGACCTATCAACTCTCGACACTCAGTTCTCAGTCTGGTGAGAATCTGAATATCGTTTTAACTTTCTTATTATTAGTATTTTCATTTGCCCACATTGTTTATCTCACTAAAACTTATTGCCAGTTCTTAGCCCTGCACAGAAGCCATTTTGCAGAGCGATGCCCCCTCCAGCCCTTTGCCCATGGAAATCTGAGCAGTAGAAGTGTGCTTGCTTGGACCTCGTTTCCTGGTTGTGTGTGGGCACTTGTTGACAGGTGGGGTCTGATAATTTTCTTGTGCATCGTAGGACATGTAACAGCATCCTTGAGTCAGTCATCTCCCCTAGATGCACCCTGCTAGTAGCACCCTGTCCCTTGGTCATGACAATCAGAACTGTCTCCAGGAATTGCCCACTCTGCTGGGAAGGCAGAATCGCCCCCAGGTGAGAATCCCTGGGATAGAGCTTGCATTTGTTTCTCTTGGATAAATAAATGGACGTCAGATTCCTGCCTCTTTCAAGTTAAAACATACTTGTTGAGCATCCTCTGAGTTTGTGATTTGACCTAGCTGATATCAGATGTGGCCATTTGCTTAATTTTGTGGTCTTCTGAGCATTTAAAAAGTGTTACTCTTTAGGACATGGTAGTGGGCTTGTGTCTGAGGCTGTAACATTTTCATCCTCTAGAGTAATGTCTCTAGAAATAGAACTCAAACCCCATACCTGTATAACTGTACATTTTCTAGTAGTCACATTAATGAAATGTAAAAAAGAAAAACAAAAACGAAAACAGAATTAAGTTTAAAATATATTTTATGCCACTCACACTTTCCCCACAACATTCTCATTTCAGCAGTTGGGACTAGCTACGTTTCCAGTGCTTGGGAGTCCTGTGTGGCCAGCGGCCGCCATACTGGACAGCTCAGCAATACCTGAGATGATTCTGGCCCTTTCCAGCTGTGAAATCAAACCGTTTTCTACAGTTACTGACTCTGGGAGAAAGTTTTTTCCTTTTCTCTTAAAAAATAAAAAAAGCCTTTGTGTTTATTTTCTGAAAAGTAGGGCCTTGGCCGCACAGCTGCAGTGAGGAGCGGAGGCTGAGGGAGCTGGGCCTCTAATCTCTGGGGAAGCTCCCCCAGCCTTTGCGGGGGAGGCCCTCCGGGCAGCACCCTGGGCCCTGCCTGGCAGGAGGGTAAATATTCCGAGGGCGCTTAGTGTATTCTCTCACACCGCAAAGACTAATGGTTCGGGTTAATTTTGTGTACAAGGTCCCTTTTGTTGGAGAAGGGGGTGAAAGTCCGCAGCTGTGACCGGAAACAGGGGAAGGGCCTACTGGGATGACCTTGTTTTGGAAAATCTAAATGGAACACTAATGGCAGAGATCTAAGACGGGTGATGTATGTGTGTGTTTGGGCCTGAAGATAAGGTGAAGAGTATTTTAAAAGTTACTTTAGTGCAACCTCCCAGATAACCATAGGCCTGGGGCCAGTTACAGTCATGGCAAGCTGGTAGTCAGGCCTTCGTGGTGGCCTCATTTTATCTTCTGAGTCCAGGTTCTGTAGCTTAACTGGTTGTGCTCTCTTTGTTTATTTTATCTTTTTTTTTTTTTTTTTGGAAGGGGGCAGTGGGGGCTCATCAGGTTTTGCACGGCAGCCTGGTGGCGTTTTATAATGCACAAAGAGCTGTCCATGTTACTCCTCCTGGGTGCCTGGGACGTGCCACTCCTTGCCGTCCATGATGACAACGAGCCCTGGAGTGTTGCGCCGTAGAGCTTCCAGCAGCGTGGAGTGCAGGCCCGGCCCGCTCCTCACAGCGCCACACGCCTGCCGGAGATGTGAGCTGGGGTGGAGGCGCGGAGGCCTTAATATAGCTCCGAGCCCCAGCTCGCTTTCATCTCTGAGGTCAGCCTTTTCCTGTTGCCTCTTGAGTTACTGAAACTGCATTCAGCCTACCCAGCACACTTTCCTGGTGAACAGGGCAGCTGGGGATGGCACGTTCCCAGCTTTCTCTGGACAGCCGGTGAACAGTGGTGTTTTCTGTCACCCAGTGGGATCCTTCCCTTCCTCCATTGGGTCCTTCCCTGGACCCTGCCTGTCTATAACTTGAAGGCATCCCAAAGTTTACAAAGTCACCGTGGATTTGATCGATGCATTTGAATGGTGACGGGATGCTCCCTTTCCTACCTCAGTACTCCCAAGAAAGAACCTTGCGCTGAAAAGTACTTCTGAGCTTCGTTCTTGGAAAAAGTGTGTTCTTAAGCTACAGAACTTCACTTGCCATGATATGTTTTATATTCTGGATGTGGCATTTGGGTGTCGATTACATCTGGCACTGTTTCTTTGCCCCTTGACAAAGTATAGTTTTTTTTGGAGGACAATAAGGATAAAATGGAATTTTTTTTTTTTTTTACCTTAATCTATCAAGTAATTTCTTTATCACCATATTGGAGTAGATTTATGGATATCTTTATTTTTTATTTTTTCGGATGATGGAGGATGTTGTCTGAGGTTTCTTCAGACTTTTCGCTTTACCTATCCGGTAAGCCACTGCCATCTGCTTAAAAAAAAATTATTATTTCATTTTAAATCCTCAAAGACAAAGGGACCTGGAAGCTCAGACCTGTCCTGCCACATTCCTGAGTAATTTGGTTTTGATTAACCCAGGGAGAAAAGTTGGTTTCTCCTAGCGACAGAGGGGATCAAAGCACCAGGAGAGCCAGGGTTCCTAATACACGCAGCCCCCTCCTCCTCACGGCCCCCCCACCCCCCGGCCTTTTCAACCTCCCCCTCTTTAGAAAGCCCGAGCAGGAGTTATTTCCACTTTCTGACTCTCAGAGAAGTGGAAGTGTATCATAGAGCTTTGGATGGACAGACCAGGGAGAATACCTCCCCTCCCCATTCCTTTCTTCCTAAACTCTTTCCCCCCACAAAGCTGCAAAGCACATTCCTGTGCTAATCCTGCTGCTGGAGGAATGCAAATGGCTGTAATTGTGTGCCCCAGGATGGGCCTTCCGCTTCTGTGCCGCTTTTCTTCTTCGAGGAGGTGGCTAAAAAGTTCATTTACATGGAGAAATGAGACTGGCCTGTGATCCCTAGGGTAGGATGGGCCACTTTCTAATAGGAAAGGGGCCATGTCTGTGTTCTCTGCCCCTTCCTCTTCCTCCCTTTCCCACCCACTCTGCCGCGTGTGTACTTGGGGTGTGTAGTTGGGTGGGGGGTGGGTACGTACCAGTTTCCTGTTGGGCATATTTTATGGAAAGGGCAGTTCAAATAGAGAACTCTGCTCTTGATAGTAAGAAATCAAGCTAGACTATTAGGCAAGCCCTGTAATAGGTAATCCTTGTGTTAAACCACAATAAACAGCATCTTTCAAGCCAACTATTGGTCTCAGAAGTAATTGATAACATTTTGGAAGAGATGCACCACTCCACTGACCTTGTCCAGCTTCTGACACTCATCTGACCTTCCACCTTCCCCCCCCCCC
>NW_011889264.1:1532158-1538960 GCF_000151845.1 Pteropus vampyrus
TGTGGTGAGATGGGGTGCGAATGTAGTACCCTGGACCCGTGGCTAATCTGGACCCTATCCTCTCTGACATCACGCAGGCTTCCTGGTGGGTTGGCCTGGCCCACGCGGTGTGTTGCTGGGCGGGGCCTTTCTTTTGGAGCTGCCCAGATGTGATGGGCAGGACCTGTTGACCTGTTGATCAGGTTACCAGTTCCAACAAGAAACCACACCTCTTCTTCTTCCCCGGGGGTTTATTTGGATTTCTGATTTCCCACACAGTGGAATCCTCTTTTCCTAGTCTAGGACCAGTGAGCATCTTCGGCTGGAGGAGGAGAAAGGGAAGGATAGAGGGCGATAAGGAAAAAACATAAACCACCTTGCACATGAGGATAAGGGATATGATAGAGGCAAGAAGCAACAGCCTAAATTTTTTTTTTTTAAAGCGTTCATGTATTTCTCATTCACTGCTGAAGTGACTTCTTCTGAAAGCCGAGTGATTCTAAGTCCTACTACCATTACAGCTTTTATGATTATATAGTAAGGAAGGCTGTCTGTCTGCTGGCTTCTGCTAGCGGAAAGAGCAAGTGTAAACTGTGTCCCACGGAGGATGTGCCACCTTTCAGAGCAGTAGTTAAGTACCGGGGTTTTCTCACTATTGATCTTAGCATTCCTTAGTCGATGCTTATGATAAGAACAGTTTTCCGTCACCATTGCTGAGCCCAGAGCACCCCACCGGCCTCTCTGCCCATTCGAGGACCTCGGTGAGGACAGTAGGATTTGTGCCCCTGGTAAGCTGAGAGATGGATGTGGGTTTGGGTTTTAGGGAGGGAGGTATCTAATTCCTTCAACAGGACGGCCTCCTGTGCAGGCAGCAGAAAAACTGTGACCGTGTGAGCTTGAGTGGCCCCGGCCGGCCTCTGAGTAGCGCAGCTGTCTGACCCCGGGTGAAAAGTTCAAATCTGCATTTAAAAGGAGTGCCACCCCCCCCCATCCCCCAGCCCCCAGTCAAGTTGAAAACGGTTGTGTTTTACAGGATAGGATCAGGCCTTACACTGAGGACACCAGGCAATTCCTAGTTCACGTCTGCTATGACCTGATGATGCTGGGGGCTGACTGGAAGCCAGGAGGTGGGGGGAGCGCTTGTAAGACCCAGCTCTCCAGTAACAGCAGTTGTTTAGGACACTCCCCCGCCCCCGCCTAGCTGGCATGGAGGGAGAAAGGAGTTTTCTTCCCCCCCCTCAGCTCCTTCATCTTTCCTCTGGAAGCTTCAGTGGCCTCCGAGGGCAGAATCCAAATGGGCCATCATGGGGTCCTGGAGAGTCCGGGCTCGAAGGAGGAAGCAGGGGTGGAGCGGGACCCAGAGCCTGGCCTCTGTCTGCAGCGTCGATTACCAGCGGTGTGGTCAGCCTTCTCCCCCTTTCCCTATTCTGCTCCCCCACACTGAAGGTGTCTGGTCATAGCCCAGCCCCAAACCCCTCCACTCGGGGGCCCTGATTTGTTTACTTGAGCATTAGGTGAATGTAAACAGTTCAACCTCTCGGTTTTTATATCCCTATAGGGTCTGAGTGTGAATACAAATGGGTATTAGGCCCCTGCGGTTTCAATGACTTTCTCCGCCCCCTCTGGTTGCTAACTAGCAGGTCTTTAACCTGCTAGGAGGAAGATACAACCCTCTGCAAACTCCGGGACTGGTTTGCCTCTTTTTTTTTTTTTTTTGAACTCTTTGGTTTTGAATGCAGAGATTTAAAAAGTGATGTTGGGAGGCCCCCATCTGTAGGACTGAAAGTTTAAGAGCAGAGAGGAAGGCTTCCGTTATGGGAAGTCTGGTTATTTTGATCTCTTGTCTGGGGAGGAAGAGAAGTTTTCTACGTTCCCGTTACTTTGTCAAATGCATTTGTGATTCTTGACTGTCTGGTTAAACAAATACTTTAGCAGTGGTCGTGTGGTATAATGTACCTTGGTTACATCTTTCCAAATCTTTTTTCTTGTTTCAAGGGTAATTGGGAACTTATGCTTTTGACCCTCATCCCTGTAAGAAATGTGGTCTCTAAGGAACTGCTTGGCCAGTTTAACACGCTGTCTTTCTCCTCTACTAGAGTGGGACACATACTTTTTCTTTCTTTCTTTCTTCAAGGGAACATTGGAACTCAAAGTCTTGAGGGCCATACCAGGTCACTTTACCCACAAGGTTCTAGAACGTGTAAATTCTGTTAGGGGTCTGGCATTCCTTCTGAAATCCCAGTGCCCTCACTCCCCGACTCCCAGCTCCTCCTTACCCTGCTTCCCCTTCGCAGTTCCAGTAAAGGGCTCCCTTCTCTGAGGCCAGAGGGCCATTGTGACCTGCAGAAGGAGTGAAATGTCACCCTCCACCGCCCCCCCCCCCCCGCTTCCACACACACACTTTTGTGTTCTGGTTCATGCATTCAAGGCCCAGGCGGTTCTGTTCCCTGCGGTGGCTCCCAGTCCAGTCACGCCATCACAGGGACATTTTAATTAGTAGCGCCTTAGTCATTAGTGAGTTATTGTTTTTGTCTGGAAACATTTAAGTACTGTTTACTCGATGTCTCAACAAAATGCAAAACAGCAATTAAGCAGAAATTTGTTGTATGAGGCAGGAACCGAAATGGATTGTCAAAGCAGGTCGAGGTGCCTCCAAACTCAGGAAAAACCGCTCTTTCCTTCAGCCTCCTGGTAACCGGAGTGCCCCAAATCCTCTGTCTCTCTCTCTCTATGACCTGCCCCCCTAGAGTTATATGATAGACATACTCGGGAACTTCCTGCCTTCCTGCGGCCTTCCTTCATTTTTAGGTTTGATGAAGTGTTAGTGTTTACTTTTTTCTCTTTTGCTATTTTGTTGGCTACCTGGGATATTTCACAAACATTTTCAAATAAAGATGATTTGTGAAAACGCTCGCACATCCGTGTGTGATGGTTTATAGAACTTGAGAGTCTTTTCTTTAAGCATTGGGACCAGGTGCCATTGTTAGTCTGATAGACCTTTTGTGGCCCCTCGAGAGGGTTGTGATGCTGGGATAGAGATCCCTTTTACTTAAGAATCATTTAATGAGTTGAGAGGAAAGAAACTAAGACCAAGAACTCTGGCGGAGGTGGAGCGGGAGAGGCACTAGAATGGAAGAAAAAGGGTGTGTGTGTGAACTTCCTGCAACTTCCGCTAGAATCACTGAATGCAAAGGAAGGCCTTGCTCCTTGTCGAAAACAAATAAGGAAACTAATAACGTCTGTTTTGTAGGGTTCCCGCCCTCTCCAGAATCCAAAAGGTTTATGGAAAATGGAGTCACATGAGAATGCCAAGGGGGCCTTGTAAGTGGGGCAGATTAACTCTGAATTATATCGTATTGGCCTCCTTTACAGGAGACATGTTGGTGTGAAACTCTTCGTACCACGTTCGTCATTAGGGACCCCTGTTTCTAACTGCTCAGGCTCTTGTCTCACATTCTCAGTCTCTCTTTTTCTCTCTTTTCCCTTCAAACAATATCTTCTGACTTCCAGATTTCTGATAAATTGATAAGAGGCATTGCATGAGTCAATAGAGCTGTAGACACTTTGCCAATATAACCCCGGCTCTATTGATCTGCCAGTAAATTAAAGTCTTACTTAGAGCCTGCCGATATTTCTAATCTCCTGCCTCACCAATTACATCCTCTCAGCTACCTGGACGGGGGACTTGAGGCTTTGAACTTTTTTTTTTTTTTTTTTTGGTCACGAGTGGGCTGCTATCCTTCCACAGGGTTGGGGACATTTGCCTGACTTATCTGGTAGGAGAAGGGGGAGCGTGGAGACAAACGGACCCGCTTAACTCCTTGTAGCTGTTTTCATGCTACAAGCTTCGTTAGTAAAAATTTCTGGGAAACAAATCCCGTCATAGTGGTCACGTACATTTCATAACCAGCCGTACTCTTGAATTTGCTCCAAGTTTGGAGGTAGAGAAGGTAGAGAGTAGGTGCTATTGGAGGTTACCCTGGAACATTTTGTGGCTGGCTCTCACTTTAAAAAAAAAAAATTGTCGACAGCCTTTCTCTTGCCCTGGGAGAGATGAAAGTTTAGAGTAAAAGCTGGGTCATTAGTGTTTATCACTTTTTTTTTTTTTTAAATAAAAATGCCTGAGAGTTTGTGGAAAAGAAATCAGAGGAGGGGTGCCCAAAATAGCAATGCCTATGTGCTAGGTGCTTTTGGGGATTTTGTTTTGTTGTTCTGGGTTCTCATTGGAGCACAAGAATGAGAGAGAGAGTTCATTTTTGTCCCTTGTAACTTTTGCCCATGGTATCCTCTCTGTCATTCCCCGCTTTGCCCTCTCTGTCATTCCCGCTCACTTGTTTGAAGTCCAGTGACAATAACAACTGCCTAAAGATGTCCACACAGAAACAGTGGGGCTCAGTTACTGGGATGTCCACTCACGACAACGGCTGTTGGAGCCAGAACGTTTGTCCCATAAGCTCCTTTCAAGTCCCGTTTATGTGGTTGGCTTTGGGAAGAAATCTGCAGATAAACGCCGTGTTCCCTCTAATACTCCAGAGCGAAAAATCAGTGGGAGAGAGAATTCCTTTCCTTGTCCGACACACACGTCTCGTGTGTTTCTACCTTGAGCGGTGCTCAACTTTTTCTTTCTTTCCTTTTTTTTTTTTTTTTTTTTTTTTTTAAATGAAGAATTCAGCCTTAGAGTCTCATCTCCTCTCTGGCATTCTGCGGAAGGAAGCGTTAGGAAATGCCCGTGTCCCCTTCAGTACATAGGACAGCTTGGACCTGTGACCTGGGAGTCTCTCTAGTCTTCTTCTTTCTCCCTCTGCTTCCTTCTCCTTCTCCGTTCAAGTTGGAGAGGTTGCTGGTGAGCTGGGGTCAGGCAATGTGTGGGAAGCTTGCCAGGGCGTCATTGGCTGGCCGAGTTAGGGGATGAAGGTGCACGGGGGCCCCGAGACCAGGTGTGAGGTGTTGAAAGGCTTCCCTTTCTGGCCAAGGCTTTGCAGAACTGCCCAAAGGCGGCCAAGATGGCAGCCTGCCTGAGGTGGTGAAGGGAGCCTGCTTCAGGGTTGGTCAGTGCTCCTTGAGGCAGGGCGGCCTGGAGACAGCAGCCTCTCCAGCTTTCGCTTGGTTCCCTTGGCGGAGTGAGTGAAGAAGATGTTAGACAAGGAGAAACCCCCGGGAGACTGGGATTGACTTTCTCTTTGTTTGGACGGCATTGTATTGTAGGAGGTGTTTAAATCTTGTTCACACCTGTCGAGGCTGAGGCCTGGCTTGGAGAGCAGTTTGTAACAAGACTTCTGTTGTTGTTGCCGAAAAGGTTTCTAGCTCACAACAGAGGAAGTTTATTGTAGCAACTTGTTAATGTTCAATTAGGCAAATTCTGAGTGCCTGGGGGCAGTGGAAGGGCCTGAGACTTTCTCTGGCGGCCCATGTCCCCATGTCTTTGTTCACCGGGATGGGGCGGGAGAAGCAGGGCCTTGTCCACGGCTCCTTCAGGGGGCAACAGGTGGGGTCTTGGCGGAGCTTGAGAGCCCTGCGGAGGCGTTTGAGGTTGGCGGGGTGAAGGGAGCAGATCGATGCCAGTTCTGCGTCGTCTCTCGTCCCAGTCTCCCTGTGAGTTGGCACTGGCTTGCTCTCCCACCCTTGGGTGCGGCGCAGGCTGTGCCCCCTGCACAGTCCGGGTGTTGGGAGGCGGGCGGGAGGACACCCAGCTCCGTGCTGGCAGCTCCGACATCCTGCTGCCCCAGGCCGTAGTACCCTGTTATCTCAGCGTCCGAGCCTGGCTGGCCACACTGGGGCGTGTGCTGGCTTTCTTCCAGATAGCTCTTCTCAAATGACTGTTAGATGCCCTAATGGACAGTGTTTTCCACCTCCTGGTAGACTGAGGTCTTAGGACTGTTCTGTGCAAAGGGAAAAACATGAAGCTCATTTCTCTAATAGGACGTGTGACTCAGAGGTGCTTACACTCTGCCACACGAACGTGGTCACCTGACAGTTGTCTTTTCATGGCAGAAGAGGGGAACTTAGGTGGACTAGAGCTGCGCTTGAAAAAAAAAAACAAAATGAGAAGCTCAGAGGGGCCATGCCCCATCCTGTCTGCCCCTGGCCCACTGTCAAGGTACGTCTGGGACCAGGCAAGCCCAGGAGACTGGAGGTGAGTGTCCCCTCCCCACTGTCTCAGGGAGTCTTCTGAGCTGGCAAGGCCTGGCTATAAAATATTGGCCCCCGTGGCGGCTGCGCTCCACAGTGGTGAGCGATGAGGAGAGCAGGGCACCCGGCAGTGTATTAAACACTAGTTGAGCACAGGAGGGGCAGTATATCACAGGAGGGAGATAAGCAAAGTTCTCTGATAGTGGATCAATAAAGGTTAGTGACATCATATCTCAAAGTGAGGGAACCTGCTTTCTGCACAGCCATTTATCAGATCACAGCCCTGGAAGGGCATTAACCTCTTTCTGGCCAGATCTCTTTTCCCTGAGCACAGACCAAAGCTCCTCTTCGGTTGGGAGATGATGTGGGGGAACGAGCCACTCCCCTGATACTGTATTGAAGGCCTCTTCATGTGCTAGGTTTGGAAGTGCGTTCTGCAGTTAGCATTTTAAGCCAGAGGTGGCTTGGGCATATGCCGTGTGTCTATGGAAAGTTTCTTAACTTTGAAATTTATGCAGAAATTCCATTAAAAAGGCAAGGTTTTTATTGAAGTCTTAAGACTGTGCCAGCTTGTGATGGGTCGTGGCTGGCTGCATTGCTGTCTCACACCCGGGAGCTGGCTCTATGTTTCGTGTTTTTGGTGGTCAAGCAGTTTGACTGGACTAGGTGGTTAAAATAAGCCTGAGAATGATCG
>NW_011889264.1:1539010-1541533 GCF_000151845.1 Pteropus vampyrus
TGCTAGGTTTGGAAGTGCGTTCTGCAGTTAGCATTTTAAGCCAGAGGTGGCTTGGGCATATGCCGTGTGTCTATGGAAAGTTTCTTAACTTTGAAATTTATGCAGAAATTCCATTAAAAAGGCAAGGTTTTTATTGAAGTCTTAAGACTGTGCCAGCTTGTGATGGGTCGTGGCTGGCTGTATTGCTGTCTCACACCCGGGAGCTGGCTCTATGTTTCGTGTTTTTGGTGGTCAAGCAGTTTGACTGGACTAGGTGGTTAAAATAAGCCTGAGAATGATCGCGACTTGTCTTTCTTGGCGCCGTGGCGTTCTTACACATTTACAAGTCTCCCGAGCGGTCTGGGATTGGCAGACGGCAGCCCGGAGGCCAGATCCAGACCTGTGCCTGTTTCTGTAGGATCTGGGAGCGAGGAATGGTTTTTACATTTTTAAGTGGCGGGGGGCAATCACACAAAGAGTGATACTTTGTGACGCACGAAACCATGTGAAATTTGTATTTGTGTCCATAGATAAGATTTTACTGGAAAACGGCCGGACTCGTTCATTGGCATTGGTCTGTGATTTGCCTGCATGCTGCAGCGGCAGAGCTGAATGGTTGCAGCCGAGACCGGGTGGCCCACAAAGCCTGTCTCTTTACAGAAAAAAGTTTCCCAACCCCTATTGTAGCTTCTGATCTCAAGCCTGTTGCTAAGCAGCTGTGTGACCTTGGGTAAGTCACTTGACTTGTCTGTTTTATTGGTCTCTGGAATAAAATCTTGTCCCTTGCCTACTCGAGGGCATTCTGAAAGTCAAACGCAAAAGAAGAAGCAGTGGGTTCGGAAAATATCCTGTGTTCATAGTGCATGCATTTGTTCAATTAGCAGACCCTTCAGCACGTGAACACATTTAAGACTTGTAGGACGTGGGGATCGTCCTCATGGAAATGTAGCTCCCGGTGCGATGGTTTGAGCTTGGCAGAGGTCGTGTGCCTTGTCTCATTCCTGTGTCGTGCTGGGGGAAGTTGGAGTTCCTTTGTCTCTCTGCAAACTTGAAGACATGCATCTTCCCAGAGCGAACATCTCCTGCTTTGCAAGGGGACATCAATTTTCCTCAGCGACAGCTGAGATTTTTATCCTTAAAGAGTTGGATCACTTTTCTTTCTTTCCCACCAGTGATTTATAGACGGAGAGAGCAGGCCTTTTCCTGTAGGTCTCTGACTGTTTATCTTTTTGGCTGGGCCCTGACAATGCGCTGGCTGGGATGTTCACATTGGGCGTTTGGGGCGAGTTGCCGGTTCTGGGGCCCAGGGGTGGTGGGGGAGGAGAGAGGCTGCAGATTCCAGCCCAAAGCTAATGGGCTGATGTCCAAGTGGAAAGAGTATTTTCATTGAGGAAGTGTAGGTATTAGTGGAGCCTGGATTACTGTGTGATTGTGCTGTCAATACTGCTGTATTGAGTCCGCGAGAGCCCGCACAATACGGGGAAACACTTAGCTCACTACTGCTGCTTATTGAGAAGCCAATAGCAATTTACTTGCTGACACTTGACATCAAATCCATTCCCAGAGGTGGAGCTCCCGCAAGCTACCACGGAGTTCCCTCCCCTTCCCGCGGCCTCTCCTTCCTTGGGTGGCTGCCTCCTGGCGGGGGGAGGGAGCGGGGTGGGGTGGTAACGGGGGAGATGTTCCTGTTTAACTTTCAGAGCTGACAAGACGTTTTCTGCTCTTCGTAATCGCTCGTACACACTCGTCTTCTTTCAACAAGTGCTAAATGACCCTCTCTTCATTCCTCCCTGGGGTGTGGGTTTTGTGCATGTGGGAACTTTCTCCTCCTCTCTTCATAAAAATGTTCCTTAAAATGGATACATGAGGAAATCATATGTGGGAGAACACGGAGGAGATGGGCGGGTGTCTGAGGGAGGATGCTGTGTGGCGGAGCAGAGAGCCCTCCCCACCCGTGGGACCCAGGGTAGGGCCGCGGGGCCTCCCAGTGCCCATGTACTGGTGCGGGTGAGGGTGGGGGAGACCTGTGACTCCAGGGCTGCTGGGATGGGGCTCGGCAGAACACTCTGTTCCTTCTGTAACTACTCATGTGGAGTCTGTCTACAAAGTGTCTGGCGGCTTGATTTACAGTGTTTTCACATGGCCAAGTCTTTTAGATGCCTTCAGATCCTGGATTCTTCTCTGAATGATCAGCTGGCAAATCAGAGTAACCCACTCTGGTGGGGGCGTGGAACCTAATACCTGGAGATTTTGGGGGTGACCAGCTCATGGCTCCCACTGGCTCCTCTGGCCTCACTGAGTGCTGGTGCGGTTTGAGTTTTGACTCAGCATTCCCATGCCTTGGGACCCAGTCCAGACATTTTTTTTTTTAGTGTGTCTGACATGGTTTTCTTTGTAACCACTCCTTGGAGGTTGGGTGAAGGGCAAATTAGGCTTGTGCTGGGAAGGTTGGATGGTCTCAAACTCCGTCACCATGGATGGTGCCTATTGCCTGTGGGTGGGGGAGGAAAGAGGGCAGGAAGGAGCCTTTGCCTGTAGGATATC
>NW_011889264.1:1541583-1549343 GCF_000151845.1 Pteropus vampyrus
AAGTCAAACGCAAAAGAAGAAGCAGTGGGTTCGGAAAATATCCTGTGTTCATAGTGCATGCATTTGTTCAATTAGCAGACCCTTCAGCACGTGAACACATTTAAGACTTGTAGGACGTGGGGATCGTCCTCATGGAAATGTAGCTCCCGGTGCGATGGTTTGAGCTTGGCAGAGGTCGTGTGCCTTGTCTCATTCCTGTGTCGTGCTGGGGGAAGTTGGAGTTCCTTTGTCTCTCTGCAAACTTGAAGACATGCATCTTCCCAGAGCGAACATCTCCTGCTTTGCAAGGGGACATCAATTTTCCTCAGCGACAGCTGAGATTTTTATCCTTAAAGAGTTGGATCACTTTTCTTTCTTTCCCACCAGTGATTTATAGACGGAGAGAGCAGGCCTTTTCCTGTAGGTCTCTGACTGTTTATCTTTTTGGCTGGGCCCTGACAATGCGCTGGCTGGGATGTTCACATTGGGCGTTTGGGGCGAGTTGCCGGTTCTGGGGCCCAGGGGTGGTGGGGGAGGAGAGAGGCTGCAGATTCCAGCCCAAAGCTAATGGGCTGATGTCCAAGTGGAAAGAGTATTTTCATTGAGGAAGTGTAGGTATTAGTGGAGCCTGGATTACTGTGTGATTGTGCTGTCAATACTGCTGTATTGAGTCCGCGAGAGCCCGCACAATACGGGGAAACACTTAGCTCACTACTGCTGCTTATTGAGAAGCCAATAGCAATTTACTTGCTGACACTTGACATCAAATCCATTCCCAGAGGTGGAGCTCCCGCAAGCTACCACGGAGTTCCCTCCCCTTCCCGCGGCCTCTCCTTCCTTGGGTGGCTGCCTCCTGGCGGGGGGAGGGAGCGGGGTGGGGTGGTAACGGGGGAGATGTTCCTGTTTAACTTTCAGAGCTGACAAGACGTTTTCTGCTCTTCGTAATCGCTCGTACACACTCGTCTTCTTTCAACAAGTGCTAAATGACCCTCTCTTCATTCCTCCCTGGGGTGTGGGTTTTGTGCATGTGGGAACTTTCTCCTCCTCTCTTCATAAAAATGTTCCTTAAAATGGATACATGAGGAAATCATATGTGGGAGAACACGGAGGAGATGGGCGGGTGTCTGAGGGAGGATGCTGTGTGGCGGAGCAGAGAGCCCTCCCCACCCGTGGGACCCAGGGTAGGGCCGCGGGGCCTCCCAGTGCCCATGTACTGGTGCGGGTGAGGGTGGGGGAGACCTGTGACTCCAGGGCTGCTGGGATGGGGCTCGGCAGAACACTCTGTTCCTTCTGTAACTACTCATGTGGAGTCTGTCTACAAAGTGTCTGGCGGCTTGATTTACAGTGTTTTCACATGGCCAAGTCTTTTAGATGCCTTCAGATCCTGGATTCTTCTCTGAATGATCAGCTGGCAAATCAGAGTAACCCACTCTGGTGGGGGCGTGGAACCTAATACCTGGAGATTTTGGGGGTGACCAGCTCATGGCTCCCACTGGCTCCTCTGGCCTCACTGAGTGCTGGTGCGGTTTGAGTTTTGACTCAGCATTCCCATGCCTTGGGACCCAGTCCAGACATTTTTTTTTTTAGTGTGTCTGACATGGTTTTCTTTGTAACCACTCCTTGGAGGTTGGGTGAAGGGCAAATTAGGCTTGTGCTGGGAAGGTTGGATGGTCTCAAACTCCGTCACCATGGATGGTGCCTATTGCCTGTGGGTGGGGGAGGAAAGAGGGCAGGAAGGAGCCTTTGCCTGTAGGATATCATGAGGCTCCTTAGAGACCAGCCATCAGTTCCATGGAGTCTGCTGCCTTCAGCCCAGAAGTTTCTTCCCGATGGGGAGATTGTCCTGCTTCACTCCTTACTTATTCCTCCCTGCCCCCACCTTCCCATGTTCACCCAGCCTCCTCTTTCCTCTTGCAAAGACTTGGTTATCATCATTCATACCAAGCAGAGTGAGATTAGGGGGCTCTGATGATTTTACCTTTTCTCCAGTGACTTGCCTAGACCCAGAGTAGGATGCAAATGTGTGGCAGCTGCCCGTGTCTCTGCCGCTGATGGAGCTCCATGCCGGGGACGATGTTATTTACGATAACATCGTATTTATGATAATTACGATAACGCACGTGCTCTGTTTATAGAAGGGCTTTCTCTGGGAAGATGACAGCACTTCAAGGAAGTCATTCTACCTGGTTTACAGATGGGGCAGCAGAAGCTAGTATTCTGCACCAGCAAGTCTGTTCTGAAATGGAAGTGTCACAGAGCTCTGTTGTTTCTTGTCACAGTCTAATGGAGACGAGGCCACAGTGCATTTGGACGGACGCTGGCGCGCGTGTTGTCGGAGTGTCCTGGTTACTCCAGCTCAGTCGGTGTACGTGTTGGCAAGACAATGACACGAAGTGTGCCTGGTGGATTCGAGGGCGAGGTCTCGAGCTCTAGTTCCAGCAGGCTTCAAAATGCTCACTTTAACGCTTTTCTAAGCCCTGGTTTTCTTTAATACAAAGGGGCCAACTTGAAAGATGCCTGAGGGGCCCGTACTTCTGCATAAGCAGAGCACTGCTGACCAGAGCATCCCGGGAGTGAGTCCAGGAGGCGGCTGGGCCTGTTTGGGGCAGCAGGGAGCGTGTCCCTTTAGCACAGTGACATGCCCTGCTTCCCGGGGGAGATTGATCTGGCTGTTCCCAGCCTGGTGTTCTGAGTGGATTGAAAGGCAGGAGAAGGTCCACCTGGGAGGCCAGGCTGGTTCCTGACCAATGTAAAGATGTGGAAGCCCTGGATTTGTCCAGGACAGGTGATGTAGGCACAGGCTCACACACCTCTGAGACGTAGGGATGGGACCTGCTCCATTTATTTGGACCTCTAAGAGACTTATGTAAGCCTGCGGCTGTTACTTCGACACTTGTGGCTTAGAGGCCTGTGTTTTAGTAAGATTTGGGGAGCTGTCCTGGGGCACTTATCGTCTTTCACCTTAAGATTCTGAGGTTTAAGCCCTTTTTTCATCCTCGCTCTCACAGACCTAGTTCGGGCCGCTACACCCTTGTGGCTGTATTACAGCAAGTTCTTATGGATCTCCTGTCCACCTACCTCTTCCTTTTACCTCCAGGTAGCCTCTGTGCCAGAGATTGCAGAGTCATGGCCCATAGGGGAAACCTGTCTTGTATTTGTTTTATTCAGCAGGTACTATATTAAAAAACAAAACAAAACCCAACAACAGCGGTGTATTTCAACATAAAATCTGGATTAGACCCTTCTCTTGAAAAAAAAAAATACGTATCTGGCACTTCTGGGTCTCGAGGACAAAAGCTGGGTGGAGCAGGACAGTCGCTGCCCCTTTCTGAAGGGGCATGCACTTTTTAGGTTACCAGGGAGGGTCCCTGTCACTCCTTGTGACCTTAAGCCTGTCCCCTCTAGGCATGTGCTTTCCATGATCCCTTTATGTGCACTGTCCCTGGATTGAAACTAGTTTAGTGCTTCTCAGTGGGGGGGTGATTTTGCCTTCCTCTCGTACTGGGGACGTTTGGCACTGTCTGGAGATGTTTGTGGTTGTCGCAGCTGGGGGTTGGGGGGATGCTACTGACATCTGGTGGGTGGAGGCCAGGGATGCTGCTAAACCTCCGAAATTGCAATTGCGTAGGACAGCCCCACCCCGCGAAGAACTGTCTAGCCACAAATGTCATAGTGCTGAGGTCAGGGCACTCTGCTCCGTTCTCGTCCTCTCATTTGCCTGGTTGGGCCTGCACTGGCTCCTTGATGCCTAGCATTTTCCACCTGCCTGCAAGGACTTGCAAGCCCTACCTTTATGAGGCCGGGATCCTCCTGCTTGCCAGCCTGGCTTTCCGACTAAGGCTTTCAGAATTGGTGCTTTCTGCAGGCTGCACTCCCTGCTTCCACTTCCTCTGGGCCTCAGGCTCCTTCCTGTCCTTGACCTTTTGTCCACTCTTTCATCACATGTTTGAGAACTTCTCGTGTGCCGGGCACTGTCGTAGGTGCTGGTGATACTGCAGTGGGGGAAAAAGGAAAAGAAAACTCCTTGCTTCCATGGAGTGTGCGCTCCCTCTTCTCCCTCAGTATACGTAATTAGTATATAAAATGCAGCATTTTCGAAGATGTTCAGTGCTACGGACAGAAGGCAAATGAGGAATTAGTGCCCTGGAGGATGGTGGTTTGCAGGTTAAGTAGGAGGTGACGATGGCCTCATGGGAAGGTGACCTTTGAGGAAAGACTGGCGGGAGTGATGGAGAGCAGGGGTCCCCAAACCCTGAGCTGGTGGAGCAGTGCCGGTCCTTGGCCTGTTAGGAACGGCCGCACAGCAGGAGATGAGCGGCGGGCGAGCAAGAGCAGCTTCCTCTGTTTGCAGCCTCTCTTCAGCGAGATGTGGGGATGTCTGGGGCCAGCCAGGAGGCGGCGGCTTCAGCCAGGGCCCTCGTGAGCGGGGTCGAGAAGTAGTGTATTAGTTTCCTGTGGCTGCTGTGACAAAGTGTTACAGAACTGAAGGGCTTAAAATAACAGAAATTTGACCTCTGACCATTCTGGAGGCTAAAAGTCTGAGATCAAGGTGTTCGCAGGCTCTGGGCAGAGATCCTCCCCATCTTCCAGTGGCTGCCGCCAGTCCTGGGTGTTGGCTCTAGCTGAAACCCTCCAGTCTCTGCCTTCATCTTCACACGGGGGCACCTGTGCTTCCCCGCTTCTTCTGACGGGACAAGTCATTGGGTTTAGGGTCCCCCTAATCCCTAAGTTAATTATACCCACAAAGACCCCATTTCCAAATAAGATCACATTCTGAGCTTCTGAGTGGACATGGGATTTTAGAGGACACTCTTCCACCGGCTATAAGTAGTCACCTCTGGGTATATTTCGAGGGTGGGGGATGGGGTGGGAGGGAAAGAAGAGTCAAGGGTGCTTTGAGCACGTGGCAGGATGGGATCCCTGTGAGCTTGGCCCGGGGGCCTCCTTAGCAGCCCCTCCTCTCCTCCTCCCCAGCGCTGCGAGCCTCGCTTCTTCGGTTGCCTCTTTCCTCACTGCCCGGGGCCCCATCCATCTCGCCTTTTATTGAGCTGCTACACTTCACTCGATGTCACTGTTTAGGCCTCAGAGTTCGCCGCTCACATATTTAACTATTACCAGAAGGGAGAGGGTCGGTCCACATCTGTCTGAGGAAAACTGGAAAGGAATTTAAGAGGCTTCCTTTTTCAAAGCCCGGGAGCCTATGCCCTTTCAACTCATCTTCACCGTTGTGCTATGCAGGGTGAGGCACATCATTGGGTTTTTCTTTTTTTTTCAGATGAGAAAAACTCAGAGGCGAAGTGTTTTAAGAGAGTCACCTAGCCGTTGGTTCACATCTGAATTTGAACCCCAGTGGGCGGGCAGGGCACTGATATGGAACAGTGTTGGGGGTGGGGAGAGGGTGGACAATAGGGAGACATTTTCTACTCAGCACCCCTACCAACACCCCACTCCGGGATGGCTCAGCATCCAAACAGAGGGAGGGCTCAGGACCACTCGTGTGCTTTTTGGGAACTCAACTTTTGAGAGCCTGTACCAAGGAGGGAATGGGCTGTACTCCGCCCCTTCCTGAGAAGGACAGGCTTTTAATAAACAGTTTTAAGAATCTGCAGAGAAGGACAAATTGAGGTGAGCTCCTTGGCAGGAGCTGTTTCACGTACGAACCAGATGTTCTGCAGTCAATGCTCAGGATTGGGTTGTGGCTGGTATTTGGACTACCCTGCCTAGAAGAAGATCTACAGGTGCTCGTGCTCCCAAAGGCCTCTGGTGTTCGAACAACGAGGGACAGGATTCTTGCCATTATACTTCCGAGCTGTGTGACCTTGGGAAAGTTACTCGGACTCTCTGGGCTTTGATTTCCTTGTGGGCAAAATGGAATCGATGCTCGTGCTCATCTCATAGGTTGCCAGGAGGATAGAACAAAGACAGCCGGTAGAATGTTGACCTTAGTTCCTGGCGCATAATTGCACAGGTGTCAGTTGTGCAGTTGCAACTTAATGCTTTGTAATGTTTCCCCCACTTTAGTTAGATTTGAGTAGAGTAGGACAGGAAAGGACCAACGACTGTGCCCATAATTCTCTGGCCTTACCTTAAACCAGTAAATAGGTGAATGGAAAAATGTCAGAAGCACGTGAGACATTGAAGAATTGTCGAGTGGAACTCAACGTTTGCGTCAAAACTGATCAGTTCCACTTGATTTCAGTTTCCATAACTTTATTGCAGAGTTGCCAAGCACTGCCAAAGTCAATACGAGGTGTCTGGCTGGGGCCGCTGGTCTCACAGTGTGTGTCCCATGTGCCCTATATTTCCCATTTTTTGTGTATTTCAGAAGCTGTCACATATGGTGAGACCATTCTTGGCCCTGACAAGCTGCGTGGGGGATGTTTTTCTTTCAGAACTTGAGATGGAGACCTTTTGTTTTGAGATTTTCTTTTAAGAAGCCAGAACTATATCTTTATTTTTTGATAAAGTGGTACCAAGTGTTAGCCCTCATTAAGAGTTCCTTGCACAACTCCCCTTCGATCTGGTCTGAAATTTGGTCTTGATTGCTAAGGGAGTGTTCTTCCAGTGTAAAGTTTTGTATGTGGTTCATTACATTTATTTTTAAAACTTTTAAGTAAAATACCCTGGCATTTCTGCTTAGGACTCCTGTTGGTGCCCCTTGAGCTGGTGACAGTGGCCTTTCCCACGTTCCCGGTGTATCCTGTCTCTTACATGCTCAGCTCTGGGACCAAGAATGTGAAGGACTCATGTGAGATGTTGCAGGGCAAAGTGGATTTTGTCTTTCAGCAATGATAAGGAGTAGCGATAGTCAATTCCCATGGAATGTCTGCAGCTCTTTCAATAGGTTAAAGGGCCCAGTATGGGACTCAAGTGTAGTTTGAACATAACGTTTAAAAAAAAAAAAAAAAAGTGTGTGTGTGCCCTGCCAGGAATGGCAGACAGCTCTCATTTTTCTTACCAGTGAGATAAACACATAAACAGTCCCGGTTGTGAGAAGACGGACGAAGAGATCTTGAAAAGGCCGTAGAGAAAGGGGATGGGGTCGGCAAGCCCGAGCACCACATGAGAGTCGAGGGCAAAGAGACCGGAGAAATCTCTCTAGGAACTGGCTCAAATTCTGGACGGAGACGTTGCTTCCCGCGAGTGGTGATGAGTCACAGTCTCCAGGTTCATGCCCTTTAGAACAGAAAGATCTACACAGGGAAAAATGCTAATCCAAGGGTGCAAACACAGGCAGTGTGGAGCAGTTGCCCAGGGCCAGCTCAGGTTTTGGACAGGACAGTGCTGTTCCCTTGATGCTGCAGGAGGCCAGGAAGGGCATGGGGCGGGGCCTCTGGTAGGCACAGCAGTAAGGGAGGGTGGGTTGTGTTCATACACGGAGGGAGGGTGGCAGTGGCCCGTCGGCCACACACACACAGCTCATGCCACCGCCAGCCCCCTGTGCATGCGTGCACGTACTCACGCCGCTGCGGGTGGGAGAGCTGCTCCCTGGGCGTGTAAAGATAAAGCTGGAGTGAGGCAGACGTCCCCTGGCCGTGGGAAACTTCGGCAGCACGGGGCCACTTCCCGAAAGGAACTGGCCATAGGGTCCTTGCCTGGTAGGGATAACTTCGTGAAGTCACGGGTGGATTTCATCCAGACGCGTTGTCTGGCGGCGGGATGGGGCGGGACGGTGAGTGTGTAGAATGGGGGCTTGGTCTCTGGGGCGCGTGTTCGTGGATAGCTAGGTGACGGTCTTTGCAGTGCTAGAAACTTGGGCACCGGCACAAGGGCACAAGCAA
>NW_011889264.1:1549393-1584908 GCF_000151845.1 Pteropus vampyrus
GCTGGTGACAGTGGCCTTTCCCACGTTCCCGGTGTATCCTGTCTCTTACATGCTCAGCTCTGGGACCAAGAATGTGAAGGACTCATGTGAGATGTTGCAGGGCAAAGTGGATTTTGTCTTTCAGCAATGATAAGGAGAAGCGATAGTCAATTCCCATGGAATGTCTGCAGCTCTTTCAATAGGTTAAAGGGCCCAGTATGGGACTCAAGTGTAGTTTGAACATAACGTTTAAAAAAAAAAAAAAAAAGTGTGTGTGTGCCCTGCCAGGAATGGCAGACAGCTCTCATTTTTCTTACCAGTGAGATAAACACATAAACAGTCCCGGTTGTGAGAAGACGGACGAAGAGATCTTGAAAAGGCCGTAGAGAAAGGGGATGGGGTCGGCAAGCCCGAGCACCACATGAGAGTCGAGGGCAAAGAGACCGGAGAAATCTCTCTAGGAACTGGCTCAAATTCTGGACGGAGACGTTGCTTCCCGCGAGTGGTGATGAGTCACAGTCTCCAGGTTCATGCCCTTTAGAACAGAAAGATCTACACAGGGAAAAATGCTAATCCAAGGGTGCAAACACAGGCAGTGTGGAGCAGTTGCCCAGGGCCAGCTCAGGTTTTGGACAGGACAGTGCTGTTCCCTTGATGCTGCAGGAGGCCAGGAAGGGCATGGGGCGGGGCCTCTGGTAGGCACAGCAGTAAGGGAGGGTGGGTTGTGTTCATACACGGAGGGAGGGTGGCAGTGGCCTGTCAGCCACATAGCTCATGCCACCCCCGGCCCCCTGTGCATGCGTGCACGTACTCACGCCGCTGCGGGTGGGAGAGCTGCTCCCTGGGCGTGTAAAGATAAAGCTGGAGTGAGGCAGACGTCCCCTGGCCGTGGGAAACTTCGGCAGCACGGGGCCACTTCCCGAAAGGAACTGGCCATAGGGTCCTTGCCTGGTAGGGATAACTTCGTGAAGTCACGGGTGGATTTCATCCAGACGCGTTGTCTGGCGGCGGGATGGGGCGGGACGGTGAGTGTGTAGAATGGGGGCTTGGTCTCTGGGGCGCGTGTTCGTGGATAGCTAGGTGACGGTCTTTGCAGTGCTAGAAACTTGGGCACCGGCACAAGGGCACAAGCAACGCTGGGTGGCAAGTTCTTTCTGGGTGGGCCAGAGGAAGAGAACCTTTGCGTGATGGGAATCGTAGCTTTCGGGATAAAATCATGGCGTACGAGTGCAGGAGAGATGATTGGACAGCGGAGTTCAGCATTTAAAACGTGCAGAGACTGGCGTCAGTGTTTCGGGGAAAGAGCTAGGTACTTCATATCCCCAAGGTGAGACTGTGGTGACACACGCCAAGGTCGATTTATTTCAGGGTCCCCCAAAAGTTTCAATTATAGAAAATTCTAGCCCTTTATTGCCTAAGGTTAATTTTTCTATAAGAGCATACCCATAAAAATGTAAGTCTTCCCTGCCCCCCTCCCTTAAAAAAAAAAGTCAGACGTTTTCAGCATGAAAATCCTTTTCTGCAAAGAAGCCAGTACAAGTAGGGACAGGAGGAGGACCGGAAGCACTGGCCGTGGGGGGCCTGCCGTGCGTGAGCTCTGTGTGGGCATCCGGCAGCTTGGTCCATTTGTCTCACTGCTTGTCCCCGTCCCTAGCCCATGGGACAGTCCCTGGCACGCCGTAGCCGCTCGGATATTTGAATGCATGGATGGACAGTTCCTTAATCAGCTGGACAGGCTCTTTGTGGGACCATGTCTTCTGGTGTCCTGGAGTCGGAGAGGTCAGCCGAGACATTGCGCCACAGATCGGGAAGGCGTGAGTCAGCCGTGGAGACGAGGGGGGGCAGCCTCGAGATGCGAAGGCAGCCACGACGTGGGAGGAGAGCGCAGAGGTGCAGGAGAGAATGATATTGGCAAGGCGCTGATGGTTTGGCGAGGGTTACTGTCGGGAGGGGGCTGGAGGAAGCTCGGAGCACTTGCACATATGCCTTTTAAGCATCCTTCCTCTCATCGCTGATAGAAGTTCTTTCCTGGGACAACTTCCCATACCTCTCTCTGAATAAAGAAGAAGAAAAAAAAAAAGCCTCCCTCCACCCCCCAATTCCCTTAATCCCAGTGTATAAGAAAACCTAGATCATGTCCTGAGACCTCGTGCGCTAATTGCCGACCCAGCCGTTTGTTCTCCTCTGACTTCTTTAAAGGCACACCGAAGCCCAAGGAGTACTCAGCTCTGCAGGATACACTGCTGAACTCGGGTAGGGTTCCAAGCGAGCTGACACGGTAGGGGAGGGATTCTGCTCTCACCGGGGCGCGAGCCCACATCCGTGGGAGGCACGGAGAACATTCTTGGTTCACATAGAGGTTACAGAGTGGCCGTAAATGGACATTCGCACAGAAGAAAAGGAAATTACTGGAGTCGGAGCTCTGCTGCAAGGCCTTTAAAAGAAGGCCATAAATTAGTCATAAGCGCCGAGGATGATGGGATTCTGTTTCCAGGGCTGGTTCATTTTGAAGGGGGCGGGGGTGGGCATCAGAAGAAGCCAGAGGTAAAGAGAAATGGGTCAAGGAACATAAAGATTTTGGATCTTGGGCAAACTAAATGCTCCTTTTGCCAAATCTTTGTTATATATCTTTGTGAAGCAAGAATCTAATGAGGACACTTTGTGGAAGGTGGTTAATTTTCTTTACACTACTTCACCCTGTTTAAAGTAGCTCTTGTACATATGCACTGAAATTGCATGTTTAATTCCTGTTGAGTAATCGGAGTTACCCTGACCCTAAACGTCATAATATAGTACTTCATGTTAGTCGTTAACATAAAGAAAACGGGCTAGACTGGGAAAGTGTAGACAAATGAGTAGGATTGGTGGAAACAGGAGAATTAAGTAGGATATGAGTATGGAGAATTAAGTCGATAGGTGGTCTGACCTGGGATTGGAAGAAAGCTTGGGTAGATTGGGGCAGGAAGAAGACTCGTGCAACATAAATCGAGAATAGTCTTTGCATAAAGGCAGATGTGAGGCAGAAAGGCACGTAATTGCTCTGTGTCAAGACACCCTCTTCTCTCCAGCCGACCCGTCTTTGTGTGGGATGTTGTTCAAGCCTCCATGCCTCGATCTGGTCAACAGTGGCCTGTACCTGTGTGGTGTGTAAAACCTAGTCCTGGAAAGCTGGCTCCTGGAGAGGCGTTGGGCAATTGGGGCCGGCTGGCAGCCAGCTTCTGATGTGGTTGGCTTCCTGGCTTACATCTCTCAGGTGCTGGCGAGATGGCGAGATCTAATGGCCCCAGGCTACCACTGAGGAGGGCAGGATGCCACCAGCTTCCAGAGCCTTCCTCTTCTCTGTATTCAGGAGTCCGACGGGCACGGGCCCCAACTTTCCAGTTCTTCAGGCTGGCTGCCTGGCATCGTGGTGAGGCTTCCCACCTGTGGGATCAGTTGGGCCAGGTTGGCTCGGCCTGGCCTCTGTCCATTTGACAAAAGGAATTATGGGTCTGGAATTCTTCCCTGTAGATTTTTTTTTTTTAGCCCGGTATCTCCTATTAGGTAAAATCGAAATGTCGTACACATAGATCTGTTGCTTAACTACCCTTTTCCTATTGTTTGCGTGCTTTGCTTGGGATATTTAGGACTCTCAAACGTTGTAGGCTAGTATGGGAAGTTTTTTCCGTGTTACGCTAAGGTGCTCCACTGAGTACTAACCATAAGATATAACACTTGCTTATGGCATCGAGGGCCCTTGGCTCTGATTTTTGGGCATGGAGAAAGAAGGGATTCAGCTAGCTCTTTGAGTCAAGAGGGGGAAGTTGTGTGAACCCTCTGAGGATGACTCATCCTGAAGTTCAGGGACATTCCCGTTTCTGGGTGTTTATCGTTGCAATCTCTCTTTCTCCAGAAGGGTCGTATTAGTTTCCTATCGATGCTGTAACAAGTTACTTGTTATAGCAAATTACTACAAATTTGGTGGCTTAAAACAACATAAATTGATTGTCTTATGTTCTGGAGCCCAGAAGTCACTGGGCTAGAGTCAGGTGTTGCCAGGCTGGCTCCTTCTGGAAGCTCTGAGGAGATAGTCCGCTTCCTGGCGTTCTCTGGATTCTGGAGCCTGCCCGTGTCCCTTGGCTCATGACCCTTTCCTCTCTTCACACAACCTCCTTCTTCCACGTTACATCGACTTTGACTCTTAACTTCTCCTGTGTCCTTGTTAGAAGGACCCTGTAAGGACATCGGGCTCACCTGGATAATCCAGGATCATCTCCACCGTCTCAGGATCCAGCCCTTGATCCTATCTGCAGAGTCTCATTGGCCTTAGAAGTTAACACGTTCACAATTTCTGTATTAGGATGTGGACGTCTTGGGGGGCTGTGATGCAGCCCACCACAGGGGTCCTGTGGAGGAATCGATACAGTCAACAAGGAAGGAGAGCCCCACTCAGGCCTGGAGTTAAGTGACTCAGGAGGGCGAAACCAAACCAAATAGCATCCTGAAAGCTGGCGCAGCTTTGCCGGTCCGGCAAACGGTGTTTCCTTGGGAATGAGGGAGACTTTGAGGTGAAATTCGGTGGCTTCTCTCCTTCCAAAATAATGCGATACCGTTTTGTTAAATGATATTGTGGTGAGGTACCAAAAGTAGAACTTGGGGAGGGGGGAGTGGGAGAGAGAGAGAGAGAGAGTAGTAAAGGCTTCTTGAGAAAGAATTCAGGCACTGTAGGAGTAAGCAAAGCTTTGAGGGTGGGGACCCGGCAGCACTTGAGAAGTCAACCACAGGGTACAAATAGGCTGCCTGGGTTGGTGGGTGGAATGGCAGCCTTCTCTCTGCACTGCTTGTATGGCCTCTCAGGCTGGGCACACCACCCCTACATGAGTGGCAGGTCAGTGGCACATTGTCAGAAGCGGTACCCGTGTGCCTGGGCGGTATGTCCAATCACTAGATCATGGCCTTTTGGCAGCCTCAGAGGGAAGTGTGTTTGTACAATTGGGATACGTTTCTAGAACTGTCACAGATACATTTTCTGCTAGAAGTGATATTGCAAATAGCACTTCTCCTTGGCCAACCCTTAGTAGTATTCGTGTGAACTATATGGAACTGCCCTTTTTGGATTAAAGTAGAGTGAATAAATAACATTATGGATGACCATATTAGGTTCTAGGTAAGGATCTAAAAGGCATACTTTTGGGAATAAGTATAGGTGGTAAGGTGCCCAGATCATACAGTCCAGTCCAGGATATCCACATTTTGAGATTAAAAATTATTTCTATCAGATTGCCCTTTTTAAGATCCAATTTCCAAGGTTGAGAAAAAAGTAATGTCTACCAAGTTCTAAGGAGGGCTTGTGGGATGAAGACCAGTTGCTGCTATAGCACGTGGCCACGATTAGACATCGACCCTGGGCTTGGGGCCCCTGTCATGGTGTAGAAGCAGAGCTGAGATGGTAACCAGAATACATCACATCAGGAGGTTGAACGGGCGTGTGAGGCTCTCCGCCTGTGTTCATTGTGCAGTAGTCAGTTTCTTTATCCACAGTTTCTGTTACCTACGGTAACCCGTTGTCTGGAAATACTAAATGGAAAGTTCCAGAAATAAACAATTCATAAGTTTTAAATTGTGTGCCATTCTAAGTGATGAAATCTCGTGCCATCCCACTCCATCCAATGCAGGATGTGAATCATCCCTTTGTCCAGGTATCCACGCTATGTATGCTGCCCGTGTGTTACGTAGTGGCTGGCTTGGTCACCAGAACAACTCATAGTAGCACGGTGCTTGTGTTCAAGTAACTCTTATTTTACTTAATAATGCCACATTCGCCTAACTTTTATTATAGTGTATTGTTATAATTGTTTTATTATTGTTGTTAATCTCTTTCTGTGCCTAAGTTATAAATTAAACTCCATTAAAAGAAAAAGCATAGTACGTGTAGGGTTTGGTACTCTCTGCAGATTCGCAGGTTCAGGCATCCACTGGGGCTCTGGGAACATATCCCCTTGGATAAGGGGCCTCCTGTACTTATTCCATGAGATGGGCTGGTATTGGGGAACTGAGGTCAGGTTCTAAGTCAGCAGTGGCCTCAAAGTGTAGTTGAGAAGACTGCTTCTTCAGGTGCCTCTAGTTTTAAGTGGATCTGACATATGATTGTAATACTTAGCTTGAAGGTGCTTTGTGTCTGATGGACTAATCGCATGCCCTCCTCTAAAGATAGTATTTCAGTAGTGGAAGCCGTCAGGCTTGGATGGCCACAGTCAGCTTCTGCTTCTTGAGCAAAACTTACCTGGTGTCCCAGAATTTGTGTGAAATGTCCAGGTAACACCAAATAAAAGGGCATCCCACCAAATTGAGTTGAAGGGTGTTTTCATTCTCCTTGCATTATCCCAGCATTGTTTTGGTGCCAGGCAGGGGGTGGGGTAGCTTAAAACTTAAGAACCCTTTGGGGGAATCATAACATTAAAATGTTCCATGTTAGCCATGCAGAGGACTTGATTTGAATGCCTCCTTATTTTGAGTAGAGCCCATGTGCCGGACAGCCTGGCCATGGATGGCATGGCTTCTGACGATGGACATGGAGCATATCAGCCAAGGGGGGACTTTCGGCTGCCAGCTTAGTCCTTTTATGAGGTGTCTAGAGTCAGCTCCCCTGAGAGGAGGAGGCTGAAATGAGGTAACCTGGTTCTGCAGGTCAGCAGGGGAGGTTCTGCCTTGGGGCTGTGTGCCCAGTGCTCTGATAATGTACCATTTTCACTTTAATGCATCTTAAATGTGGATTATACTATTAATTACCACTGGACAGAAAAGGATTAGTGCAGCTGGCTTGCTTTCCCCTCTGCACTTTTACACTTCCCCTTTGCTAGGGAACAGCCAAAGGGCAGTAGGTTTTCCTGTCATCTGTCTTTTGTTTTAGCAGCAATGGCTGCTAAACCTCCTCTGCTCATCAAGACCGAGGGGAATGAATAGGGCATGGTGCAGACTCTTGAACTCTGTTTGGCACATGGATGATCGATAGAGGTGGGGCTGTTTCCTTCCCAGAGTTGGGCATTCTTCACCAGGCTCTGAGGATGGCTGTCTGGAAGGCCATTCCCCAGCAGGGAGGGCCGCCCTGGGGCCTCTTAGCTCTCCAAGGGCCTTGCTAAGTGCTCCCTTTCCTTGGGGCTGCACCTCCATGGGTACTGTCAGTGGCAGTCCCAAGGTACTGTGTCCCTTTGTAAGTGTGTTAAATGGATGGCTGTGACTTTGCTGCTGGCCTGCTCTAGCCCAGTACCAGGGTGGAGATTTTAGTAGTCAGCAATGAGCTAATAATACCTTGTAATTTGAGACATTCTGAATTCTTAAGCTCTGTTACTCTCACCTTGTCCTTGCATAAAATGGTATAGATTTTAAGAGATATATAATTACATTTTATATTTTTCCCATATTCAGGCTAGTATACTCATCTTTCATCCATATGGAATGAATTTTTTTTTTTTTAAATAGATGAGGCATTAAATAACAGCTCACTAATACTCCCAGGAGTACATGACTTGGTAGTGTTTGCAATTATGTACAGTATAATCTGTTGTGTGTGCAGCTTTCTGTTTACTGGCATCCTTCATTATACAGTAACGTAATATACAGAACTTCCCAGTCGCAGACATTAGAAAGTGGGAAACGGATTTCTTCAACATAAATTGGAAAACTGATTTATAGAGTTTTTTCCCCCCTTTTTCTTTTTTTAGTTGATCTTGCACAGTTTGTGGGAAAGATAGGGGTTGAGGGTGGCATAATGCTTATAATCGCAAGTTAATTGAATTCATTTGGGGTTGAAATTCATTTTAAGGTATAATGGAGAAATCTGCAACAACAAAGATGCACAATATGGAACATTCTTAAAATGGGGAATGCTAGATGAAGAGGCGGAAGGAAACTGGGAGTTCTACCAGCTTTTCAGCTGTACATTCATGCATTTTGGGTTTCAAAATGGTAGCCTGGTTGAAACCTGACTACACTTTTTTTTTTTTTTTTTTTGGATACTTCCTTTTCCTTGAAGCTCTTAATTCTTCTGAACTTAGAGGTTACCGAATTAGAGTTTATTTATTTTCTCCTCCCTTCTTTGGCCACAGATGTTTATTATCTTGGAGCCAAGTTTTGCCTTAATGAAAGCAATCTCTAAATTTCATCAAAGAAAATATGGAAATTTACTTGGTTATATACTTAGAGTATCTGGGATGGTTTTATTCCATTTATTGAGAGATGGCTTCGCTTCTTAAATTAATTTTTAAAGAGGTAATACATGCCCACAATAAAATTTTCAGAAGGTACAGCAGAGACTTCCAAAACTCTCTTCCTGTGCTGAGTGCCCCTCAATCACTCAGTTCTCCAGAATCACCGGCCATGACATCACTTCTACAAGGCACATGCTTGGATTCAGTCATCACAGTATTATAAGTAGCTTTTTTTCTACTTAAACTTTATGTAGCGTTTTCTGCTTAAATTTTTTTTTCCCCATTGCCAGAACTTTTTTACCTTCTTTCCAAGACATTTTTATTTTCTATAGAATTCTTAATGTTAAAAATATTAATGAAATTCAGTTATTTGGAAATTAAAAAATAGTCTTCTGAATCACTTGAGTCAAAGAGGAAACGAAATTACTGTTATAGAATCATTAGGGAATATTGAGAACTCCATATATCCAAATGTATGGGTTATTGCCAAAGTTATATTCAGGGGCACATTCATAGCTTTAAATCCTTTCATTGCTGTAATAAGGAAAAATGAAAATAAGTGAATTAAGTATTCAACTCAAAGTTGGAAAGAACGAAACAAGCCTCATAAAGTACAAGTGACATTAATGAATTAGGAGACAGACAAAAACATTGACTTGGTAAGTCTAGGAGTCTTTATTTAGGAAAAAAAAAAATCATGGAAATAGACCAGACCACTATCATGGAAAAGAGAAAATCTAAATACACGAAACTAAAAATGAGTCAACGTGATGGGGAGAAAAAGAATAACACTTTAAAAATTATATTTGAAATAATTATTTTGTAATATAAAAATAAAATATAGGAACTTAAAATACCACAATTTTGAAAATCTCAGTGGACATAGCCGTTCTAGGAAATGACTCAGAAGCCTGAAATTTTAAACCAGGAACTAGAGAAGAAACGGAACATTAAAAATAAAAAAGAATAACTTCAAAAAAGGGCTCTAGATGCAAGCAGTTTTTAATGGGTGAGGTCTTTTAAACTTTAAGGGATAAAATAATTGCCTGCTAAATAAACTGTTTCAGAGCATAGAAAAAGATAAAGCCTTCCAATTGATTTTACAAAGCTAGCACAACTCTGGGCACCAACATCATTACAAAGATTACAACAGAAAGAAGGCTGAAGACTGACCTCAGGCGTGAGTATAGATTCAAAAATACCAAATAGTCGCAGATTGAATTCAGCAGTATTTTAAAAGAATCATGACCACATAGTGTTTATCTCAAATTTAAGAAGTGCTTGATGTTAGAACGTCTTCAAACACGTCACATAAGTAGAACAAAGAAGAAAAACTATATGTATGTACATATCAAACAAGGGCACTTGGTAATTTTCTACTCTTATTCCTAGTTTGCTTAGAATTTTTAAGAACCAAGCTACAAAAAGATTGCATTAATTTGATGAAGAAACCAGCAGCCCCAACAGCTGGAAACTTAATGGTGAACCATGAGAGGCAGCATAATGAAATTGAGAACAAAACAAAGATTGGCCAGTGTACTCATTTTTTTTTTCCTGCCTTATTGAATTGTCTAGAATGTACAAACCAAAGTCAAATAATGGTGAAAAAGAAGCACCAATAATTATTTGCAGATGTTCCTGTCTTCCTAGAATACCCAAGATACATTTAAATTGAGTTAAGTATACAGTTCAGTTACAAAGTACAATTTCAAAAATCATTAGCTTTCTCATATACCAGGAAAACTTGGTTAGAAAATATTTAGAGACCACTCAATGGAATGGAATCAAATAGAAATGTAAAGGTGCCATTTCAAATAAGGGAGAGGAATTAACATAATAATAGCTCACATTTTTTAGTATTTGTAAGTTCCAGGTATTATAATAACACTTTTATATGAACTTATTTAATCCACACAACAACTATATGAGGTGGACACTATGAATAGTTCCATTTACCGATGTTCAGAGAGTTCAAGAAACTTGCCCAAAGTCATCTAGATTTGAACCCTGATCTGATTGACAGCAAAAGCAATGGGCTCTGTCATTGTGCTTTATTGCCTGTAGTATTAAACAATATTGTATATTATGCAATTATATGTAAATGGTTGTAGGATAGTTTATATAACCAAGTAGGAAAAAATTAAGTTAGAGCCATTCTTCATAGCATATATTTCCGTAAATTCCAGACGGATCAGAGAGGTAAAAGTAGACCTGAAATCACAGAAGAGCTAGAAGACAGTATAGGTTAATATCAATCCAGATATGGAGCAGAAAGGGGTATTAGGCCTAAGTCTTCTAGTGAAGAAATCGTAACGGGAAAGTCTGACTTAGTACGTTATAAAAAAATTCTATATGTTGGGCTCTGTTAGCAGAATTTAAAGGCATATGACAAAGTTTGAAAAGATGTCGTCAGTGCACGCAATTGACAGTTTGTCCTAAATATCCTTAATATATAAAGAGCTCTTGAAATCATTGATAAAGAAAAATGAGCAAAGAGTACAAATAGGCAACTCATCTGAAGAATAAATTCAGCTTGCTCATTTGAAGAGCCACATGATAGCTCCTCGTTTTAACTTATTTGATTACGAGTGAGGTTGAGCCTTTTTGTGTTTTTCAACCAAATTTTTTTGTATAAGGCAAATACCCCGTTAGTGTGCGGGCGTAGAAAAATTCATGCACCCTTTCTGGAGAATAGTTTGTCCGTGTGTGTCAAGAAGCTTTAAGATAAGGTTTATTTAAATTTGTAGCTTATCCCATTGTGAATTTCTGTTTGTCCTTACTGTGTTCTGCCTTCTCTCTGTTACTGTAGCCTATGCCGCCTAATAAAATACTATACAATTTTAAAATTTATTGCTTTTGATTGTTTCCCTGCCAAAATATAAGCTTCACAAAAGCTTCACAAGAGCAGGGATCTTTATCTGTTTTTCACTAATTTATCCCTTTGTATACAACAGAGTAGTGACCCAGTATCTTCATTTATAATAAAGAGATTATCAGTTGTGCGAAAGACATTTATAAAGATTTTCATTACAGACATTTGTAACAGTGAAAAATAGCAACAGTCTCATAGGGGATTGATGTAAACTGCACATCCGTATGGAAGATTCTTACGTGGCTGTTTCAAACTCCCATTTTATGGTTGTGGACGTGCGAAAAAGTGATGATAAATGAAAGGAGGCTGTGTATACTAATGTGTTCTATAGGACTTCAGTTTATTTTTAAAAATATGCATAAAGGGAAAGGCTAATGGAGCTCTATAGCGTAGTAACAACTGGTTATTTCCAGGTGGTGAAGTGCAGACTACTTTTAATATTTTGTTTTCTAAACTCTGCATAGTGAATACCTTTTCCTTTCATAATATAAAATACATGGGTGTAACAGTGAGAAGGTAGGACCACTTGAACAGCACTGATTTGTGGCGGCTACGTCTGGAAGACTTCTGGAGATTATTCGATCTTGGAATTAGCGAGAGCCTAATTTAAAAAAAAAAAATCATCAGGACTGCTTTACAAAATATCCTTAGTCTACGTAGTCTTAATTATTTATGGTCTTTAAGTGTCTAGAGTATGTGTAAAAATAATGGAAGTCTCAGTGAAATGCAAGCTTGTGGAGTCCTCCAGGAGACATAAGAACACCTCTGCCCAGTTTAGCTTCTTGATGGAAATGTGGTGTCATCTTCCTGATGTGTCATAGAATTTCAAAGTAAACTTAGATCGCGCCTCAGCATAAACTGAGAGTGAGGATTTTCAACTCTCACATTGACCAGAGGACAAACTGTTTATCTGTGATAAGCCATCACTGTGCAGAAGGACTTTGGGGACAGGTGTAGGAGAAGCTGCCCACTTAGACGGGATATGTCAAGAGGAAGGGGCCTGACTGCCACAGAACAGTCGACAGTGTGACCAAGGAGAAGGTTAGAGCAGGCCATCTCTTCACTCTTCTTTGAGCTCTGACATTCTGAAGGCATCTGATGTCTTTTTGTTTTAAGGCATCTGTGCATCTGTGGTGATGGAGAGGCTCAGTGTGTATGGTCATTTCATAGCTCCATGGCCCAAAATGTGAGCTCGATAGCTAAAGTTGCAAGGTGAGGGAAAGACGCTATAAAGGGTCAGTCTGGCCGAAGTGAGAGTCCCAGCTCTGCCACTTACTGGCCAAAACCTCCTTTCCTTTTCATTGGTAAAACGGAGGGATATATTAGCTCTGTATTGCTGCATAATAGATTACCCCTAAACTTAGAGGCTTCAAACAACACACATTCATTATGTTACAGTTTCTGTGGGTCAGGAGTCTGGGTGTGACTCAGCTGGGTCTTCTGCCGCAAGATCTCACCTGAGGCTGCGCCGTTGGGATTGGCCAGGGCTGTGGTCCCATCCGAAGGCTCGCCCGGGCAGGCAGCTGGTCGGAGCACTTCCGCGTGGCCGCTGGCAGGGGCCTCTCCTTAGAGCAGCGCACGACACGGCGCTCGGCTTCCGTTAGGGAGAGTGAGGACAGTGCACAAGAGTGAAACGGCAGTCTCTTTGTAGCCAGTGGCCTGTTCTATTTGTAGACCGTCGGTTAGAAGTGAGTCACCGTGCACGGCCCACACTGGAGGGGAGGGGACCGCACAAGCCTGTGAATGCCAGGAGGCGGAGTGAGGGGGGGCTGCCCACCAGGGCTGTAAGGACTGAGAGGTGTGGTTTATCCCAGTGTCAGGAGCATCTTAGGTACTCAGTGTTAGCTCTGCGTCCCCGCATCCCGACTTCTGGTTCAACAACTGCTTTCTGTGGTTGAGCAGGGACTCCAGGAGCGGGTTGGAATGGGGGCGCACCCCCTAACGTCCATCCCCTCCGGTCTTCTTACACTTTCGCTTTGAAGCGTCTGTTGGCCAGTCTGTTAGACCCACGAATCCTCGCCCTGCGTCTGCTAGGTGTGGCATGTCTAGCGTAATTTGAGAGGGAAGTGGGTTTTTGGCCGAAGAAAACGTCCAGTGAGTGTTTCCATGGGTTAGGCAGCTATTCAGGGAAACGCCCGGGAGCTCTCTGGGAGCCTGCGGGCTGAAATGGAGCAGCCTGCCAGAGTTGCCCCTTTTTTGAATCTGAATGCCACCACCTATGAAGTCGAAGAGGCCTGCCTGGCTCAGCCTCTGGTCGGGGACACTCCAGTGGGTCGCGCTGGGTGCCAGATGTGGCCACAGCCCTCGGAAATGAGTAAGAAAAAAATGTAAATCGGAGACCTCCCCCTAGAACAAGCTGAGCTTTGTGCAGAACAGGCTCCAAATATGAAAAGGCCATTGTTCCCGGATGGCTTTTTAATTAATGCTCACCACTCACACCCATCCGCTCGCCAAGAAGAGCCGCCTCCTCCCTTCCCCTCAGCCCCGCTCCTCTCCCCATTGCCTTGGGGACAGGTCGAGGGCCCCTCGGGGACGGGAGGATGCTAAGAACAGTGTTGACAGAAGGTGGCTCCCCTCTTTTCTCCTGCCTGACATACTTGGTGGGGGAGCCCTCCACCTGTTGGAGAGCAGCCCTCTGCATTTCCGGGTTCGGGAGCCAGGCCTGTCCCCCGGGGGCTCCTGGAGCAGATCCCGGCCTCAGCCCACTGCAGCCCTTTCTCCCAAGCTCTGCGTACCTTCTCTTGCCTGAAGCCAGAACAACGAGCCAGAAACGAACTGTTTTCTGTGTGTTTCAGTTCCCCCTGGTTGTGCTGCTCTCGACTGAGTCTGGATTGATGCACTGCACAATTTTTTTTAACTTTCCAGTGTCGCTTTCCAGATCAAATCCTAGACTCTTCAGGATAAGGCCCACATAAATACAGAGGAAGGGGCTGATTTGGGAGGTGCTGCTGGGACGATGTGTCTGGGGGCTCCCCGGGACCCTGCCAGGTCCTGCCCCGGCGTCAGGCGGTGTGCCGTTCCAGACGTGGCTTGCACTGTGCTCCCCACCCTCGCAGAGTGGGGATCCTGTCTGGGCCCAGCGCTCAGGACAGAGGCATCAGCCCTGAGCTGTCCTACTTAAAGTAACTTGGGGCCTCTCCCACACAGATCTAGACTAAGCCTGCGAAGTTTTCCGGTTAACAATTGCTGAGAACACTGTTTCACCATTTTATCTTTCGTGGAAAAAGTTTTCTTCTGTTCATAGCAACTGCCAAACCCGTGAATTTCTTTCGTATCTGTTTGGGCCTTAGGATTTTGTGGACACAACCTCAGTCGATTATTCTCTGTAATTTTGTGTATCGAGTGTGTGGACATCTCGAGAGACCAGGGCAGAAATAATTCAGTGTAATCCTGAGTTCTGAATTGAGTTAGAACCACACCAACCCGGAGGCATTTACGTGGCCACCACAGAGTTAACTACACATCCTCGTGAATGTGGTGAATTTTAAGTTACAGGGTTGTGAGGGTTTTTACATTAAGAAACCCTTGGGTTTCTAGTCGAAGGGTGGGCAAGCCCTGGAGAGACTATCTGTTTGACCAGATAAGTTGTCCATGATTCCTTGAAAATCTGTTCACTCCAGGCCCAGCCAGCTTAACTTCTTGACATGTCACCCAAATATAATTGCCGGTGCCGTGGGAAAGAATTTTGAGGAGGGGGGGGGAGAGTTCTGTGAAGTCTGTGAATGGGAAAAACAAGCATGAATTATTACAGCGGGGCCGGATTAGAATTATGTTTTAGGTTCTCATCCGCAGAGGATGCCAGCGAATTAGATTACTGGAGCCCGGTAGCCGCCCGTCACATGTGGCTCCCGCGCTCTGGAAATGAGGCTGGCGTGCGTGGCGCTGTGCTGTATTCCAGAGCTCAGTGTGAGAGCAAAGGGGGCACCGTAACGAAATTCAGATGGATTGCATTTGAAGTGACGTCTTAGACATATTGGGTTAAATAAGAGATAGGACAATTTCACCTGTTCCTTCCCACCGCCCCTCCTCCACCTTTTAAATACGGTTACTGAAAAATTTTAAATTATGTGCATGGCTCCCATTTTAGAGGAATGATTCAGATCAAGGATGGTTAACAGGGTGGGGGGGAACCTAGAAATGTTCTGGTTATGGTTCTTGGTCAGTGAACTTTGTGGCATGTCTTCTTGGCTCCACTTGGGAGTATGGTGCATCACGCCATGGGAGGTAATCTGTGTTTGCTTTTTGGATTAACGCACTTTAGACAGAAATTGGTCAAATGGTATCTCTCTGGCCGTAGTTGGAGTGTACAGTGCTGAGCAGATGCTGGAGCCAGGAGGATGAGTTGCCCTACATACCTGGGGGGAGGCTGAGTGCATGAGATGATGTACGCAGGCTCTGGGCCTTACCGTGGCGAGCCCTGGGGGAGGATGGTTACTCAAGAGCTGGAGCAGCCCTCCAGGGTGAAGGCCTCTTGCTCAACGGCGAGACCTTTAAAAGAAGACAACTATTGCTCAAATGGACCTCTGAACCCTCTGAATCTAATCATTCCAGTTATGCAGGCCCACGGGCAAGGCAGCACCTTTTAATTCTCCAGTGGTATTAAGATCTTACCCCATAGTCATCGACAGGAGTGACAGAGCAGTTCCATGTAGAACTCGTCTGTGAAGTCGTGCCTCTATATAAGGCAAAATCATATTTCTGTTTGTGATTTCCTTTCTCTGGATGGTTTGGGAGGGTCCCTTTCTGAGCAGAGCCCAGCGGTTCTCTGCCAAGAGCACCAGGGCTTGACCTCCTGCCCAGAGTGAGGCGTGAGGCTTTCTCGACAACAGGGGACATCCAGCCTCACTGTCGGCTTTTGCCAGCCAAAAGGTCAAGGGTTCACCATACCAGTTGTCAGTAGTAATATCTAGAGGGCTAGCAAGACAAGATTGACCTTAAGCTGCTTTTAAGTTTGTCTTTCCTGTGCTTCTGCATCCAGAGTACTGGTCAAACCAGTCCCTATCTGGCTGATCATTATCAGTAAAGTAAACTTAACTCTGTGACCGAAAACAGTCTCTAGCATCCGGCAGCTTAGGTTTACCGGGTGAAACCGCCATTTCACAGAGGACAGCACCTCTAAATGCGAGAAGGCCATTTCTGCAAGAGAGAAGACCCAAACCCCTCTTGTGAACTCACAGCCAGTTATGAATCTTGTCACAAGGCTGGTCTCTTTTTATAGAGAGTCGATGGATAGATGTCAGCACATTGGTACTTGAGAATGAATGGGAACCTGCGTGGGTTGTTGATTCCAGCCCTTTATTGAGAATCTCCTTGGTGCTGGTTGGTGGTCTGCACAGGCTGGTTTATAGAAGATAACATGCTATCGTCCTGGCCTGTAAGGAAGGAAACCATGTCTAGTTGGACTAATAATTATCTACACAAATAGTTACCTACATTTAGGGGCTTAGGAGAAGAGGGAGAACCTCTGAATAACTATTCATAGTTAAGAGAAAGGCCAAGACGTAGCACAATGCCTCTTGTGCACAAAATCGAGAAATTTCAGAGCCTAAGGGCCTTTGGCGGCCAGAATAATCCCAACATTTGTTAACATTAATTTCAATTTGCAATATTCTCGTATGTGCTCATCGGACCTTCTTAACAACCTCAGAGGTCATTCGGCCAGAGCAGGATTTCCCCTGGGTTGATGGTGAGTTGCCAAGCCCCGCGAAGTTCTGGGATTCACCCGGGGTCATGTGGCTAGGCAGTGGCGGGGCTCACGGTGGGGTTTGGGAGCTGCTGCTGGTGTTCTTGCTGCACAGCACACCACATCCCTCATGGTGTGTCTGCAGGAGCTTGGCGAGCTCTGAGGACTGACTTGACAGCCTTTGTGTGTTTTATGTAAGAGGAATTTAGAGGCTGGCCTTGGGGAGAGGAATATGACAGCTGCGGTCATGGATGTGATTGGAGGGACAAAAAAAGGTGTCCATCAGAGAGGTTTGTGCCAGCAGCTTAATTTCCTTTATTTCAGGACTGGAAGTTATTTAAATTACTTTATAGACTTCCTGTTTCCTTGCAAGAGCTCATTAAGTCCAGGCTGAACTGCGGCATTGTCATAATGGAGCGACTGGACCCGCAGTTCCCATTCTGTCCTGTAGGGCACTCGGATTGGCGAGGTCCATGCCGAGAGTGGAGGAGAGTTTGGGCACCTTGTTTATGGTCACTCCCTTAATAGACGTCCAGTTATGATTTGGCATTGATGGTCTTCCTCAAGGAGAAAGAATTACCCAATACTCTGGCCTCTGTAGACTCTGTGGACTTTTCTGGACTCATTAATTTCACCGTTATGTAATGAGGAAGAGGCAACAGGTGCATAACGTGTGGCTATAGGACTGGGAACCCTGCCTGCGCCTCTGGTGATAGGTGTGTGGCCTTGGACTGGATGTAGCATTAGAAGCCGATGCCTGTGCAGCGATGGCCGAGGCTTTCCCAGGTGACCAGGACACGTGTTGGTGTAAGTGTGGATTACTTTAACCTTCTCTTTTACCTGTTGGGAAGGTTTTCGGACAGCGATTATAGACTTGCACTGCAGCTATTGAACCCTACCCAGAGGCAGCTCTTGAAAAGATGTGTGTTTGACTGGATGATTTCCCTTTAGACTTGCTAAGAAAATAATTTTAAGCTATCGGGAAACACCCCACCCCTTCACATCTGCAATGGTTCCATCAGGAGAAAACCTGCCCCTGCACTGAGTTTGTTGCGGATGCTAATTAGAAATAATAGCGACAGCAAACAGGTGCTAGGGAACATAAACGGTGTCAATATCCAGAAGCGGTCGCTGGCTCCCCGTGGATGTGCGGGCCAGCTGGGATGCAGGGAAGCCATGCGGCTTACCTGCCATCCACCTGCAGGAAGGCAGAGGAAGTAGAAATTGAATAGGCTGCTACATCCAGGCCTTTCCTGACTCGGTGACTTTTATCCCTTGGTTTGACGTTCTGGTATGCACTCTGCATCCCTCTGGTACTCAGTATATACTCCGTTTCACCTGGTCCAGAAAGTCCTGGGGGGTGGGGTCCCACACCTGGGCGTTGGGGAGTGGCATCATTTCTTACTAACAGGCAGGCAAGAATCTTCCCAAAGGTAGAGGTAATACAGGGACTTAAATGTAACCTGAGTCAGACTTGCATGTCTTAAGTGAATGCTGAGTCTTAAATATTCATTCACAGCATTAAAGTCTGTAATTTCTTCATAAAGAATTCTAAAATAATAAAGATGACCTAGTAGGCAAAATCCACTTGTATTTTCTAAAAGCTTTTCATAAGGTCCCTCATAAAAGATTGAGAGAACAAAACCACAGTGTGGCATAAAGTCTTTGTTGTGGATTAAAAATGATTAAGTGATCGGGAACAGAAGAATTCTGGTGGAGACCCACTGCTCGTAGCGGAGAGAGGTTAATAGAAAGGGGTGTCTGAGGAATCTCTCTTTGGGGCTGGAGTTATTAAGAGTATTAATTGTTTGGAGAAGGAAACGGAGGGTGAATTAGTGCCATCGGCTGCTTTTCCCTGGGCTTGGTGACTGGATTCCACCCAGAGTCTACACAGCCTTGAAGAGCACTGGGGGATGGGGCGGTGTGTTGGCAGAGGAAGTGAAGTCTGAGGAAGTCTAGAACGTAAGTCAGAATGGCAGAAAGTCTGGTCCACATGGGAAAGCCACAGTGTCCCCTGGATGTGCTGCCTCTCTTGAGGAAAGAAGTTCAGGAGTTATCATGGGCAGCAGCAGTTCAGTGAAGTGGCTTTTCATGGGACAAAGCAGAGAGAGGAAATTGGGGTGGGGTGGGGTTGAAAAATAAAGGGTTTCTTTAGGAGGGAGGAATCACACCGTCTCACACAATGTCTCGCGATCCTGCTGTATGGGAAGGAGGGACCTGGCACGTTACGCTGAGACACGTTACATGCATGTGTAGGCAGCTAGTAGAGGTGGCCTGTTGAACAGGTCTCGTAGAATTACCAAGTCATAGAAGATGATACAGATCCGTGAGGGTAGACCACATGCCCGGCCTCTTGAATTTTCTAAGTTCAAGGTGGGGTCGTCTAAGCTGGTGGGGAGGGAGACGATTTTGAGTGGAGAAGATGAAGGCGGTGATGGGGGCGGGTGGGACAGCATGCCAGCAGTGGACCTCTCATCGTTCACCCTCCCTTTCTGCATTTCTCGCTGCTGCCTTTTTAAGGCTACTTGTCTTGTTCCTTCTGTGGCCGGAATGCAAGTTTTTTTGCGCATGGCCATCTGCCTTGAGAGCACGCTGTTTCCTGAATGGGCTCTTCCAGGCTAGCCGTGGATTTCTTTTTAAGCCACTCTCCTTAATTTACTAATTTCCTTTCATAGCTGTCTGTCTCCTTTCCCTGGTCCCACTTTAATTAAAACCTGGAAAAGTGCTGGCCTCCCTCAGAAATGTTGCTGAGTCCCTCCTTTTTGGCTGTGAGCAGATGCCTCTGTGTGGGTTGGGGTCCCCAGCAAGGCCCCCTGGGGAATTTTTGCAATCTTGGTCCGGCATAGTTAGAAGCTGCAATTACGACTTGGTCGCTAATTACCCGGCCTAACATTAGATCAGTTTACAGAGGGAGATTGGAGCCTGTCAGCAAAGGTCAGCCTGAGGTCCTCTCATGAAACAGCCCTCTTGTGATAGCTGTGCAAGGAAAAAGGCATTAACGGGGGGAAGGCTAGTGAGCCAGCTCCAGGCTGCAGGATCCTTGCTGGGGGGATGGGAGAGGGAGAAGTGCTATTGATGACTAAAGGGGTCACAGAAACTGATAACCCTTCTCACAGCCTTTCTCAGAAAGCCTGGAGGAAGGTGAAGCCCTTTCATTGAGAGTCTTTGCGTTAGAAAAGGGTAAGGTGGATAGAGAGAGGGAACGAAGACGAGCCGGCTGGTGACTTTTAATTGTTGACTGTTAGAAGAGATCAGGTCAGCCACAGCCTCTGAGAGGGAAAGCAGGGCCTGAGGGAGAGCTCCCCAAACTTGGGGTGTCCTTTTTATTGTAGCTTTTTACCATCTGTACAATATTATTTCCCTACATTTTTTCTTTTTCTTGGGCTTCCCTGATAAAACCATAAATACCTACTCCAGTATCCTCCCAAGCAGTGATATCTGAGGAATCTCAGGTTTGAGCTGGTTGTATTGGCTCAAATAAACATTAAATAGATAACGATGTGAATGTAAAATGTTCACCCTGTCGCCTACAGTCAACTAGCCTGTGGCCAGTGGTGCTTGTAGGACATGCTGGAAAATAATGGTGGAAAAGACACGAGACTGGAAGTCTAAGTCCCTGTCTTCAAGCCCAGCATGGCTTTCTCGTGAGATGTGTAACTGTGGGTGAGTGTCCCTACTTCTCTGAGCCTTAAAAATGAGGATCTGGTCTATGTTAGATTTTATGCAAATGAAATGGGAATAGTCTCTATCTCTTGGTGTGTAGAAATGTTAACAGCCCACATTTATTAAGCATCTACTGTCTTAAATACTTCACCGTCTTATTAATCCTTATAACCATATGGGGCAAATATAATCTTTATACCCATTATATGGATGGTGAACTCGAAGTAGGTCGACAGCTTGCAGCTTTTAAATGTCCTCCATGCTGGGATGCCGGCCCGGGCATATGCTTGTAGTTCTAATTATCGGCCCACTTCAGGGTGTCACTTTAGTGCATCTCTGCTCTCTGCCTGTTGGGTGCAGCGTTGGAAAAAGTGGTTTGAAGTGATAGGGATTTGAAGGAAAAGAATGTTCAGCTCCTCGCAGGCAAATCCCTAGATTCCCTCAGCAACTGCTGCATGGTCCTAGGGGCTCAGTTCTGGTCCCTACTTGGCCCATCCCTGGTTGGGACAGGCCGGGGGTTCCCCATGGGCCTCCCCTTTCCAGTCAGGGCCAGATCAGTGTGCAGCTGGTAAGGGCGTGGGAGGCAGGAGTGCGACGTGTTACATGGATAAAGTTCTTGCTGCCCGAGCTTCGGAGTCGTTTCAGAATGCCCAGTTCGATCTGCTAGCAGATACAATGTGTGTGATCTGCTAGCAGATACAATGTGTGTGTCCCCAGCGTCAGAGGCTCTGGCACTGGGTGCAGGACCCAGGAGGACACTCTGTCATCCTGAGCCTCTGAAAAGGCCAAGGGACAGTGTCAGGAGGTTTAGTGCTTGCCCCTCTGTCACCTGAAGCGGAAGTGCTGTTCCCCGTGCTGTGGCAGTGGGCACACGTGTCTGAAATGGCCCCAGACCTAGCGCTCTCCGATCTGTATGACACGTGCACGGAAAGGAAAAGACCTCCTTTTATTTTATAAGTCAGGAAAGTTCGGCTAGAGAGGTCCCGTCAACAATGGAAGGGGCGAGTTCGGGGAGAGACTCCTGACTCCTTTTCCCCAGGCCAGAGGAGCCTGTGTGTGAAACATGGTTTACAAAACGATTTTACCGAACTTCCAGCCCCTGGGTGCTGACTAACACCACTTCCCCTCGTATAACTTCATGTTCGTGTAATTAACATATAATTTGATACCTGGAAAATCATGCTGGGTGGAGCTGGAAAGAATTACTCAGCTCTTAGCAATTCAGACTCTTGGGTTATAGAACTCTGTGTGCTGCCTCCTGGTTCTCCTGTTACGGCTAACTTGTTTTGCCAATATCCTCGCTCCTTATTCTTTCTGTCCTGAGAAGATGAGTGCAGTGCCGATGCAGTATGTTTTGATCGTTTAAACAGCTCCGGGGTGGTTGACTTTTACACGTGGACTGCCTGCTTCTCTAGTGTGCGTGTTCTTAGCCTTCTCCCATCGGCTGGTGGAATTCGATGGTGTCATAGTTTATTTCACTTCCTGCTTCTCCGTCAAGGCACTGCCATGAGTATTAAAAAATGCAGTAAGTAATCAGAGGAGAATAAAGATGAAAACTTAGGATGGTTTTGCCTATTTAGAGTGTATGCTGACGGTTATAAGTTTTGTTGGAGAAATTATGCGTTGCGTGGACACACGTATTCATGTGGGGGCGGGGGGATCATAGATCTTATCGTATCTGATACCTGCCCATTTAAAGATGTAAAGGCTGGGTGACCTCTGACCCAGAACTGGGAATCAGCAGAGTCGAAAGCCAATCAGGATATCTCGAAAATAAATTGGAATGTCCACATGTTTTGAAAGAGGACATTAAGAGCAGTTCAGATGGAAAATTGTATGTGATGGGAACTCAGAGGAAGGAAAAGAGTGAATCTCTTAAACAGCGATGGTCAGTGGGTTCTGACTTGCACACTGACTCTCGATGGCCACCACTTCCTGATCCAGTGGGTTGAGAAGGATCCACGGCCTCCGTCCCAGCTGAGTATGCCGTCATCCATCGGCTTCAGAGAAGGTAGGAGCCGGGAGGAGTAGCTCGGAGGCTGGCCATTTATTTGTTCCCTGCCGTGGATTGTGCTTGTGAGCCTTTCAGGGTTTGAGAACTTGACTTTAGAAAGCTTCTAAATTTGTTCCTAGTGGGTTGATTATTTTGTTGAGGTCAAATTAGAGCTAATGGCCCTAATGGTTTACAGTGCTCCTAAATGGTTCTTAGCACTTAGGCGGGTTGGGCTGGCCATTGTGGGCGGGTGTCCAAGTGTGGACCAAATCATTCTGAGGGTATATTTTCTGTTGAAGTTACCGTTGATGAGTACAACTTATATGTGTAAGGCAGATTAAGAGGTAACAACAGAATCAGTCACACTTAATATTCAACTCTCTCTTGGTATCAAATCCAGGGACGTGCTTGTTAACATGGGCCCTGTGGGCATATGGTGAGTGAGCAGGATGTCCAGCTGGGAGTTTTGCAGTTGGGGATCATCCTCTGCCACTTTGCCTAGGAGTATGTAGTCCGCGAAATGCAGTAGTGGGGAAGCCTCAGATATCCTCCGGCTGTTCCTGGTTGCCAGGTTGTTCCTGTAAGAGCAGGTAACCAGGTTAAACTAATCTCATCACATCCCTTCCAGCCATGCTGTGGTATCTTGTGAGTTCATGGCAAGGTCTTTGGCAAGGGGATTATATTCTACAAAAAACTGGCTCCAGTCTCCTGATTTCTGTGTGATTGGGAGTAGGCAAAGCAGACAGGTGTCTGCAGAGGAGCTGCATGTCTCTACTGGTCCACAGAATTGAGCTATGCATGCGTACTCATAGGCAGGCAAAAACTGTGAGCAGTAACCTCCCAGGGCTGCTGGGTGCAGCTGAAAGGGGACATTATTGGAGAGCGGGAAGGGACTTTGTTCCCTAAACTAAGGTGATGGTGCACAGTAAAGAGAGGAGCATTGGTTAACGATTTCTCCATGCTTTGATAGGAAAAAAAAAAAAAAAGGAAGAAACTGCCCCCATGTCATCTTTCTTTGGCTCATCAGCTGTCAGAGTAGTGCCCCCCAAGAGTAAGTGCAAATGTAGTTTTGAAGGCCAAGTCCAGTCGAATTCTGTTATGGGTAAAATCCTATCGGTCGGCTGTGGATTGAGCCAGAGCCATTGAATGTTGAGTGAAGGATGGGAGCTTTGCCTTCTAAGTCCTCATGGCTGCTTGGTTCTTCTCAAAACTTGGGTTCTTTTTATCCTTCTGGTACACTCAGAAAACACATTTTCAATATATCTGAAAGCTTTGCTGTCCTGAAGCTGTTGTACATATTCTCATGACCCAGCGGATTTTCCACGGAGCACTTCGAAGTAGATGCCTACTTCTACTGAGAAAAATCTCTACACTCATTTGGTTCATATTGAAAGTAGTATCACAACCATCAGTAGCAGTGCTGTTAAATCAAAAACTTGGGTCTCAAGGCAGATGGTTGTGTTTGTGACCAAGAAGAAGTTAATTTCCATTGTTAATAAAACTAACCGGGTGCATTGGGCATGACAGACCTGGGGACGTGAGCCCAGTGTAGCAGCCAGAGTCATCGTTGACTTGTGTTGGCGGAAACGCATTCTAGCATTGGTGTTTGACTGTGTTCAGTTAGTTCCATGGCCACCAAGTTCTCCAGAGAAGTTTTAATTACAAACCAAGGTGATGTGGTTTCTTAAATGTGTTATAACAAATGGATGTTAGCCCCAGTAGCGCTGAGCAGCCCCCTCCATCAATAAAACCCCATAATTATCACATGGTGGGCTCCAAGGAGGAAATCTCAAGACTCTGAGTGTCTAGTCGGCTGTGCTTCCGGCCTCCCTTTCCTGGAGTTGGGGGCAGGGTGAGGGTGTTGAAGGCGAGCCCTTTCTTTAGAGGCCCGGAGAGTGGTGACACACTCAGGATAGGCTGGATGCTGTCCCAGGGAGGAACATGTTAGTAGCCCTGGGGTGAGGTCTGCTTTTTTGGTGGTGGGCCAGGGGTGGGAGTGTGGAGGAGGGAGGGTGGTTAAAATGGAAGACCTTGAGATGGCAAATCTTTATTAGTTTTGTAAACAGCTTTAGGAAGCGCTGGGAGCATCTTGCAGGGACCCTGCAATTATCATAATAAACAGTTTTATCATCTGCTTGGCAATCAATATTGTGGCTTATGCTGCTTTAGTATCTCAGTGGTATTGATTACCTTAACAACTGTGCTGCGGTCAGCTTCCATTAACCCCTGCTCTGCCGGCAGGGCTTGTGCCTTCCATGGTTGGTTGGAAGACTTCTCTGGTCCCAACCCAGGCAAGTGCTGGAATTTGACAGCTGGCCAAAGCGTCAAACAGTGCTTTTATCTCAAGGCGCCCCACAGAAGGAAGCGTTTTAAACAGAGAATCTGGAAGCCAATGCAACTTCTTAAAGGCTTTTTTTTTTTGGAGGAGACAGTGTATAAAACAATTACAGCAGTGAGGTTTCATCTGTGACTCAGGAATCTGAAAGTAAGGGCAGAAATTCTGATTCTTCTGCCTCGGCTCTGTCCAGTGTTCCTCTCAAGTCCACCGCCCCCCTCCCTGGGAGAAAAGGGACATGTGTGGAATTGAATCGTAGACTGCGGTGCTTACACCCTTATGCAACAGGCATTCCTGGGACTCTTGGAGCATTCGTTTTGTGATGCACATTTTACTTTTAGAGAGAAACCACTTATTCAGGGACATTCAGTTCTGGGATTCAGGTTCATCTGGCTCAGTGAGTGTCTGAAGTGAAATGGTCGATCGTAAGATGACAGAATGCCGGAGACAGAATGTGGTGCCGCTTTAGATTCTATCACTCTCGCTGGCTCTCCCGTCTCTGGTCTGGTCAGTGTTTATATTCCCCTTTCCCCTGATGAAACAAAAGCAACAAGGACACTTTGCTCCAGGGAGCAACTGAGCTGGAGTCCGAGACCAACCAGTTATTAGGGGTTAGATGCAGTAAAAGAGTTATCCAGAAACTTTCAGGACAAGATCTCGCCAGCAGCAGGGGTGGAGGCTGTGGTGGGGGTGGGTGTGGGTGTGTATGTGTATGTGTATGTGTGTGTGCTGACTTTCTAGTTGTTTTTCGTTTAACTACCCTATTTTGTTTTGTTTTAAATGAGAAATACATGTGTCTCTAGGCATACGAATATACCTAGAAAGGCAGGGCGGGGTGAGGTCGCACTCACATCCAGCGGCTTAACCCCTTTGGCTCTGTTTTAGTGAAGACCGTGATAGGGTCCTCCACATTGCTTACTCAACAGCACAGGTGCTGCTCAACCTGAACGGCACTGACCTCAAATGAGAAGCCAGCTACCGTATCCAGGAGTCAGTTTCCGAAGCCGGTGAGTCTCATAGAGTCACTGGGGAGTGGAAATGAAGGAAGAGGAGGGGCAGGAGGCGACGGTAGCTGGGCTAGGGGGAGAGTGACTTGTGCTGGCAGCTGCCACGTTCCTGCCCTTCTTGCCAAGCTGCAGCCTGTGGCTTCCTTATCCCTTGTGGCTGCCCAGGAGGAGCCAGGAGTGGCAGTTTATCAGATGGGGAGGAGGCCAGTAGGTAATGATGTAGGTGAGTGCCACAGACTGAGCTTGGAGAAGTGCTGGCAGGTACAGGCAAGGAGTTGCAGGTGTATGGGGTTCCCGGCCGTGGGCTACAAGCCCCAACAGGATAAGGGTCCCTATAAGAGAGGGTCAGGAAGGCAGGCCATGGAGTCTGGGCAGCAAGATATAAAGCTAAAGGCTCGATCTGGTGAGGCCCAGGGTAATGATAGCAAGACTTGACCTTGGCATCAAGCCACAGGCTTGATGAGCAGGGCTGAGGTGGCAGATGTCAGTGAGTACGTAGACCTGTGCAGGTGAGGGAAAGCCCCAGGGAGTAACGGTGGGTCCTCCATCTGGAAGGAAGGCTGGTGGGAGTGGGCCTCTACACAGGGTTGGAGAGTGTGCCTCGGGCCACGGCTTGAACAAGCCTTCCCTCCTGACCCCGACTCCCCCCTACCAGGTCACCTTCTCTCCGACTGAGATGTCAGGGGCTCCCTGTCACTGTCTTATATTTCGGAGACCTCCTAGTCTGTCCTCATTCTCCCTCTGCCCAGACTTCCTTGGTTCCACGAATTGGGAAGTTTTATTTTAAGCAGAGTGCTCTTCCTAAAAATGCCACTTAGATCAATCACTCAGAGGGTGGGCTGGGCGGTAGTTACGAAGTTGACCAAAGTTCCACTGTTTTCCATCATGTTAGCGAGTGTAGCTCAGAGGGCTGCACTGTGATGGCAGAGGGTAGACTAGACTGTCACACCCACAGAGTCAGTAACATTGGGTTTTATGTAGATTTTTGCACTTTGATTGGGTCCCGATGTGGTATTGCTGTGGCCCAGGTCACCCTTCACTTTACCCCACTGGTCTTAACTTGAACTCTGCATTGATAGTAGCTCTTCGAAGTATGACCTTGTCACAGGGTGCTTCTAGTCCTTGACAGTTTTTCATGTTTTTCACACACAACTTTTCAGGCCAAGTGTTCAGACTGTTTCAGGTGATAGTGTTGTGCACGCAGCAGTTTGCATCGAGAGGGATTTGCACTCTGCCTGTTCACGTCTTACGTTCTGTTACGTCCAGAGATTTTTGCTCCAGCATTTGGTGTTTTAGTAAGTGTTTTGCCTACGACACTCTGGTCTGTGTAAAATGTTAAGATTTAACCGTCTTCATCAAGGTTCTTAGCTGTGTGGAGCAACCCAATATTTGGTTGCTTTTTAAAAGTGAGCAGTGAAATACATATTTTGAATCTTTGGTATACTCAGATTTTTTTTTTTTCAAACATATTTAGAAGATGAAATGTGATTTCAAAGGATTTGTAAAGATAATTGTCTTTCAGAAAGTATTATCTTCATAGAAGAACGCTGCAGTAGAAATGCAGAGACCTGTTCCTGGTCCCTGATTTGCTACTAACCAGCTGGCAACCATGGGAAAGAATGACTCATAGTCGCTCTCATGTTTGATGAATCTTTTTAAACCTGTAAAATCTGAATTATGGTTCCCATTCTGTCTACTTAACAAGACGAGGTCATTGGAGGTCAAATGAGAAATGAATATCAGTGTTTGAGATGCATAAACCACGGTGTAAATCGAAGGAGCATTGTTATTTGCTCCTGGGAAGGTTGGTGCTGGGTGTGACTGTTCTCTTGGATCAAACACTAGTGCTGCTGTGGAAAAGTCATGGCAAAAGAGTTATTTTCCAGGAGTCCGCAGCATGGAGCTGGGCGTGTGTGGATCCACATGTGGCGAGGAGCCCACCATTGGGCCAACCGACTAGCAGATGCGCACAGGAGAACCAGCCCAGTGGGAACCAGCTCAGTTCAGACTTTACAAAGCAATTACAGTGACTTATAAAACATTCATACTGAGCTGAAATACAATTAGCTCAAAAACAATGGTTGGTAAACACCGCCTTATTTTGTAAATTTGCTGAAAGTGTTTCAAATTATTTTTTAACCCATTAAATCTATAAGGCTTTTAACTTATCGATAGGTATGTTTTTTTTTAAATCAGAGTTTGGCTCCAAGCTCTAAATCAAGCTTTTATGTAACCTTAGGCTGTTACATTCGGCTTATTTTTGCTCAGTAGTGATAGTGATAGTTACTGCATATAAATGTGTCAGGTACCATGTCCAGTGTGTGATGTACAGTCTCTTTCGCGATTCTTTTTAACGTTAGCAGTATGGTGGTGCTTCTCACAGTAGGGGTAGGGGTGAGGTCAGCAGATGGTAAGTTTTGAAAGCAAGATTTAGTGATAGCTGGGCCTAAAGGATTTAGGAAGTCCTTCAGCTTTTCTAAGGAGAACCCATATTTCTTTGAAGAAAGGCTTAGCTTGTCATGAATATTTCAACTCAAGGCTGAGAAGCTTGGCTCTGGCCAGTACTGTTCTCTTTTCGGAAAATTCTTCTGAACTGGGTAAAGACAGACCTTGCTTTTTTAAAACAAAAACAAAACCATTTTATTATGTAAAAATAGAATATGAGAGACCCCATCACCCAGACTTAACAATTCACTTTTTCTCAAATTTGTTTAATCTCTGTGTTCATTGGGTTGGATTTCAAAGCTTGTCAAAGATATCATGATGCTTCATCATTTTCTTAGGTGATGATGTTATCTTTACATAACAAAATTAACAAATTCTTAAAGTCCTCAAATCCCAAATCACTATTCAGCCTTATCTGATTGTTCCCAGAGTGGCTTTTGACAGTTGGTTTGTCGGAATTGGTATCCAGATGAGGTCTACATCATGCGCTTAGTTGTTTGTTTCTTAGATCTCCTAATCTAGAACAGTCCCCTGCCTCCCAATTTCAGCCACCATGTGTGCCCTCACACTCAACCAGTCCATGGATTTTGAAGAATAATGGGCACTAGTTACATGTGGTAGGAAAAACACCATTAGTGTGGTGTGAAGATACCCAAGTCCTCTTGCTAGCTCTGTCACTGACCCGCTGTCTGACCTTCGGCAAACCACCAACACCCTCTGGGGTCATTATTCTGGTCCATCAAAAGAGGCAGTGAGATCGAATGGCTTCATACTCAAGCATTCTCATTATGACCTCCCCAAAGAGATCAGGGGTTGCAGGCACTTGTGTGCTTTCAGTCCTTATCCCAATTTTTGCAATTGAGAATTTATTGGTACTAAATAGTCCTGAGCAATTTGGCTTGTTCTTTTTCTCTTGGACATTGTGAATAGTGTGCCTAAAACAAGGTCATTACGTTTTTCTTCTGGACTTTTAGAAAGCTAAGAGCCAAATTTATGGCTCAATGTATAGGTTATTACCGTATGCATTTTCAGCTTCATTTTTGGCTCAAACCTTCCTCCACTCTTGTTTTTTTGTATTTTTTTCTTTTGCCCCAGCCTCCATCTATGCTATGATGTTGTATTTTATATTCTTAGGAGGAGTAGAAATAAATGACGGTGTGCCGGCTACTCTTATGTGACCGTCTGTGAGCTCGTGGAGGCCAGGGTCCCTGACTTCTGTATTCTCTGTTTGTTTGAGCCACAGATTAGGTGCTCAAGAAAAGCTTACTGATAGGCTTTGGTTTGATATATTGTCATCAGTATATGCATTTAAATTTTTCCATTTTAGGGGCAAAGAGGTCTTTGTTAGTGCTATTTTGTGACTGAGGCCTCTTTCTCTGATTCACTTATGATATTGGCAGAAGAGCCGGAGAAGGGGGTGAGCCACCTGGCTTGCGATTTTTTTTTTTTTTTTTTTTTTTGTAGAATTTATCTTCTTGAGTAGCTCCTTGCTGTCCTGCTTCCCTCTCCCTCGACCCCCCCAATAAGCCGTTGGTGAGTGAAGCAGTTTTTGCTGGGCAAACAGTGGGCATGGATCTTAACTGCTAAAACAGTAGCCATGCCACCCATTCTGAAGAGTTCATCCCAGGTTCCAGCCTTGGACACAAAGAGCACTGTTGTTGGAATGTTTAGAATGATGGAGATGGATGAATCAGAATCTGTCATTTGCTCTTTCTGGAAAAAAGTAGGCGAGGTAATCAGGTGTCTTTGTCTCTCATGACTCAGGTGTGAGTGAGCATGTTCTCTCCTTGACTTTCACTGTTCATGAGCCTTGCTAACCCTCAGTACGTCATTGGTCCCACCTGGCTCTCTCCCTTACCTCCCAGGACCTCTGCCGCCTCAGCTGTCCAGGGGAGAGAGGCGTGATCATCCTGGAGTGGTAGGGGAGGGTCAGAGTTTGTGCATGTTGAGCACCTGGCACACAGTAGACACAGTTGATAACTGGTTGGTGCCTTTGGGATCATCTCTAAGAGTGGTTGGGGGGACAACATATTTGCAACTATTATTTAGTGGCCTCCTCTTTTCTTGTTTGTTGACACTTGGAAAGAGATTCTTTAAACACTGGTTTTGAGGGGCTATAGGGCTTGGTTTTAATGGCTCCTATTCTGGGGTCCCTAGGAAACTTCTGTGTAATCCCCAGAGAAGAGGTGAGCTGCCCTTGTTGAAGGAGTCCTGTGGCCGTCCCTCTCCCTGTCAGACACTCCCCCACGCCAGCAGCCTGGCATTCACCCTTTCGTCGCTCTGCTGAGGACAGAGCCCCCACGCCTCTGCTCCATGTGGACCTAGTCCAGAGGAAGGCAAGGCCCCCGGGGGGCCCTGGGTGTGGCAAGGAAGTTGAGGCTCATGGCTTGCAAGTTTTCTTCTAATGGAATTTCCCATCACTTACTGCCCTGCTGATTTCTGATCAATGAAAATGAAATTGCATCACCTCCTCAGAGGCTCCACGTATGCCTGCTGCTTCCAGCTGTGTCAGTTCCGGTAAAATAATCTCATCAGGCGTGCGAGAGGGTAATAGGAAATAAAAATAAAAACCCACAATTAGCAAGAGGCCTTGCAGCTGAGTAACACTTTCTATCCCGGAGACAGATAGGGATGGGGATACTTAGAAAAGAATCCCTAAAAAAAAAGAAAAGAAAAAAAAGGCAAGCAAGGAAATTCCTGGTCTTTTTCTCCTCCCTTCTTTTTTTCTTTGCTTCCCCTGAGCTCCCCCCGCCCCCCCATGTGTAGACGGCTTAACATTACACAGAATTTTCCTGCCCTACTTTGGGGGTCAGTAGAATTTCTGTGTGATAGGCACATGTTGTTGGGTGGCCTTTTTCTTCCAAGTACCCCGTAGACACCAAATGAATTACAGAAATTCCAGCTTCTTCCACTGAACCCATGACAAAGATCTGGATGGTTGGGGGTGGGGGGGTGGTATTGGGACAACTCGAAGACTAGTTAAGTTTGGTGAATAGACTTCTCCGAGCTAGTTCATTTTAATTCCTTGACTTTATGCTTCAATTACCAGTCCATTAAGAACAAGGCTCCCCACTCTACATTACTCCTCATAACTCCCAGTACTGTGTCATGAACACGAGCCTCTATGAAGAAGCATTGTTTGGGCCGAGCCACCTCCCTGTGGAGTGTAGTGAACATGGGGACATGCCAGTCCCAGCCCCTCCTTGTTAAGACTTGGGGAGGTTGAATACTGCTTCCAGAACATTCTGTCACTTAATGTATGTGGAGCCTATAAAGTCATTGGGTCCAGCCTGAAGAAGAACTGAGGCCAAAGAAACCAGGATGGGGACTACAAAGAGCAGGTGGGGGTGTGGGGAACCTGTTGGGTCACCTGAGGCAAGCCAGTGGAAAGGAAGTCCTGTCGTCACTTGTCAGCATCACAGCAGAAGTGCTTGTGTGCAGGCCAGAGGTTCAGTGGTTCTGGCAGTTTCTCATAGGTTGTTTGTGGGACAGCATGCCCTTCGTCCCAGGGGGGAAACCCGAGGCTGTTAAGAAATGGTCAGTCTCAGACATCACTAATAATCCTTTAATTGGCGACTCCCAGGTGGATTGAGAATGAGAGCCTGAGAGGGATTAGCACGGCTAAGGGACACAGTGGGTTGAACCACGAAGTGAGGGCCACAGGGTCCTCTGCACTGTAGGGTTTCAGGGCAGTGGCTCAACCTGCCAGACCACGTGTTGCAACAGTTGAACTGTGTTTATAAATGCAGTGGACGTCAGAGGTCATCACTGACCATCCCTAGTTAATAGAAGGACAGATTCTGACAGTAAAGCTGGAATGAAGGGAGCAATAACCTGGCTAATCGGGTTAATACAGTGAATCCAGTGGCCGTGAGAAATGCTGAGTCTGTCCCTTCCGGCGCCCTGATTGTTGTTATCCAGGCTTGAGAGTAAGACCAATGGGGCCAGAACCCCAGTAGCCTCTTTATTATTGTGACCTAAGAAATTGGCCCCATTAACTGGCACGTTGGATTCCCCCAGTCGTAGCGTGGCTTCCTGTGGGAGTCTTTTGGATCTGCAACTTTCTCTTGCTCAGGTGTGCGCTGTCCAAGATTAGGACTGCTGGCTGCAGGTTTTGGTGGGATGAGCAGAGAGCTCTAGAGGCAGAAGGAGGGAGGGCGCCACTTTAGGATGGACGCTGAAGTTCTTTAGTTAACATGCATTTTTCATATGTTCATGTGTCTGTGCAAATATGTTTCTCCTCTCTCGTCTTAGACACTTAGCGCAGGGTCTTGATCTGCATTGATCCCGTTTTATGACTTGAACTGGCAATTCCCCTCCAGGGATCAGACCTAACCAGGGTGTTCAGGAAGCCATTAAGGAAAAATATGTAACCACACTCATTCCCAAACTCAATTGTTTGGCCTTCGCAGTGCTTGGATAAGAGACTTTCAAGCATAATTAATCCAAGTAGTATTTAACATGGCCATGGTGATTCTTCACAGCAGCTATTGACCCAAAAGCGGCCTTTGGAGCAGCAAGAGAAGAAAGACCATCTGGCCCGTTTTTGCCGAGTTTGTGAGGGTGTAATTATGACCCACTGTCACTTGATTCTTTGGGTGGCTTCTGGAAGGTCAAAGGAGTGCAAACTCTTGGATCCTTACACTGGAAGAAGAAAATTTCCTTTGTTGTTCTGCCTAATTCCCAGGGCCACTCTTTGAAGTGGCCAGTGGTAAATATGTCTCAATCTGTTTTTCTTGATTAAAAGTAACAGTGCAAATAATAGGCTTCCTAATTACCATCTGGGATGGAGAAGGGGCTGTGAAGAATAGGACTCATAATTAGATTTTACTCTGCCCATGACCCGTATACCCATCCGCCACCCAATTGGGCGTTAAGCTTGGGTATTTGAGTCCTTCAGACTCTCTGCGGGGGACAGAACCTGCACCCTCGCCGGTCTGTCTCAAAGCCCTCTGAGGTCCTGATGGCTGTCCTCGTCTGTCGTTCCACTCTCTCGAAAGGAGGGGAATTGAAGTTTGCAATGGCTCCTTAGGCCCCTAGGATTGGAGGGCTACCAGGATGAAATATGTTCTTGAATCTTCAGTTCAGTAAAATGAAGCTGTCGAGGAAGAGATTCTGTAATGGAATCGCTGTCTGCAATGTGCCCTCCAAATAGGAAGTTGGGGACGTACACAACCTGGAGGGGATTCTGGGGCACCCAGCACAGGCACACCCTTCCTGAGGCACGAAGAAGACCCATGCAGTGGTTCTACCTTTGCGAAGTGAACCCTCTTCAGGCCAAGGGCTGGGACAGCTCCCATTTCTGCTTCATTTAGTGGTGCCTCTTGCTCCCTGCTGCTTGAAAAGCTGTTTATGCTAACGAGCCAGGGAAGATCTGAAGACCTTGCTGTGCCTGTGCTGGTGAGAGGCCATCGTGTGCGTGTGCGTGTGCGTGTGCGTGTGCGTGTGCGTGTGCGTGTGCGTGTGTGTGTGTGTGTGTGTGTTGCCCCATCAATGAGCCTTAGAAGGGCAACCCTTATTTGTTTTGCCATGGTGCCAATTCCGGAGCCTCGTGCCAGAGCGCACACTGCCGATGGTGAGCCCATTCTGTGGCTTTCTTCCCACTGAGAGGAAAAGACACTCCTTTTTCAAAGAGTCCATTTGGAGATGCCCACTGAAGGAGACTTTCCTTCTCCAAGGCCGCCTCTCACCGGCCCCCTACTGGGTTTCCCCATCGCCCCATGAACAAGCACTGGAGTTATTGGAGAGCACAGGCTTCTTCTCTCCAGAAAAATTGCACAGGGTTTCCTAAGTGCTGCCCCAGGACCAGGAAAAAGCAGCAATAAGAGGTTATTCGCTTATTCGCATGTCATTCAGATCTGTATAAAAGGAAGGTTAAGGCTGGTGGCTGCTTCTCCCTGCATTCCTGAAACAGTAAGTGCCAACAAGAAATCTGCCCAAGTTCAGTTTCTCTTGGGAATGTGCAGCCTTGAACTATAGCAGTTACTTGTGCTATTCAAATTACACGTTCTGCTAAGAACTACCTCATAAGAATCCAGGAACCCTAGTAGAGTCCTTGTCCTGTTAAGCTAGTGAATATGGCCTTGATAACCCTTTCCGTGAAGCAGAAACCCCAGAAGTTCACTTGTGTGTCATCCATACCTGATCCCTTCTCCCCCACCAGCAGAATGGTATTTAGGAATTTGTGTGGCTTCCTGGATTTCTGTTTCATTGACCAGCTATTTAAGATGGCTAGAACAACGGCTGCTTTTGTAGACTTCAGACTCTCCGTAATTTTGGAATAGGTAATAGTAAGTCTAACGTTACAAACCACAAAATACTTGAAATAGGTATTGTACCTGACCCTCAAAATTAGGATAATTAGGTCTTTGGCGATTAATTATATGTAATGTCGAGATGGGCACGCTCCCACTAATGTTATTTAAGATGTCTCCTGAACAGAGAAAGTGTGCTGTTAGTCAAGTTGTTGTTGTTGTCGTTGTTCATACTGCATACTCAGCCCTGTGCTAGGAAATCAACAGAAATACAAGCTGATTTTTGCCCTCGAGTAGCTTGTAGTCAAGTTGTAGAGAGGAAAGCAATGGAGGCAAAAGAAAAGGGCAGACTGTTCTCGTGACGGTGTGGTGATGACTGTTGCGGGGGTGCGGAGAGGGGAGGGGTTTTCGTGGACTTGAGTGATAGCAGGGGATGTGATTGCCCTCGTGGAACGAGCTTGTGCTTCTGAAAGGAGGAGCAGGGTTTGGATAAATGTTGAGGAAGAGAAAGGACACCCCAAGGGCTTGGGGCTGCTGCAGCACATGAGGCATGAATGCATAAGAATGTGGGGGTGATGGGGAAGTGAGAGAGATGACTGAGTAATAATGGGGGGGGGTAGATTTTAGAGAGTTTCGAAATCAGCCAGAGAGTGTGAGTTTGAGTATTTTGGCATTTAGTTTTTGCATGGGAAAGCCACCTGAATATGACACTGGGCTAGTCTGATTTTTCTGTTTTTCAAGAATCAAAGATGGTACCAAGAGTTCCAGCTGGAAAGATCAGGGCAGGCAGTGAGGGGCAGTCCCATTTGGGCGTGTTGAGCCATGCCGAGTGTTGAGTGATGGAAGGCTAGCCACTTACGGATACCTTGTGGTCTATGGAAAGTATGAGACACATATTCAAGCGATAAGTCAGGAATGGAAAATTTTGTTTTGGGAGTCAACTCATAATTTCAGTAATTGAAACCATAGGTAGTTAAGGTAGTCGATGGGCAGAGATAAGAGCAGAGAGCCGAGGGGAAAGTATGATGATAGTTAAATATTATAGGAGAACAAAGAGGAGAGATTTTTGTGGATGAAAGGAATAGGGAGTTTTACTGA
>NW_011889264.1:1585025-1587214 GCF_000151845.1 Pteropus vampyrus
TTCTCTCACATTTATTTATTTTTTTTAATTTGTAAAAGTATAGAATAATGGATTCTTATTTTATGCATTGGGTTGTAATCCTTTACTTTCATTTTATTTTCGTGCTCAAATTGTCCCAGGGTTAGGCAGTGGGTGCCCCTTCAATGTGCTTCGTGTCCTTTCAACACACTCTTACCATTTTTAGAGCACTTCCTTCTGTTCTGGCTCAAGAAGATGCTCCAGGTTCATCTTATGCTCTACCTGCCCCAGCCCAAGAATTCCCCATTTCTCTAAGGAGCCCTGGTTCCATTGAATTCAGAAGGGTTACACCAGAAGTTTCTTCAGCTAAGAGAAAAAAAAAATGTGTTCAGGGATCATCTCTTTTCCTCCTGAAGTGCGATTTCTCCCAATATCTTAATGTTCCCCATAGTTTTACTAAGTACCTATTACATCTTGGATGTGGAGGATGCTCAGATGAATGAGATATGGAGCTGCTCACAGCCTGGTGGCAGAGACAGACCAGTCAGCAGATCATTTCAGCAGAGTGATAACCCCAGAACTGCAATGTGTCTTCATGTGCAAAAGCACAATGGAATCACAGAGGAAGAGGTTAAAGCTGGTGGAGTAACCGGATTGATAACCCAGGAATGAAAAGAATCTTTACCTTTTAGAGGACCTGAGAGGCTGCCTGATGGAACCTCCAGGACACAGCAAAATCCCCTTTTCCATTCATGAAACCAGAGAGTGCAGTGTTTCACAGAATCAGCATTCTATTTGGGAACTTTGATAATCTTGAGAAAGATTTTCATTTATATTGAACTGAGCTCTAATTCCTTATAAATTCCCCTCATTACTCCTAGTTAAACCCTGAAGCGAGGTGGAAGACATGTAACTAATCCTCATTGTGTGTGGCAGGCAGGCCTTCCCGTGGTCGAGGACAGGTGGCTTACCGGCCGATGGGACTTCTCATTTCTGCTCTCCTGAGCTGTTCATGGTCAGCCATTCTGACCATGCCCAGGTTCGTTCGTCAGTACCCTTCTTAAGAGAGTCCCTCAGTGGATCATAATGTTCTTCACACAGACAGAGGAAACGATGGGGCCACGAACCAGCTGACCTTCAATAGGAATAGTGTCCTCCTGTAGCCAGAGGTTACGTTTGCATCTTTGGCTGCCATGTCAGTGTTGAGTTTTCACTGAATCTAGTAAAGTAACATTGTCGAGTAATTTTTGCACGAACTGTTAATCCAAGTCTCTTCCGTCCTCTGTTGGTTTTACTGATTGCCTGAATGTAAATACAGGACTGCCTATTTGTCCTTTCAATTTTTTTCTTGTTCATTTGAGCCTGTCGTTCGAACTTTTTGAGATCTTTTTTTTTTTTAAGTCTGAATTCCACCATTTAGCATATTAGTTAGTCCTCTTAGCTTTGTGTATTTTGCAGATTGGTGTGTGCGCTTGGTCTTGCCCTCAGTTGGTTAATTTAAATGAAGGGAACCAGGGACAGGATAGAACTTGGAGGCAAGTCACTGGCACACTGACCTTTGAGTGGATACTTTAGGTAATGGCATCCACTAGCTATAAAATTGGCCGGACTTTATTATCGGAAAGACATTTTGCTCTCTTGGACACGTAGAAATTATAAACTTTGGGATAACTTATTAAAATCAAATAGTACTCTCCACTGCATTTCTCAGATCATTGAATCTAAGTGAGGCGATTTTTCAGTTTATATGAATTTTCTTACTGAACGTATAGCTAATTGCTGATTCCTCAGGACCGTCTTTTTTTTTTTCCTCCCTAGATGCTCTTCAGCAACTGTTGAATCAGTTCTAAAACTATGAGGAGATTGCAATATATAATCGACAACATATCCTTTTAAACCTAATATCATCACTTTCTCCCAAATAATGTACACACACATCACTCCTTCCCCTTCTTTTGTTCTGTATTATTTCCAAGTGCTTTTCATCACTTAATGTCGCATCTGTCTGTTGGCAGTCTCTGCCCCGCAAGAATGTAAGTTGAACCCACTTATCATTGATTACCTAGCATCTGACACAAAGAATGTGGGTAGGAAATATTGAATGAATGAGTGAACGAATGAATACATATTTTGATTTATAGACTCTGGAAGCTGCCTCCCCCGCCCCCCCCTTAAAAAAGTGAGGATCATGGGCCTGCCTACCACACTGTTCTTTGCAACAGCTTTTCCCA
>NW_011889264.1:1587264-1591877 GCF_000151845.1 Pteropus vampyrus
AGGGTTCACCAGTGAAGCCCTCTTATTAATCACCAAAGAAAGGGCACCCCTTCCCTGCTGTAGAAATAACAGGGAATTTACAAAAGAAATACTAATTGCCAATAGTAAGTGTCTGCAGATGGGTTCTTACCAGACAAAACGTATAACTTAAAATTTTCGAGATGCTATTTCTTGCCTGCCAAATAGATAACATTAAAAAAAAAAAAAAACCAAAAAAACCCCCGAAATAATAGCCACTGCTGATGAGGGTGCAGGAACACTGATGCTTACGTGCCAGTGTGAGCATGAGTCAGAAGGCCTTTCCTGGAGCACAGTTTCCCATATTCCAGAGAGCCTCAACCTAGCTTTTGAGCTGGCTGTTTTACCTCCAGAAATCTGTAAAGAAGTAGAGGTGAAATGTCATGACGAAAAGCCCAGGTTTCAGAGTAGGAAGGCAGGCTTATCTGGTTGGAAACACTGACTTAGCTAACATGTGACTTGTAGAAGGTACTTAATCCTCTCAGCCTCAATTTCCTCATCTGTAAAGTGGACCATTTTGAGGATCTAACGAAATCATGTGTGATTAAAAGTGCTTAGAACCATGCCTGGCCTGAGTAAGTGGGTGGTAATGGTGTTGCTACTTATTGTTATTAGTTATTTTGTTATTATATATGCACTAAAATTTACGGAAAGCACCAAGGAATGAGTGCAACTTTGACAGTAAAATATTAGGAATTGCCTAAATGTCCAGTAATAGAATATAATGAAATTATGCTGTATGCATAGGATGCAGTATCTATGCAGCCATTAATTCTAACTTATACAGAATATTTAATGTCATGGGAAAACTTTCATGCTAAATTAAGTCAAAAGGGCAGTCCACATAAGGAGCAGTGCGATCTGTGTTTGATAAGATCTATAACTACAGACGTGCAGAGGGAAAAGGCCTAAATCTATCTACCTAACCACTGGCTCTCTGGCTGGTGGAACTTCAGGTGATTTTTATTTTAGCTATTGAGTCTTTCTGTACATACCCAAATTTTTAAAAACAATGAGCTCATATTACTTTAATTAGATGGAATTATTTAAAATAAATTTAACATCGGGAAATGCCAGATTGAAACTCTAATGGACCAGATGGCACATTTTTACATTGTCTCCTGAATTTCGCTCTGCAGCCTGATAGCATGAATGGGGAGATCAGGAACGAGAGGGATTTTGAGGAAATTCGAGGAGATGAAAAGTTTTGGGGACTGGCAAAGAAAGCATTGAAGTGGTCGGTCACAGTCAGTGTGGAAAGCTATCTCAGCCGGCAAAGCACCAAGAGATCAATGCAGACGGGGTGGGTGAGCTACGTCCCTGCCAGGTAGAAGGGGTGGTTGGTGCAGTAGGGAAGTTAAAGTTACGGTGTTTGGTGAAAGGAGGTGACGCTTCACATCTGGGAGGGTGATCAGCGCCTTATGTCGATTACATCCCGGTCAGGAGAGAAACATTCAGGCCAGTGATGGACAAAGGATGCTGGTCTTCTGTCTTCAGGATGTAGCGGCAAGGCCTCAGGGCAGATGCTTAAATAAATACATAAGCGTTGGGATACAGATACTCAAATAGCTGGTTAAATTGCCTCAGATCCTTTTTTTTAGAGCAAGGCAGAGTATAAGTAATAGCTGAGTAGTTTTGCTTTTTATTGTTGTATCCACGGCTTTGGTCATTGTTGAACTGTGGGTGTATCTACATAGATAGTGAAAAAAAATTCTCTTCTCCCAAATACCAGCTCATCTATCCCAATTTCCACAGACTGGCTTTCTAGACCCACTTCTGCTTCTGATCTCACGACCCTCCTCCTCTTCTCCACGATTCCACTGGACCCAGAATATCACCGTGGTTGTAGAATCCCTGCAGAATGGACTGAGCTAGCACTTTTCACTTCCAGGCTGATTTATGTTCACTCTGGAAAGAGCACAGATGCACTGAGTAGCAAACACGAAGCCCAGGGCCTGGACGATTCTCTGGGCCTTCCAGGCAGTGGACCCCCTGCAACACAAGGGACCTGTTCAAGCACTTGTGTGTTCTCTGACCTTGCCATAGTTACAGAATAATTCTTAAGGCTACTGAGAAATTGCTACCAAGCGGATGGAATCTCACCTCTTTATGCTTTAACACTTATTGACTTGGATGCAGCAGCGATACACAAATACAGTTATTGTACGAAGCACCGAATGAAATTGGATATGGTTCTTCAGTGGATTCCAGGCTAAACAGACGAGGGTATTATTTCTTTGCCCCTTGAATGAGGTTTCCACTTATCTCAGATTTTTTTTTTTTTTTTTGAGGCGGTGGGGATGGTTTATTCATTGTTGTGGGTTTTTTTCTCTCATACCTTTTAGTCCGGATTCAGCAGTGCTTACCCTCTGTAGGTTGTTGGGGTTCTTCTTTTCTGTGGTGGCTGCCCTGGTCCTTAACAGTTAGAACTGCTTTTGCCAAATTAGGGAAATTTTTCCTGAGCCAGGCTCGTGAATGTCTTGGGTGAATGTCTTTGAGCACTGTGTTACTTGAACTTCTTCCCACGTTAGAATGACCTTTTGTCTCTTCCTACTAGAGAGCTCTACCTAGAACCTCTCACCTGGAGGAAAGACGACCAGTTTTTGTTCTTGTCTGTCTGTACCTCCCTGTCCAGCCTCAAAGCCTTCCTCCTTTGATGAAGCTATGCCAGCAGTGAATTTCACATGCAGATAAGGATATGGGCATCCAAGGGCATCGGTTGTTCCTATGTGTTTTCGGAGATTCGCTGTGTAGAGTTCTTACACCGGACAGTTTCATTTTTCTTTTTATATAATTTTAGATACCCAGGAAAGTGATAATACGAGGACAAAGAATTCTCCTATACCCTTAGTCCAGACCCGCTCCATGGTAACGTCATTTCATGTTCTTTGTCAGTGTTTATGTGTGTGTGTATGTGTGTGTATACACATATTTAACCCAGTTTTTCCGAAGCCATTTGAAAATCGAGACGACATGCCCTTTCACCTCTCAATATATCAGTACATATTTCTTAAGAACAAAGACGTTCTCTTATATAACCACACCGCAGTTATCAAAATTAGGAAATCAGCGTTCATGTACTATTATCATCTGATCTACGGACCCTCTTCAGATTTTGCCGGTTGTGCGAGTCGTGCCCTTCGTAGGAAAAGAAAACCCCAGATCCGGTTGTGTTCCTTTGTCACGTCTCTTTCGTCTGCTTTAATCTGAGAACAGTTCTTCAGTCTGTCCTTCTCTTCCACGACACTGACACTTCTGAAGAGCGTGGGGCATTTCGTAGGCTGTCCTCCATTTGGTTTTGTCTGATGTCCCCTCATGATTAGGGGACAGGAATGTGAGGGAAGGGATGTTGTGTTCTTCTCAGTGTATCCTCTCGGTAGGTACATGCCGTATATCCCTCTTGATCCTGGTGATGCTAACTGTGATCACGTGGTTAAGGTGATGTCTGCCAGGTTTCTCCACTGTAAAGTTATTGTTTTTCCTTCTAAAGTTAAAAAGTATCTTCTGAGGAGATACTTTGAGACTATGTAAATATCCTGTTACTATTCAAACTTTCATCCACCAGTTTTGGTGTTCTTTCCTGAATGGGTGGTAGTTATGACGATGGTTACCAAATGGTGATTTTCTAACTCCATAATTCCCTCCGCGTTTATTAGTTGGATTTCTGCCCTCAAAAAGAACTTTTCCTTCTCTCACATTTATTTATTTTTTTTAATTTGTAAAAGTATAGAATAATGGATTCTTATTTTATGCATTGGGTTGTAATCCTTTACTTTCATTTTATTTTCGTGCTCAAATTGTCCCAGGGTTAGGCAGTGGGTGCCACTTCAATGTGCTTCGTGTCCTTTCAACACACTCTTATCATTTTTAGAGCACTTCCTTCTGTTCTGGCTCAAGAAGATGCTCCAGGTTCATCTTATGCTCTACCTGCCCCAGCCCAAGAATTCCCCATTTCTCTAAGGAGCCCTGGTTCCATTGAATTCAGAAGGGTTACACCAGAAGTTTCTTCAGCTAAGAGAAAAAAAAAAAAATGTGTTCAGGGATCATCTCTTTTCCTCCTGAAGTGCGATTTCTCCCAATATCTTAATGTTCCCCATAGTTTTACTAAGTACCTATTACATCTTGGATGTGGAGGATGCTCAGATGAATGAGATATGGAGCTGCTCACAGCCTGGTGGCAGAGACAGACCAGTCAGCAGATCATTTCAGCAGAGTGATAACCCCAGAACTGCAATGTGTCTTCATGTGCAAAAGCACAATGGAATCACAGAGGAAGAGGTTAAAGCTGGTGGAGTAACCGGATTGATAACCCAGGAATGAAAAGAATCTTTACCTTTTAGAGGACCTGAGAGGCTGCCTGATGGAACCTCCAGGACACAGCAAAATCCCCTTTTCCATTCATGAAACCAGAGAGTGCAGTGTTTCACAGAATCAGCATTCTATTTGGGAACTTTGATAATCTTGAGAAAGATTTTCATTTATATTGAACTGAGCTCTAATTCCTTATAAATTCCCCTCATTACTCCTAGTTAAACCCTGAAGCGAGGTGGAAGACATGTAACTAATCCTCATTGTGTGTGGCAGGCAGGCCTTCC
>NW_011889264.1:1593657-1603542 GCF_000151845.1 Pteropus vampyrus
GTGATCTTGGAGCTGTCCTTGGGCACATAAAAGATCGAATGAGAATGTTCGATGTGGGGATATTCAGTTCTCTTTGAGAAAAGATGTTGAAGAAAAAACGTGGCAGAGTGGCTAAGAACACAGACTAGACTCCACACAGCCAGAATGTGGTTTTGTTCTTTAGTCTGTATCATTCGGGCAACCTCGGTTTTCCCATCTTTAAGATGGGGATAAAAATAGCACTCATCGCATAGCTTGCTTGCGAGCATCAAGACAGTGCTGTAACTACCTGACTCAGAAAGTGACGACGTCCCCTGTGGTGGTTTTAATTTTTAAATGTTTTGGGAAATAAAGGCACCAAGGAGGAAACGAAGTCGCCCATGATCTCATCCCCTAGCGATTATCATTGTAAAAATTTTGATATAAATCTCATGTATTTCCACATGCCGACCTATAATACATGCTTTGTTCACTTAGCATCCCGTCTGATCATTTTCCCATGCTCCTAAGTAGTTTCTTTAAAAAGTTACATTTTATAACATCCTATGGAACGCGTTGCACTGTAATTTATGTTTATAGAGTCCCTTGCTTCACTAGATTATTTCCATCTTTCTTTTCTGTTACAATTGTGATGAATAATCTTATATCACTGGATGTCTCGGTTGTTTCGTAGAATGGGGGTATTGCTAAGTCAGAGAGCACATGCATTTCTGAGGCCTTTAAGACCTACTGCCAAGCTCCCTTCAAGAAGATCGCACCTGTTGACAGACCCTCCCGCAGTGCAGGGAGCAGCGTGGAGGTGGCATTGCTCGTCTGCTGGTTTCCTTCTCTCTGGCGATGCTTCATGGGCTCTTCACAGAGGCAACAGTTTCTCACCGTCTTGGTTTTCTCTTTGTTTTTCTTTTCTACCCCTTTGTTTCCTTTCTTGGTTTTCTGCCAAACAGCCTCTTGTGAAAGGACCGCCTAATTAACCCTGTGCTAATTAACAATTTAAAATTACACAGTGTGACTGTTCATATTTAATTTTCCGGGAGCTAGAGCAACAGCGGGAGCCCCCTCCCCTTTCTAATATATGCACCTCCCTACCCCAGCTTCCCTGTAACTGTTGCATTGAACCCCGTCCTGTCTCTTTAAAGGAATGTGATAAAACTGTCACATCACATCTTCTCAGTTGAAAGACGGAGATGGATGACTTTGTTCATGGGACGGCTCAGGGTAACATGGTGGAGTTTCATCATTTTAAACAAGCTTTGAAAAATAAAGATGCAGGGAGCTCTACAGGTAGGTTCTAAGGAGACTATAACTTGTGAGAGGAGCGAGGGTTGGGGGTTCTTGATGAAGATGTCGAAACGTCTCTGTACAAGACTGCTTCTCAGATGGCTGAGTTGAGCTCTAAGCAGAGAGAGTGAGCACGCGAGATCATTCCTCTGTCTTCCCTTTAACGCTTACTGAAGAAATGTGCTCTTTTGAAATCTAACTGAATTCTTCAAACCATAGAAAAACCCATCTTGAGTCCAGCATGGGTGGCCACGAGTGTAACACATCTACATTTAAAGGGAATTTCGGGGGTGTAAGTGGCTGAAGAGAAGCAGGCTCCAGGAAGGCTTGAGAGTTTGCGATGTGTGAGCCGGGCCTGGTGTGAGTGAAGGATGAGCTGGGGGAGGGGCGGGGTACGGGTTCTGAACTGAGGCTGTTGGAGGGGCTGCCTGTGAGAGCACGGGGACCTGCTGGGTTCCCAGGCTGCCCTCTATAACTGAAGATCATTGATTTTACTGGAAACCGTGTTTACAGACAGAGTGCTGATCGACCTGCCGAGTTGACTTCTGCCTCCTTAAGTAAGAACTACCTTTTTCTTATTGACTGGCTGATAAACAGAGCGAGAGGGATGGCTAGCCGGGTGGGAGAGAGGTGGGCGGCCTGAGGTCCTTGAGCTGAAGGATTGGGCAGGTTAAGAGATTTCTTCATCTCTGCTTTCTGGTCCTCTCTTGTCCGCCCCCTTGCCCGTTCCTCCCAGGGACTGATGGTGGCTGCCCGAGACTGACCCTGCCTGGTCACCTAGCGGTACCGGCACGAAGCGTGGACGAGTTGGCAATGTGATGATCATGTTGTGAAGCAGAGAGTGTCTCAAGCTTGAATAATGCACGTCCCCTGAGGATCATGTTACAGTGCAGATTCTGGCCTGGGGTGGGGCTGAGCGTCTGCATTTCTCAGAGGCTCCTTGATAAAGACGATGCTACTGGTCCCCGATCCACGCTTTGCTTAGCAGGGTTGTAAAAAGTTCTGCTTGTCTGTGGCCAGCATGCATTGAAACGAAGCCCGGAGCAGGCAGCTAAGATCCTGAAGTAGGATCCTCTTTCACACTGATGCTTTAATGGGCTGTCAGTCTCTGTGAATGAGTTGACTCCCACATGTCCCCTCTCATGGGGCTAGTGTCACCACCCATGGGGTCATCCGTCTTTCAGAGGTGGCCACAGTGTCACTTTTTCTTGATGTCTTTTGCTTGGGCAAAAGTTAGATGAGAGTTTGAAAGTCCCTGCTCCTTAAGTGGGTGATTTGTGGAGGAGATGGAGGAAGAAGGGAACAGCAAGAGAAGCCCACCAATTAATTGATAAACGCTTGCAGGTTTCTCGGGCCCAGCCCTGGCTGGAGAGGAGATTGGCTTTGCTGTCAATACGCAAGTCCCTGGTGAAGCATCAAAGCTGTTCTCCTTTATCAATCGTGGCCTCCCCTTCCCGCATGTTCCTGTAACTTACCAAGCATTTATGACATTGATTTTACAATCGGGCTGTTAACCCTCCCGCCCCTTCAAGGCTGCCAACCTTTTTGGCCCCAGCAGTCAATCAGATGTCATCCAGCCAATCAGGCACATCCTGAAGGGGAGTCACCCTGGATTCTCACCTGTATGCCAGCTAAGCCACGCCAGGAAGTCCCATTGCATTTGCTTTGGGTTTGGTTTAGTGGAGTCGTCTTTGTTGAAAGTCAGTGTCTTTTCTCAGGCACCCAGAACTTTGTCGTAATGGAGTTTGAGGTTATAAACCGAATGTGTGTGTGTACGCACGCATGCGTGCGCATGCATGCATGTGTTTTAAAGAAAACATGACACATTCTTCCAAAAAAGTTACTCCTCCTAAGACTTCTGGTAAACCTGCCTTCCCTGTCTTTTCCCGAGGGGGAGCTGTTGGCTCACTGTGCAGTCAGGAATCAAGAAATAAAAAGAAAATGGGAAGATGGAAGGTGGGGGTAGGGGTGGGGAGGGAGACCAAACCCAGCCAAAACCTTCATCCGCTGTGTATGAATGAGATGGTGGGTGGAGAAGCAGCCAAGTGTTCTCGGGGGGTTGGGGAGGTGCGGCAGAGGGTGGCTGAGATTCGCAGGCGAGGAACAGGGCTGTGCGAGGCGGGTGGGACTCCGAGTTGCCTGTAGGAGCAGAGCCTGGATGGGAGAGAGAGAAGCACCCCTGTGATGCTCTGCCACGCGAGCAGAGCGGCAGGGGGTGATCTCATGCCTCCCTCTCCAGGGACACAAGGTCTCAGAGGGCAAATCCAGCTCAGTGGCACTTTGGAGTCGGAAACGGAAAAGCCCCAGGGCTAAAGGACAGCTGCTCGGGTCCAGCGACTAATAACTCTGAGGCAGGTGTGGAACGGGGGCTGGCCGAGCCCAGCTGCTGTCTCGGCTTGCCACTAAGGTCCTTGACAGCAACCAGCACCCAGCCAGTGGTGACCGGGCTATATGCAGACAGGGCAACATCCACCCTGCAGGAGGGGGCGTCGGCTCGCAGAGAGTCCGGGAGGTTCTTCCTAGAAATACGGAGCTCATGTTTTGCACCGACATGTTTTAAGTCTGAAGCCAGCTGAGTCACAAGCAAGGGTGTCTGGCCGGCTGGGGGGAGGAGATGGGAATTCGGAGATCTGTCTCCTCTGTTTCACAGCGTCAGGGTGGCATGAGGCCCATTTTAAGATTTCGCCCCTGAGTTTTACTGCTTGTAAAATGGGACAGTGCTTCCCATCCTCTCTGGAGAGAACGAATGCAGCTGTGGGCCCTCGAGGGGGCTCCGCAGCGTGTGTCCAGGCCTGCACACCTGCCTTCTGAGCCGCGCAGCCCTCGAACCAGAGGTGTGGTCAGTAAAAGCAACAGGAGCATCTTCACTTCTCAATCAGTCAGTGCGTCTTCATCCAGGTTTACCATCCCTGTTCTGGGGGCGCAACATCCTCCTCCTCTCGTCCGTCCCTCCCCGATGTCCCCTGGGCCCACACACACCGTGGGCAGCCAGGGACACTTTATGTCGGCCACATGTATGCGATGGGGTTGCCCTTCTGTGTCCTCGGCGGGCCCGGCGAGATGATGCAGCCCTCCTCAGCCGTGGCTGTCCCCCGGCCCTGACGCTAACGCTCTGCTCGCAAAGGATGGACGTTTGAACTGGTCTCCGGGGTAGAGCAGCCAACACACTGAAGACAAAGAGGGATTCTCCTGGTGCCCGCTTCCCTGGGCCCCTGCTCCTGTCTGGACCATGGCCGTGACTCCCGGGCTGCTGCCCGCCTTCCGCGAGTTGGACAGCACGGGGTGACGGCTGGGGTGCCTGCTGCCCCCACGGTCTCTGTTGTGGGTGTGGACAGGAACCTGTTAGAGTGCTCTGTGCGGGACCTTAGCCTCGGCCCTCCTAACCTCTTTCCTTTCTCTCTCTCTTCCCCCTCTCTCCCTCCTCTCCCCCTTGCCTCCGCTCTTCAGGTCCGATCCGTACTGGGTGCAATGAAAGCTCCACGCAGGCCTTACCATGGAAGGCTGTGACTCGCCCGTCGTCTCGGGGAAGGACAATGGGTGCGGTATCCCTCAGCACCAGCAATGGACTGAACTCAACAGCACCCACCTCCCCGACAAACCCAGTAGCATGGAGCAGTCCACAAGCGAAAACCACGGGCCCCTGGACAGCCTGAGGGCCCCCTTCAGTGAGCGCCTCGCGGAGAGCCCCGCCTTGGCCGGCCCCGCCGCCGAGCCCGCGGGCAAGGAGGTCAGCTGCAACGAGTGCTCGGCCTCCTTCGCCAGCCTGCAGACCTACATGGAGCACCACTGCCCCAGTGCGCGCCCCCCGCCGCCCCTGAGGGAGGACAGTGGGAGTGACACCAGTGAGGAGGGGGATGAGGAGAGCGACGTGGAGAACCTGGCTGGGGAGATAGTCTACCAGCCGGACGGCTCGGCGTACATCGTCGAGAGCCTGAGCCAGCTGACCCAAGGCGGGGGCGCCTGTGGCAGTGGCAGCGGCCCCCTCCCTTCGCTCTTTCTGAACTCTCTCCCCGGTGCCGGGGGCAAACAAGGGGACCCTTCTTGTGCTGCACCAGTCTACCCACAGATCATCAACACTTTCCACATAGCCTCATCCTTCGGGAAGTGGTTTGAGGGCCCAGACCAGGCTTTCCCGAATACCTCAGCCCTGACGGGGCTCAGCCCCGTCCTGCACAGCTTCCGCGTTTTTGACGTGCGACACAAAAGCAACAAGGATTACCTGAACAGCGACGGCTCTGCCAAAAGCTCCTGCGTTTCCAAAGATGTTCCCAACAATGTGGACCTGTCCAAATTCGATGGCTTTGTGCTCTACGGCAAGAGGAAGCCCATCCTGATGTGTTTCTTGTGCAAACTCTCCTTCGGGTACGTCCGTTCCTTTGTGACCCACGCGGTGCACGACCACCGAATGACCCTGAGTGAAGATGAGCGGAAAATTCTTAGCAATAAGAACATCTCCGCTATCATCCAAGGGATTGGCAAAGATAAGGAACCCCTTGTAAGTTTTCTGGAACCAAAAAACAAAAACTTTCAACACCCTTTAGTTTCCACAGCTAACCTCATAGGCCCCGGACACAGTTTTTATGGTAAATTTAGTGGCATTCGAATGGAGGGGGAGGAGGCTCTCCCAGCCGGCCCTGCCGCTGGCCCCGAGCAGCCCCAGGCCGGAATCTTGACCCCCAGCACCCTCTTGAACCTTGGCGGGCTCACCAGCTCGGTCCTGAAGACCCCCATTACCTCAGTCCCCCTGGGGCCTCTGGCCTCCAGTCCTACCAAATCCTCAGAGGGCAAGGGCTTGGGGGCAGCGGAAGGAGAGAAGCAAGAAGCGGCCGATCCGGATTGCTTCTCCGAGAAAGCAGAGCCAGCCGAGGAGGAGGCGGAGGAGGAAGAGGAAGAGGAAGAGGCGGAGGAGGAGGAAGAGGAGGAAGAGGCGGAGGAGGAAGAGGAAGAGGAAGAGGACGAGGGTTGCAAAGGACTCTTTCCAAGCGAGCTGGACGACGAACTGGAGGACAGGCCCCAAGAGGAGCCTGGGGCCGCGGCAGGTAGCAGCAGCAAAAAGGACCTTGCTCTCTCAAACCAAAGCATTTCTAACTCCCCCTTAATGCCTAATGTGCTCCAGACCCTGTCCAGGGGCGCAGCTTCTACTAGTTCTAATTCTGCTTCTTCCTTTGTTGTCTTTGATGGTGCGAACAGGAGGAATCGTTTAAGCTTTAACAGTGAGGGCGTCAGGGCCAATGTGGCAGAGGGCGGCAGGAGGCTGGACTTTGCTGACGAAAGTGCCAATAAAGACAATGCCACAGCACCAGAACCAAATGAAAGCACAGAGGGCGACGATGGGGCCTTTGTCCCCCATCACCAGCACGCTGGCTCCCTCTGCGAGCTTGGGGTGGGGGAGTGCCCTTCGGGGAGTGGCGTGGAGTGCCCCAAATGCGACACGGTCCTGGGCTCCTCCCGCTCTCTGGGCGGCCACATGACCATGATGCATTCTCGTAACTCGTGTAAGACACTCAAGTGCCCCAAGTGCAACTGGCACTATAAGTACCAGCAGACACTGGAGGCACACATGAAGGAGAAGCACCCGGAGCCGGGCGGCTCTTGCGTCTATTGCAAAAGCGGGCAGCCCCACCCTCGGTTGGCACGAGGCGAGAGCTACACGTGTGGTTACAAGCCTTTCCGCTGTGAGGTGTGTAACTACTCCACAACGACCAAAGGCAACCTCAGTATTCATATGCAGTCCGACAAGCATCTCAACAACATGCAGAACCTGCAGAACGGAGGCGGGGAGCAGGTCTTCAGCCACACGGCTGGTGCAGCGGCAGCGGCCGCCGCGGCCGCGGCCGCCGCGGCCAATATCAGCAGCTCCTGCGGGGCCCCCTCCCCCACGAAACCAAAAACCAAACCCACCTGGCGGTGCGAGGTGTGCGACTATGAGACCAACGTGGCCAGGAACCTCCGCATCCACATGACCAGCGAGAAGCACATGCATAACATGATGCTCCTGCAGCAGAACATGACCCAGATTCAACACAACCGCCACCTGGGCCTCGGCAGCCTGCCCTCGCCCGCCGAGGCCGAGCTCTACCAATACTACCTGGCCCAGAACATGAACCTGCCCAACCTGAAGATGGACAACACTGCCTCGGACGCCCAGTTCATGATGAGTGGATTCCAGCTGGATCCCTCTGGGCCCATGGCCGCCATGACGCCTGCTCTAGGTGAGGCTGACTCCGTGTTTGTTTGTCCTATGATGTGACTTAAACTGGGGAAAGTCGAACGTAGGCAGAGGTCCTGTGGATTCAGTTGATTTTTTTCTTCCCCTTGAGTTGTTTTGTGTAAACGTGAGTGTCTCACCATCAAATATATGCTTCAAGAATCCCTTGAACTCTGTGTGTGCATATGGAAGATTGTATGCATTCAACAGAGACGTGATTACACTCCAGCTCCGCAGGCCAAGATTAAAATTTAAGCGTTTCCTCTAGTTTTTGGCTTCCGGTCAACCTTCCTTTCTGTTCCCATTCTCTCTTTTTCTCTTTCTGAATTTGAAAAATTACCACAATTATCTGAAACTTTTGGATTCTGTTAAATATTTATAGAAACTTACAGGAAACGGTAGCTGGAGTTTTAAATAGGAACAATCATCTCCATGAGAGAAACTCGGAACTGTAGAGTCCTTTATTCAGATAACTGAAGGCTGATTCTGTGCCGAGCCGAGAGCCACTAGATAGGTTTCTCAGAGTTCTCCTGTGTGTTCGCGAGGAGCTCAGCGAAAGAGACGAGACATCTTCTTTTCCTTATTTTGTATGAGCCGTCGATTATTAGCATAGTTGGGGATTAAATTGCCCTGGGGCACTGTAAAGACTGGTGTGATAGATGAAAATGAATAAATTCTAACATTGTACATCAAAGAAAGCTGAGTTTTAATATCCGTCAGATCCTGCTTAACGGAGCCTTTGTTGCCGTGACAGTGACCCAGGTGAGAGCAGGTGAGTTGGCTGTGTCCAGACACCAAGCCTTACCGGTTGGCTTCACAGATACAGAATGGGACCAAGAGAATAGGATTTGGATGCCGAAAATCATGAGCCTTTTCGTAAAAAGAATCATGACCACTTTGGGGAGAGAGCATTTATAGCAGGAGAATGCACAAATCGGTTTTGTGAGGACCAGTGTGATTGTTGGGCCACTCCTGCCCCCAACACCTGTGTTTCGGACAGGCGTGTCCTGGTGTCCATTCACTGACCCCACTAACCTCTTGGGACAAGCAATGATGGCCTGAATTAAGCAGTATCATGTTACTGGCATGGAAATAAGTTCTTGTCAACAAAATGTGAGCACGTACCTTTATTCTGGCATGGTTTAGGTCAGGAAGCCAAACCTCGCCAATTGGCCTGCCTTTATTTGCGTGGTGTTTTAGTGCTAATTGCTGCTGATGAGTGTGGTGATATTACGTAATATTTAATTATTTTTTCCTGCTTTGCATTTAAACTTGAATCCTTCCTATTTTAGTCTTGTTTTCTGTTTTGGAACATTGACCCATTGATCCTTTATTACCAAGTGATTTGAAGATGTCTTACCTACTGGTTAATCATGGGTACAGAGAGATCAGTTGTCTTATTTGTCCCCAGAGTGAACCACAGGGGATGTACACCAAGAAATGGCATCAGTACTCAGAGTTGTTTTGTTTTTGTTTTTAAGCCTATGGGAATTGTGGTTTTGGTTTTTGTTTTGTCTAGAGATTTAAAATCTTGAGGCACATCTTGGAGTCAATCAAATATAATGTAGGTGGAATGAAGACAGAAAATGGATGGGTTCATACTGGGTCGAAGTGAGATCTTTTTAATTACCTTAAAAACCAGTAATTCTGACTTAGGCTTTAATGGAGAGGTAGAGAAATATTTTGCTTTTACACCAAATATCTGTGAATCGGTGGGGCATCATGGATTATGGGCACATGGTAGATGCCGAAGAAATAGAAGAATCAATTCTTATGCCCTGGACATACCCAGAAGATCTGCACTTTATTTCTTAAAGGGATTAGAGCTCTCACTTCTAAAGACCTAACCCAGGTCAGCCAAGAAGGGCCCCTGAATTTCCAGCGTCACCACTTGTCAGCTGTGGAAACCTGTGTCTGCCTTAGGCCACGAGAGCTGCGGAGTGGGAATGAGGGCTGCGACTGCTTTATGCCCAAGTCTGACTGGGTGTGGGTATGATGGGACATGTCCAAATGACCTGTAATCTAAGTCGCGTGACCTCAGTCGAAGCCGGCGCACACACATGGGAAGAGCCAGACCTTTCAGTCCTGTCTGCAGCTCTGCTGAGGTTTCTTTAGGTCATTAGTGAGAAGGCTGTAGATTCCTAGATATTTCTGAGCTCCATAAGAGTGTGTGTGTGCGCACGCGCGTGTGTGAGAGAGACAGACAGACAGACACTCCTGCTTATAGTTACCGTCATACTTCCTTTGACAGAAATTTCCCTTTCGTGATATCAAACATGCTGGTTCCGGGCCGCTTCCTTTCTAGAGGTCTTCAAGGAGAGGGTCAGCACCCTTGGTCCGGTCTGCTTGCATTTGCCACCATTCGTAGATAAGATATAGACTTGAAGCCATCTGAATACCCTTCAAAACATCCTTTTTGA
>NW_011889264.1:1605315-1614477 GCF_000151845.1 Pteropus vampyrus
GTTGCCATGGACGGGCAGGTAGGGTATTTATCGGCGGGGCGTAATGAAGAACAGGGAGATTGTTCGTGAAATCTCAGCTTTGGATCTGTGCCGTCCACTACGGTGGCCACTAGCCACGTGTGGTCATCTAAATTTAAGTGAATTAAAAATAAATAAAATAAAGATTCAGTTTCTCAGTTGCACCGTGGCCACATTTCAGGAATTCAGCGATCGCCACACCGTGCAGGGCGATGCGGAACGTTTGCCACCATCGCAGAGAGTTCTGTGGGATGGTGCTGCTCTAGATCCATGCTGGGCCCAGTTCTGACTCACCATCAAGGCTTGGTATCTTAGATTGCAGCTGTAACTCATTTCCAACTTTTTGGGGTCTGGAGTATCAGATTCTATAATAGCCAGTAGTGATGCTTATTTCTATCTTTTTTTGGATCTAAGTGAGGGGCTGAATTGAAATATTCAAAAGAATAACGTTCCTCCCTTTTTCTAGGTGTTCTTTTCCAAAAGAAACAAAAACATTAAGGCTTCTACAAATTTTAGAAAGATCTGTATGCAGAAGTTAATTGTTTTTTGGACGGTTTTACCAGTTAGTAGCACCTTGTAACACTTGAAATGTGGTCATTCTTTCCTCCTTTGACCTGGGGTGGAGGGGAGGGGAGGGCTGGGTGGTGCCTCAGTTACGCTGTGGCTGTGAACCTGGCCTCTGATTCTCTTCCCCGCTCCTTCCCCACAGTGGGCGGTGAGATCCCCTTAGACATGCGTCTCGGGGGCGGGCAGCTGGTTTCGGAGGAGCTGATGAACCTGGGCGAGAGCTTCATCCAGACCAACGACCCGTCGCTGAAGCTCTTCCAGTGTGCCGTCTGCAACAAGTTCACCACGGACAACCTGGACATGCTGGGGCTGCACATGAACGTGGAGCGCAGCCTCCCGGAGGACGAGTGGAAGGCCGTGATGGGGGACTCGTACCAGTGCAAGCTCTGCCGCTACAACACGCAGCTCAAGGCCAACTTCCAGCTGCACTGCAAGACAGACAAGCATGTGCAGAAGTACCAGCTCGTGGCCCACATCAAGGAGGGGGGCAAAGCCAACGAGTGGCGGCTCAAGTGCGTGGCCATTGGCAACCCCGTCCACCTCAAGTGCAACGCCTGCGACTACTACACCAACAGCTTGGAGAAGCTGCGGCTGCACACGGTCAACTCCAGGCACGAGGCCAGCCTGAAGCTGTACAAGGTAAGGCCCAGACTGCCACCGGAAGGAGTGGCTTGTCTCCTGGGAGGTGGCGAGGGCTGGGGGTGGATGACCAGTCTGTGTCATGGCCGGGTGGGTGGCTGGATGGTGACCTGCTGTCGTAAGGGCCGCCGGCATCCTCTCATGAAGCTGCAGTGCGGTGGCAGGCTTCACCTGGTACCTAAAGATTCTCTTTGTGGGGTGTCCTGTTTTGGGGGGGGTGCGGATTTTGTTTATATCAGCTCAGTAGTGTCACGTTATTCCATGTCCCCCCCAACTGTCTTTGCAATTCACTTTTCTTCTTGACTCACAATGGCCGTTTTCCCGGTTCTGGCTTTTGTGGACCTCTGTGCTCCCGTGCGCTCCCTCCCCCCTTCATGCTTTCTGTTCTCCTTCCCATCTCGTCATTCTTCTTTTTTATTCGTTTGTTTGTTAATTCAGCAGATTTACATTGAGCACCTACTGTATGGACCAAGCACTGTTCTGGGCACGTGTCTGTATCCAAGCACAAAATCGACATCCCCTGCCCTTGTAGAGCTTCCGTTTTGGCGGGGGTGGGGGGAGATATGGCCGATAAACACAATGGATAAGTTATACACTAGGCTGGAAGGTGGTAAATGCTATGGGGAAGAGTAGGGTCAGGGCAGGGGGCTCCCCCGTTATTCCCCCCGTGTCTTCCCGTGTCCTATGCCTCCTTTCTCTCCCTCAGGACTTCTTCCATCTTCCTCTTCCGCCCCTGTCCTCTCTCCCCTTCCTTCCTTCCTTCCTCCCTCGTCCTCCCCCCCCTCCCCACCCCTTCCGGTCTGTCTCTCGGTCCGGTCCGTAGAGGGTAACGGGGAGGAGGCGCGCACATACTGTAAATAGTCCTTTCCCTTGCATGGCAGAATTGCTCCAGACGTTCGTATTGATTTTCACTGGACTTAAAGCCTCACCTTTTTCTCTAATCATCCCATAATGGCTTTAGTATGAACCATCAGGTACAAATCGCCATAAATCTGCCCAGCCTCCTTCCACATGCCTTCCATGCCCTCACTCTCTCTTTCCACCTTCCTCCCCTTTATCGTCAGTCTCTCCTCTTTCCTTTCCCACGTCTTCGGGCCCGTGAGTGTCGAGTTTCTGCTGTCCCCGAGCTGCTTTCGTCCCCTTGCTACTCATGGCGATTTTAAATAGAGACTCCAAATAAAGGAGGCTTCTGATCCTCCCCCCACACGGTCCCTGCTGAGATCGGGAACTGTAATGCATGTTACAGTTGCTTGTTCTCAGGCTGGCGAGAAGCCTGTATAACACGGGTGGGAAACCATTTTAGGGGAAAAGGAGAAAGCAGGCGTGAGGTAGCGGGAATAAAATGTTCTGGAACTGACTGGTGACTCCAGCGTGGATGGGCTCGAGTGAGGACGGTCTGGACACCAGCTAGCCAGCCCCCTGTCCTGGGTGATCAAGAACCTCTCTGGGTGGCTTAGTTTTGTGCCACCATTGAAAGAAAAGGCTGCTCGCGGTCAGTGTAAATTGGAGGTCTTAACTGGCCACAGGGTGGTGCCGATGTGGTCAAGAAAACCTGATGGAAAAACCAGTGGAAAAAAGAGTTTCCAGAGGATCCAACTGGACAAAATTAGTACAAAGAAGCCGGTGTGGCCATGCAGGGGTGTATGCAGCACTGACGAAGGTCATTTAGAGGTGGCACAGAGCCAGCCCCTTTCGATCTGAGGAAGAAATTGCCCTTCAGATTATAAAACACACATAGTGGTGACTAACGGCACACTGTGTCCCCAGTAAGCGTGTACCAGGCCCTTGGTTTAGCTTCCAAAAGATCTGGAACCAGGAGGATTGGCTGCAAATATCCTTTTTTGGTGTCGAAATCATGTCCACGAGCCAAACCTAGACAGTCAAGGTAAGACAGTTTTCAGGATGGATATGAAGGAAGCAATTTGTGTGTTTCCATCTGTGTTTTGCTTCACTAGCTCTGGACACTCATCTTCCCTGGCCTTAATTCTCTCTTTTTAAAAAAAAAAAAAAAAAAAGATGGAGGAAATTCCACAAAAAGGTCAGTGCAGGTAGAAGGGCCATAGGTGTTGGGATGCAGGATAGAACTTGGGAACCAATGCCTGAAGGAGGGGTGTCCGAATGGAGCATTTGGCTGGCACATCCTGGGGGGTGACCAGCCCCCACATTCAGGACGGAACTCCCTGTGTCAGGAGCTAAAGGTCATTAGTCTGGTCTCATTAGTCCTTGGGTAATGAAGGCCCCTCGGCTTGCTGTGGCTCTGTGGTGGGGGTGGGGTGCTCTCCCACCTCCTCCTGGGTGACGCAGAGATGGGCTTATCATTCCAGGGCTTGCACCGAGCCTTTTCGTCCCGTAGTTGTGACTAAGACGAACTTCTCCTGCCACCAAGGGGGCTCCCTCTCCCAGGGTTTCGTGGCTCCACGGATTTTGGGTGGGGACTGGAGGTGGTTTGAGAGCCAGTTTTTCTCTAGGCCCTGATGTGGCCTGCAGTAAATGGAGATTGATTGCATGTTATTTTTCCTCTTGCTAATGTAATCCATTAGCCCAGCACATGCATAATCAGTTTAGAGCACAGTTAACTGGATGTAATCGAGTTCTTTACTGTCTGCTAGAGAAACAGCTCCAGATGCTGCTGACCCGGGGAGGGCACCAGGCTTCTCACACAATCCTCCTGACTCACCCCTTCCCAGTGCCCGTCCCTCCCCACCCCTGGCAGATTATTCGTTATTGGTCAGGGAAACTCCCAAACTTGCTTTCTGCTGCACCTACCTAAGTGGCCATGATGTACTTGACTTCCTGTCGGGTCTCCCACCCTCTCTTTCAACTGAGGCCTTTTTTTCCCCCTCCTCTTCCTTTTTCATGTTGGAGGAGACCGAGTGGCAATCTCAGGAGATGCAAGCAGAGGCGTAGCTTTCCGGTTTGTCATTTGACCTCACACTGGTCCAGAGTCACTTCTCGTGGTGTCATAACTGCTGGGACCTATGTTGCTGTGCCAGGGCTGAGCTGTCTGAAAGCATGAGATGATTTCTAATCCGGACATGAGAGAAGGTTGGGCTAATTGGCACCACCTCCCCCCGCCCCCCCAAAGAAAACCATGGTGATATTATTTCCATTGCCTGGAATTGTCCAGTTTTGATTATTGTGTGTAAGCAGTTTTTAAATCAAGATTAATGTTCAGTGCATTCTCCCTCCCTGCCTCCTGGAAGTGGAGGGGAGTGAGGGGTTGGGGGAGGCCGGAGAGCCCCAGACATCACATGGAAGACGTTTCCTTTTCTTGGGAATGCCAGGTTGCTTTTGTCAAGAGCTCACCATTGAATTTCTTAAGCGATGTTTTTTTTCTGGTGGACTCTGGTCTCGTCCCTAGTGGTCACATGCGCATAGCCTCACACCTGCCATCATGGGACACTGTGACTGATCAAAAGAGCAGGAGGGCCAGCACCCCCTGTCCCGCTGAGGGGCTGGGCTCTTGATCTCTCTCCATCGTGGTTAATTTGAGCCAGAATGGAAGCACGTACCTGTCTCTCATCGGGGCTCGAGTTCTAGAATAGGCACGCTGCACCTTCCTGCTTTCCCCTATGAATGTATCACTCCTATCTTAGAGGACCTGCACCCAGGCCCCATTTCCTCTCTCCTTCCACCCATAGAGAAGTGGGGTGCTCTCGCTTGTCTTAAATAGTAGAGGGCCAGAACCGGAGTCCCCGCTTATCCACAAGGGATATGTTCCAGGACCCCCGATGGACGCCTGAAACTGCAGATATACTGATCCCTACATATGCCGTGTTTTTCCTATACACACACACACACCCGTGATAAAGTTTGATTTATACATTAGGCTCAGGAAGAGATTAACACTAAGGATAATATGGGATAATTATAGCCATATACTGTAATAAGAGTTACGTGGATGTGGCATTATTACGTAAAGTAAAGGTTACTTGAACATAAGCACCGTGATACCAAAACCGTTGCTCTGATCACCAAGACCAGTAAGCAGTGGGTGGATCGCGTGTACAGTGTGGACACACTGGGCTGGACAAAGGAATGCCCCACATCCCAGGTAGGACAGAGAGGGATGGCGTGAGATTTCATCGTGGTACTCAGAACGATGTGCAGTTTAAAACGTATGAATAGCTTTATTTCGGGAGTTTCCATTTAAGATTTTCGGACCTTGGCGGACAGCAGGTTAGTGAACCCACAGAAAGAGAAGGTGCAGATGAGGGGATGTGGCCGTGCTGATGCTGCCCCGCTCCACACCGGCACAGAGCCTGTACGTGGGTTCGGAGTTAGTGCGAGCTCGTCCCTGTCTGTCTGGACTCCCCTGCTCTGTGGTGTCCCTGGTCAGTTCTCTGAAATTCGTAACATTTTGGGCTCGAGGAGGAGGGTGCGGAAAGGGCGGGCGGTGATCAGCGCACACCTGCCAACTATTAGAATCTGGTTCTCGCTTTGATGTTTTTCTTCACCTTAGAGTCATTGGAATGGAAATCCATCAACTTGAGCAGATAGATTAAGACCCCACCAGAATCTATTACTCAAACAGTTCCCAGCTGAGGTTCCTTTGAGCCAAGCCCGAAGGTTTCATATTAATCTTAACTTATACACAAAGAAGGTTGTCTGCCGCGGGGGTGGGTCTGGGCCCCATAAGAGCTGCGTTGGGCCAGCTGGGCAAACAGAGGATGAGATGCCAACTCTGCTTGGCTTAAGCACCAATTGACTGAAAAACACACACCCAAATTCTCCACACAGTGGACTTTCACTTTTGCCATTCTGTTAGGATGAGGCAAGGCAGAAGGAAGGCAGTAAGGAACTCTGTCAGACTCTGCATTGCTTTAGAATCCGTCTTGGTTCTTTCCGTGATGGGTGACAAGCTCGTTGGGGCTCACGCTCCCAGCAGGGCCACGCATTCATTATAGGGTGCATGGACACATCAGAAGACATAGAAGTCAGAGATTTGGTTTGCAGTCTTTGTTCTTCGTGCTCCTGTCTGGGTGCCCTGGCCGAGGCAGGGGAGGGGTGTGGGGGGTCTTAGGAAGACAGCTGTGTTCTTCATGCCCATAGGTGGTGACTGGTGGCCTTTGTTTGGCTTGGAAAGCAAAAAGCATAAATCCTGTGGTGAGCCTCCCCTCCCTCCTGGTCCCCTCTGCCCTGGTGTGCTGCATGTTTGAAGCACTGGTGTGAGTGTCATCTGGTTTACATCGTCATTCTGGAACCGGTTTCCTCGAACCTTGTTTTCTCATTAGGGTGACTATTTTTTTTTTAAGTGCATACTTCTGCCTTCTTCTTTCCATACCTTGGTGCCGTCAACCAAAAATGAAAAGAGGAGAATGTTTTCATGTGGTTGATTTAGAAAGTGTGAAAGGCCAGATGTTTCGGTAAATTTTAGCACATTTAGCCTTCATGCCCTCCGTCTCCTAGAGCAGCTGGGGGTCTGAAGTTCATTTCCCCCACTTAATGGCTGTGCTTACGGGATGTGCTCTTGCAGCTGGGCCGGGAGACGGTGCGTGGGCCCCATGGGCATCGCCGAGAGCCCAGATTGGCTAAGGAAGTATATATGGCCATCAGTTAACTTCAGGGTGACTCTGCGAAGAGAGAAAGGTCTTTTTGGGGAGAAGTGATTGTGCCGTGGCAGAGTTCATCCTTCACTGCTGCGGTAACTGGCCGGCATGCGATGGAGGAACACATGGCCGACGTATGGCCAGTGTGTGCGCTGTGAAAGGTGGGCACCTCCCTACAGAGATTCCTTGCCCTCCACTCCCTCCAGAATCATCCCACCCACCTTCCTCTGAAGCCCCCCAGTGGGTATTATTTCATTCAGCACATTCACTCAGCTCATTGGCTTTAAGCACAAGCTTTGCCCTTATCCCTCTGGTTATAGTATCGTACACACCCTCATGTCAAGAAGTTAGGGTCTGTGTTCTCTTTTGCTCCACGCTTTAGGCACCACATAATGGAATCGAAATCTTACTAGATGTGCCTGTTTTGTTTAGCACAGTACTAAATATGCCACCTGTTGAAAAACCCGTTTTACAGCCATTAACCGTAATACTTTTTTTTTTTTCCCAATGCTTTAAGTATTTTTTTTTTCCTGAGTCCTTTTTATGGATGATAAAGAACTGATCAGACCCTTTTAGAACATTATTGTATTCTTAGTTATTTCTTAACAAGACTGGCATTCCATGTGTACCTCAAAGGCAAGCTAATAATAAATTGTGAATTTCTTATTTTTTTATGGTAAAAATAATTAGTATGAATAAAATATGTTCAATGTAGAAAATTTGAAAAAAAAAATATTGGCCCGAATCTATCATATAACAGCATCTGTTTCCTTCTTTTGCATCTAGCATAGGCATTTTACAAAATCGGAATAATTTCGCATGTATACAGTATCGTACTTTCTCATAGCTTTAAGTATTCTTCAGTAATTTTTAAATTTAAGTCCTCTTTCTGTTCTCCAACCCTATTCTTCAGAAGCAAGCCACTGTTAGGTTTAGATGATGTCCTTTTGGGTTTTTCCTGTGTTTATACTGATGGAGATGTGTGAGCATGTGTATGTACACATATATACTGATCACTTAAAAATATAGACATGTGCTATGCTTTCAGCTCTTTTCATATAATTTTTTTTATCACGAAAATCATTTCAGGTCAGTACACACAGATGTGGCTCACTTTTTTTTATAGCTATGTAATACTTCATTTATTAACTTACCAGCAGAAATCTTCATTTCTTTGGTACAGATTCGCTAAAGATTGCCAGGTCTTTTCAGTTTAGAAATTTCTTTATATGTATAATATTTTAGGAAAAAAAATCAATAAAAAGTCGATCTCATAAAAAAGACATTAAGAGACAAACTAGTGTCTTATTGATGCACATTTGGGTTGTTATTGCGGTGTTCGGATATGGGAGAAGATGTATACATACATCTGCCTACACTTGTGCTATTCCAAGAAGTAGGATCGCTGGGTTCTGGAGTATAGTGCCAGTGGGTACAGGACTTTTTAGTGGCTCTTCAGAAATGTGAACCTCCTCCCCCACCCCCACTTCGGTGATGTTCAAACTCACACACAGTGACCCAACACAGTGTTATTTTTCTATTTTCCTGCGATTGGCAAAATTGTTCTAATGTGGGTATCTGTAATTATTAGAGAGGGTGAACATTTTTTTTCATGTATTTATTGGTCGTCTGTATTTCTGTAGCAGTTTTCCTTTTCACAGCCTTTCCCCTTTAGTTTTCTTGGTTTGTTCTTTTATCTGCCTGATTTGCGAGAGTTCTTGGTTTATCAGGGCCAAAATCCCCACTGTGATGTGGATGTTGTAGCAGTTTCTCCTTGACTTGCATCTATCTTTAGCTCAGTTTATGGTATACTTTAATATATAAAAACTTTTTATTTTGTGTGATGTTTTTCCTTATTCTTCTAATTTTCCCAGAGAAACTTTCTCTTTGCTAATATTACAAAATAAAAATAACAGCTAACAGTGTTTAGTACAGGCCAGGCACTGTTATCCTGGCTTTGCATATATTAGTTGATTTAATCGTCTGTCAATTTGCTATAGACTAATGGGGAAAGAGGCAGAGAGTGGTTACAAGTCATAAGCTAGTGAGCGTTGTTGGAGGCAGTGCTGGAACCCAGGCTGGCTGGCGTGACTTGGTCAATATCTTCTTCAGTGTCCCCATCCCTATTTGCTTCTTTAATCTACGGGGAATGTATATCGTGGGGGGCGGGGGGAGGGGCATCGTTAGACTCATTTTTGTGTAGCATGTGATTTAGGACTATATATTTTTTTCAAACCGGATGGTTGGTTGTCCAACAATTTCTTAAATAACCAATCACGTTGCTGATGTGAAAGCCAGGTTTATCGTCATCCTCGGTTCCCCACACTTGTGGCACGTCTCTCAGGCATGTCTCTCAGATTTAGACCAACCTGAGCGCAGTGTTGTTCGT
>NW_011889264.1:1615952-1628796 GCF_000151845.1 Pteropus vampyrus
GGACTAAAAGGACTTAGTCTAAAAGGGCAAATTTGAATACATTGAGTCCCAACAGGTGTTTCTGGTTTTTTGTTTTGAAAGGGAAATTGTGAGGGAACAATTAAGCATTGTCAGAAACATTGTCAGGAAAAAAGGCAGGAGTTTTTAAATAATTACATAATACACCTGAACCATGTTCTTTATTCTGTTTTCAACATAACTCGAAAGTATAAATACTATTTAAATGCAGGGTGAGAAGGCCTGTTACTATGAAAACCATTTTGGTAGTTCTGAGTCACTTTATATTTTAATATTTAATAATATTAGGTTTCCAGCACTTTAAAAAAACAACCGGGATGTAGGGTGAACGTTAAAAGTGTTTAATGACAGAAAATCTGTTGCTCACAGAAATGTCGGCAGCTGTTAGTCCTCAGGGTGGTGACGCCAAGGAGCACTGAAAATACCCCGGTGGAGGCCTCTGAATTCAGTAGATAAAAATGTGGCATACCCAGTTAAATGTGAATTTCAGATAAACAACAAATAATTTTTATTACGAATACCCACCATAAAATACAATTACTCTATTTACTTATCTGAAATTCACATTTAGATGGACAGTCTGTATTTTATCTGGCAACCCTATAACTCTGGACAGTGAAATCTTTCAGAGTGTCCTGCCAGCAGCCTTGACAGGCGTATAAAGAGAGATACGTGGCTTCCTGATTGGTAAAACCTCTTTTTTTTCAGTGGTTCCCAACAAGAGAGGAAAATTACAAATGCCTCTAATGATGATTTCTAATTTTTTGTTATTTATAGGAAACTGTCGTGTCAGATTTTCACATTTTCTGCATTAAAGAAAGTGCTTTTCCCATAATGAAACCTGAAATTTTCTTCAGAGCTATTTTTTTTTAAATTCACTTTTCAATACTTCTTTCATTATTTCCTTCGATCGAAGTGCTTTCGAGTCACGTAGCGAGATTCGTGTCAGGATGCCCCGTTGAGTGTACTGCTGCTTTTCCAGGTGTGTCCCTTGCTCACACCTGGGCTCCTTGGGTGTCTTTTCTGTCGTTATTTACATGTAGGTGAGCGAAATTCATAGCACTCGAGCATTGGTGGTTGTGCCGAGAAAGACCCCAAGTGCCTACCATACCTAGGACGCTAACAGGAAACGCCGGAAGTGGATTTGAATTGGGACCAATCGAGAATGATCAGGGAACTTTCTCTTGGGCCTGCGTCCTCATCTTGTAAAAGGCAAACTTAGTTAGGAGGTTAGAAATGTTTATCTACTGATAATGTTTGATTTGTAACCTGTTAATTAGCGGGGCAGGTTCCCAGGCCCAGGACGAGGGCCTCCAAAGCATAGCTGGTCCCTTAGGTCAACAGTTTTAAGCACCGTTCCGTTTGCCAGGACAGCCTGTGTAGTGGATTTGCGAAAGGAATTTCTCATCTCCTTGCTGTTGTGTATTTCTCCTTCTCTGCTCTCTCTGGTGACAGGCTTCTTCTTGAGGATTGTTGGGCTTTTGCGACCACTTCAGAGCTGACCTCTGGACTTCCTGGGTGACCTGTCACACCAGGTAGTCTTTGTTTTCCTGTTCCTCAGGACAAGGCAGAAGACCGGCCCCAGGAACCAGCAGTTCCAGGACGGGAGGTGTCCCTGCACCCGTCCCCTCGGTTTTACTCTCCCTCTGCTGGTTTGGACCCCAGCACTTCGGAGCCCACGCCCCAGGGTGGTCTCAGACACAAATTAACGAGAAGGGGATCCCTCCCTCTGGGCAACACCATTTATTGAGGGCCGACTTTCTGCCGAGCCGTGGGAGGATTTTGTGTAGACTCAGGCTAACAAAACTGTACCGCGTTGTTCAAAAATGTGTTCTGTGTAGGGAGCACGTGCTGGGAGTGTTTCACCGCCAGGGTCACGCTCGCGACAGGGACCCCCGGCCCCCGCGTGTTTCCGTTTGCATTCCGTTACTCCTTCTTCAGAACCTGCGTTCCGAGAGCGCCCTTTGGCCTCACAGGGGGAAATGAGCAGGAACCAGGTGTGGTTCTGAGTTAGAAGATTATTTTTCCTAAAACGCGGGACCAATACGTTGTACCTGTGGGGGGCCGGAATTGTTCTTCTGGTGTACCCTTACTTCCCTTATATCTTCCTACAGCCAAAAAGCTGGCAAGATCGCGCAGCCCACCACAGCCTGGTGATACCTGTGCTCCTGTGACAGCTGAAGAGGACAGAATCTTGAATGACCTCAAGGCTTTTCTAACAGGACTCTGTCCCCCTAAGTGTCAGAAGAGCTCCAGCATCACCAGGCTGGCGGCTGGTTGTGGGGTCTTGGTGCACATGTAGGTTCCGTTATTCAGTTTTTTTCTTTTATGTAGATGCATCTGGAGGCCTTGGGGACAGTAGTGTCGGAGGTTTGGTGTTTGCTGCCCTGTTTCCTTTGGCCTTTCCGAGGGCCTTGAGAGGGAGCATGCGCCACTGCAGTGGTCCTGTAAGAGGAGATATTGGTGCTGCTGAAGATCTAGGAAAGGCTCTGATTTTATTTATAGCAGAGACTGTCCTTGTGGAATGACCCCGACTGGCTTTAAAACGTGTCTTGCTGGTTTAAAATAGGGCCCATTTGAATTGAATGCTTCATGTTCCAGACTCTTTATGAACTATCAACTGTCATGAGCCAGGAAGGTTCTTTGAACAACATCACATTTTTCCCTCCATTTAGGGCACTCTGCATATGTGGTGGTGACGGGGAGCAGGGCCGGGGGTGGGGGGGGAATATGAGATAAAGGGCCACCCTGAAGGCTCACCTCCAGCTAAGGAAGCCCCGAGCCAAGATTGCAGCAGAATCTTCCCACTTCTGCTGTGCTTTCATGCTTCTGTATTTCCCTTTTGCCACCACCTCTCTCATTTCTGAAAATTATTAGAGGTCGTGGGAGGTCGTGGGAGCTTACCTAGGCTCTTCGGTCAGCCAAGCTGAGAGGCGAGGGTCCCAGGACTACGATTTCCGTCGTGTCCTAGACGTTAGTCAGCGAGTATGGTCTGCAGCCAGCTGTGGTTTAGGAAGCGCCATGGGGAGTGATTTGGCTGGAGGCATCTGCATTTTGTTTTCCTGCTTTCTGGTTCTCGTATTAAGATCTGACCATTTTTATTATTATGATTACTTTTTGCCCAGACTAGGCTCCCATTAGTGATGGCCACAGCTGCCATTGTACAAAGAAAAAACAGTTTCTCCAGACGGGAATTCTGTACTTCGTCCAATCTTGTTGTGTCCAGCATTGAATCTGTACCTCGATCTCCCCAGCTCTGCTCTCTGGCTGTGATAATTCATGTCTCTTAGCCTTTGATGCTTTGAGTTTGTCCCGAGTTCAGACTTGGGCATCTGAGGTGGCGAGTTCCTGAGTCATTCTTCTGCTGATGACTTTTCCTCTCTGACTGTCTAGCTCCCAGAGAACACCCAAAATCCCCTAAATGCTTCTTCTGCCTTCTCCCTGCCTCCGACAAACACTGTCGCATGCTTTTCTTCTTCGCCTGGCCTGTTCTTTTTTCCTCTTGGAGCGTGACATTTGGAAGAAAATCTCACCTGGGGAAGTCACAGACAGCAGCAACAAAGCCCAACTCCACCGGGGGGAGGCTAATTACACAGCTAATTAATCCAACAGATGTCATTGTAAGTGCTCATTTCTTCATAACTTGGATGCACACATCCCACGTTGCTGAGATAGGCTTGGGGCCTGTTGCAAAAATGTCTTTTTTTTTTTTTTTTTAATCAGACTTGAAAGACTAGCATATTTCCTGTTCAGCCTTTTTATGCTCTAGTGACACATTTCTGGTTTTCCAGAAAGCTCTCTCCCCTTACTGTAGCCACAGATGGTATCATTGCCCTGAGTATAGGTCACACCATTTGACACCAAGCTGGTGTCATGCGTTACTTTGTTTCTCCAGTGGGTTTGTAAACCTCTTCAGAATATGTGCTGCCTTAACCACTGAGGGTTTTGCTCAAGACTGCGGCACAGATAGGTGGACACCAGCACAGACAGGTGGACACCAGCACAGACAGGTGGACACCGGCACAGACAGGTAGACACCAGCACAGACAGGTAGACACCGGCACAGACAGGTAGACACCAGCACAGACAGGTGGACACCAGCAGACGTCTGATAATTAACTCCTCACACTTGTTCCCTTCACTTCGTTGTCTTTCCTGAAAGCAAGTTTGTTTGCGATGAAAATAGCTGGAGTGTTCGAAAGGCGCCATTTTGATAAAAGATGGTTAAAGAGTATAGAACACATGTGATTTGGTTGGTGAACTTGAACACCTCGTGCATGGGACTGAACAGGTTCTCAGAGGTGGAGGAGGAGTGTCAGGAATCGGAGAGAGGAGGCAGTGTTTTCAGTGGTACGACTGGAACAGATGGGGTGAAAGGCACTGTGTCCTGCAGGTGGCCCGGGAGTGCCCGTGGGATATTGCTGGTGGCCCTGGACCTCAGGCTGGCAGCCTGTGCTCGCAGAACTGACTGGTTCCTGGGGGGCTGGAGACGCCTGCCAGGAGCCACCTCGAGTGAGTTCTCTTTGCTAACCCCCCTTTCCCTTGGTCGTACCCACATTGTGCGTGAACGCATGATGTCCCTTTCTAATCACTGGATCTGTCAATCTTACCACTGATGTGACGGGTCCCCAGTGGCCCTCCGTGTCACCAATGTTCCGACCCTGCCTAACCTTTCATCAGCCTCTGCCACCCTTTCTCCTCCTTCTCCCTGTGGCTTCTGTGACGCTCTCTTCCGGTTTGCCTGGGCCCTCTCCGGCCCTCCTCCTTGGTGTCCTTGCCCGTTTCTCTTCTGTCACTTAATGGTAAATGTCGAGGTCCCCAGGCCTTGGCCCCAGCCCGCTTCTTGGTTCTGTTTATAACTTGCCGTAAGTGTCTTGTTTGGTCCAGTGATTTTAAACAACACTTGCCTTCCGATGACACTCAAATCTGTATCTCCAGCTCTGAGCCTCCCCTTTATCCATCGCCTTACTGGGCATTTCCATACGGACGTCTGTTAACGGACTTCTCGTACTTGGTATGGTCTAGAGAGAAGCCCCGATGACCGTCACCCCCAAACCCTCTCTCCTCTGGGCTCCTTTGGTCAGGGCCACCACCAGTCTGTCCTTTGCTCACCAAGCCAGAGAGCTGGGCCTCGATTTTGGGCCACTCTCCCTTTCACTCCCTTACGAACTATCAATAAGTCCCGTTGGATCCACCTTCAAAATATATGTCCACCGCCCTCCCTGTTGTCTCTCCCTGTGTCAGCTCTCCCTCTGCTTCTATTCTTGCCCCTTACAAATTACTCTCCCTACAGTGATTTTTATGACGAGGAAAATCAGGTCATATCACTCCCCTGCAGAGACCCAAGAACGGCTTTCCATCCCATGTAAAATAAAAGCCGAACGTTCGCCTGTGGCTTACAAACCTCTTCGTGATCTGGATTCCACCACCACGCCAACCTCATCTTGTAACACCCTCTCCTTTGGCCTCTACGTTTCAGCCACACTCTCCTTCCGAGTCCTGCCATGCGTCAAGCATGCAGCTGCCTCAGGGCCTTTGCACTTGCTGTTCCACTGCCCGGGATGCACTTCCCTGACCTCGACAATCATCTCTCATTAATTGTCTGGTCCTCAGGTTTTCTCTGACCACCCACTCTCAAGAAGCTACACCATCTCTTCACCCGAGTTTACTTCTCTGTGTTGATAGTTATCTATTTTTCTTATTTGTTCATTTATTTATTTGTCTTCTCAAAGATCAGGGACCTTGGTTATCTTCTTAATGGCTGCGTCCCTAGTGTTAAGAACAGTGTCTGACACCAGCCCAATAAATATTTATTGAATGACAAAAGTACTAGCAGAATGTGCCTGTGATTTTTCCCCTAGCATAGAATCTGGTATAGCAGCTTTGACTGAACACTTGGCTTTTCATAATTTAGAGTCCAGAGTTATAAACTGGATGTCCTGTGTGGACCAGAGCATTCCAGAGCTGTTTATAGCCATGTCATGTGCCATCAATTTTACACAGAACTTTATTCTTCTGTTGACCCACTGAGAAATGGTCCTAGTACAATTGTGCAACTTACGTCCAAGTATTTTGAAAATTCCCACATGTAGCTAGCCTTGGCTCTGTATCCCAGAATTCTACCAACCAAAATCACAACTCTTTCTCCTCACTAGTTTTAGAGATTGATGTCATGTAGAAAAATTAATGGTGCTTTGCCCCTTTTATTTAGTATTATAGTCCATTTTCTCTTCTACTCAGTTATAAAACCTTTAATAGCAGGATCTGTTTCTTCTCATCCAAATATTTGTCCTTCCCAGTGTCCTATAGGTATTAGGTAGTGTGTCAGTAAGTGGCAGCTGAAGATTTGATATTCAGATCTTAAATATAGGAATGTAAAGATTAGGTTCAGCCCTGAAAAGCCTACTCCTTCTATTTCCTTAGAATCTGCTCTGCTCACTCTCCAACTCCCTGACCGTCACTAAATGATGCTAATTAATCCCAGATCTCGATGTCCCCAGGAGAGAGCCATGTTCTGGTAACAGAATGTATTCTCAGTAAGAGAGGAATTCTAATCTGCTTTGCTGTCCTCCGGCCCCATATTCAAGCCATGCATCTTTGAGCATCCTTTATAGCAGGATAATGAATGTACTGGCTTCTTTAGGGCATGGTCCTAAACTTTGTAAACTTTGCTGACTGTGATCCCAAAAGAGATACATTTTACATTGGTGACCCAGCACATACCTATAGGAAGATATTTTGTATATGTAATCGAAACATTTTACAAAATAATTTTATCCATAACTACAGGGCTACATTCTGATGCTTTCTGTTCTACCCTATTCTCTTGTTTTATACAAATGCTGATTGTGCTCAAGGCACTGGTTTCATGATCCACTAATGGAATGACTCTCAACTCAAGGAGCGTTAAAAAAAAAATGCCCAGCCCAACCCTCAGAAGTTCTGATTCCGTTAGCTGTGGGATTCCCACGTGCAGCCCCAGCTTGAGAAGCACGGCATTACAGCCTGCAGGTTGAAAAACATTGCTGTGCAGGATACAAAGAAGAGTTGATCACTGAGTAAGAACCGTGAAATGAGTAGTCAAGAGTTATCCAGGTCTGGAGGGAGAGGAGAGAAGGAGAAATCACATCTAGTTGGTTAGATCAGAAAAGACCTCCCGGAAGACAGAATCTGGAGTTTGGGCAAGCTTTGAAGAGAGAGTGATCACATAGACAGGCAACATGGACAGAAGACAAAAGCAGCTTCGTTTCTTCTACTTGCCGAACCCGAGGCCATAATTTTAAGTGGATTTTAGTCATTAGAGCTTCCTTTCATGCACTTGTGTGTTACTGTGTCTTTTCGAAGAAAATTGGTGTGAGCTAAATATTTCATACTAATAACACACTGGAATTGGGGCCTTTTTAATGTTTTACTAGTAAGGAGATCGTGCTCAGATGATCTGTTAAAATAATAAAAATACTAAAGAAAAACACTTTATAAACAAATATTGAACCGTAGTTAACACTGAGCATCCTAAAGTATTTGAGGGTGGCAGGGAACAGTATACTGATGTCTGTAAGATACTTTAAAATGCATCAGAAACGTAAGCTGCATTGATAGCTGTATAAAAGGATGAATAGGTAGGTGTACAGCAAAGTCTTAGTTTTAGCATCTGGGTGGTAGATACATATATGATCACTCTCCTCCCCCACAACTCTTTTGTATGATTGAGAATGTTCATAATAACAGTGTGGGGCTAAAATAGCAAAACCTAATGGTTAGGTAGTCTTTCCACCCTGAACTTCACCACGTAGACACTGCATGTTTGATGTGAAGTCTCTTCTCCAATGCCACTGTCCTCCTGTCTGCCTTCCCATGCCAGTGGGCGTCCAGCAGTCATTCCAGAAGTTTTAGATGCCTGTTAGATGCCAGGCACTAGAAAACTTCAAAATAGGATGCCTGAGTGTCTTAAGGCAGGAGTCCCCAATCCCTGCAGACCAGTACCGATCCATGGCCTGTTAGGTACTGGGCCTCATAGCGGGAGGTAAGCAATGGCCAGCAAGCAAAGCTTCATTCACAGCTGCTCCCCAGTGCTAGCATCACAGCTTCAGCTCCACCTCAGGTCATCAGGCACTAGATTCTCATAGGAGCATCCGTCCCTGATGCCAGAAAGGTTAGGGACCACTGTCTTAAGGGAAATCCAGGTAGCTCTTGGCATTTTAAAGGAGTGGATCCCTGATGTCAGGCTATCTGGGATTGATTCCCGGCTCCTGTCCTTCACAGCTGTGTAGCTTTGGACATGTACGTGAATCCCTCTCTGTTCTTCAGCTGTGAAGTAGGTTCTCAAATGACCTGCCTGATTGGACTGTTGAGTGAGTTAAACGAGTTAACACATGGGATGTGCCTACAATGCAGTCAGCATAAAGCAATGTGTTACTTTTTAAGAATACCACTTTTCTGCATTAGATTTCCCATTGTCTTATGAAGACCACATAATTGAAGTTATTTTATAATTTGGTTTTCATTAGCTTTGAACTTGCCACAGTTTTGGTGTTTTTTTTATTTGTTTTTTTGTTTTTTGGATTTTTTTTTTTTTCTTTTGGTTTGGAGGAGGGATAATTTTCCTTAAGAGAACTGTGACTGATGTGTGGTGAAATTCCTTTGGGCAAGTAATTTCACCTTGGCCAGTCAGTCACGGTCCCATCTGAAGAGTGAGAAGCCTGGAGAGATCACTCAGTTCCTGTCAAGCACTAAGAGTGTGTGTTCACAGAACTACTTTTTTACTTTTTTTTTTTTTTTAATGGTTATTTCTGTCTGTTCTCCTAAGTAATGAACAAGAAGTGATCTAGTACTTATGATAGTTAGAAAGGAATCGGAGTCCAGCTTTATTTTTGTTACTACGTATTTGACTTCTTCTCTTGAGAAGTGCCTGAGAGGAGCGAGCAGTGAAGTTACTTTCATTAACATCATTTTATCATACTGTCTTGCATCACCTGGGGGATTTCAATAGTTGATAAAAACAAACAAACAGGACTTCCTACAAGCACACCCATATTTCCCTTCTGTGACCACAATTAGGTGCAAGTAAGAACTTAAGCATGGAAACTGGTATAGAGTACACAGCATGCTCAGAACTATATTCTCTTTTTCATTCATTCACATATATATATATTCATATATATTTCTGGTTAACACTGATGCATATTCACTCAAAAAAAAATGATGATCCGGAAATGCACAGCATGAGGGCAGAGATTGAAAGTTACATTTGAGTTAAACTAGAATGCATTTGGCTTTGGTGTCTCTTTATGTTTTGTGTTTGTGTCTGTTTATGTTTTGTAACCTTGGCAATACCACAGAATATGTAAAGGGGGAACAGCAGCTGCCATACCCACCTTGCCTAAGCAGGTTCATTTATATTGAAAACTACAGTGTTGGTGGCACGGATGACTTCACATGGCCTTAGGAGTCGTCCTTTTTGTTTACATTTGTGTCCCTGCTTGTGGCTGTCCCATTCCAGTCTCCATTCCCTGGAGGGAACACCTGTGGTCAAGTATGTAAAACCATTTCCATGGTAACCCTTTGTTATCTGTTAATTTAAAATATTCCAACATTTTCCTTTAGCTGAAACTTAAAAAAAAAAAACCAAAAAACCCTGCATTCCTCCTCCTCCCTTATTTGTACATTGGAAGTTAATCTCCCTGGAAGTTATGGATGTTTTCTTCATACTCCACCTCTTTTGAAAGCTGATTTTTTTGGTTTAATGAAATAAATGGCTAAACCTGGCATCTCTGATCACAGCTCTGAGTCAATAAATGGGAGGAGATACCTCCCTCTTTGATTTGAAAGAAGCAAAACTTAATGTGAAATAATCTTTAACATCTGAAGTGATGTGCAAAGTATGTATGTGCAGCAGAAAAATCTCACCAAGTTCATCGCCTGCCTGATGATTAGATCAGCATGAGCAGATCTGGCAGATCTGGCAAGTACTTGAGAAACACAGCAGCTCTTTGTCGTTTGAATGGTGCATTTATTGGGTACTATGAGGACTGAGTTTTGGCAACATAAGTTTCATGCTGGTGTCAAGAGGTGTGTAAGGAATGTGTCCACAGCTTATGGTAGGAAACACCTATGAAACGAAATGCAAATCAATGGCAATAACATGTTGAGGTTGCAAATTTGAACACAGATGAGGAAATGCAAAAGAAAGTTTTGCATAGCAACACTTCATTTCACATGTGGTAATTATTACTATCAAATGATGTCCTGGATGTGGGACATGATTATGTCCCACAATTATTACTCCTTGGGTGAAACATTACATTTTATAACTATCACATGCAAGTCTTCTGCATTTCTTATACACTGGGATGTAGGTAATGATTGCATCATTTATCGTCGGTATAGTCATAATCTTCCTTATTATAGAAATGTAGAGACATTATCTTTCTTTTCTCCCCTAGTAGGTTTTATGGGTATTTCTAAATACATTGATCCTGCGGTAGTGTACTTGTTTGGCAATGGCAGGTGAAGGCAAATGCTCGTTTTGTTTTGTCGCTGTATAGTTTGAGTTACTATCGTCTCCCTAGCTATTTAATTTTTGAAGTGTTCTTGCTATTCAGTGTGCAGCTTCTGTCCTGGTCGCTTTGGTGTTAGGACTTTTGTTGGCCTCAAGACACTGTGGACTTAGAAAACAGTGTGTAAGAGCAGATCACATAGAATTCATATCTTATCACCCCCTCACCACCACCATTTTTAAATAAGTTTCCTTTCACTTTTCTTTTATCCCTCCAAATTCTAAATAGTTTGACAAAGATTTTTGTGTGCAGAGGCATCTTCAGGGAATATTTTATCAGATGCCACTCCTCTCCCTTGGGGTGATATAAAGAGTGGGCAGGAAGCTCTGTTTGTAAGGGGAGTATGCGTGAGGTATGTTATATATGTGTGTTTTTTAAAGCGAGGGTTTCCTTTCCTCTTTCCCCCCGTCTTATGTTGGGGGTCTGGGAGCCCAGTGCATCCCCGTGACTACAGTTGGTTCAGCATAATTGATGCGGTCTCATTTCCCACAGCTGATGAGGATTATATCAGCTTGGTTTAACAGTCTCATTTTCTGCTCCCAGTGCACACTTGTTTTAATGTGTTTCAGTTAATGAGGTAGAAGAGAGAACGAGGTGTTACTGTTTATACACAGACAGTGAGCTTGTGCAGCGAGCCCTGCCATAGCTCACATGGCCCTAGGTGTCCTTGGGGGACACGTCCCGCAGAGCAAAGCTACCTTTTCAGAACATGGTTTTTTATGGCTAATGCAGATAATGATGATTATCCATAAGCTTTACCGAATAGCCTTATTAATACCATTTTTTTGGGGGGGGGGTGAGGTATCTTTCATATGTCATTATGAAAAGATTAAAACTTGGCTCAGAGCTTGGGGTGCAGATGAGGGCATCGGCGTACCCTCTGCTGAAAGCTTTTTCAAATTCCGTGTTCCAGGCATCAGCCCTGCACACCCATGAGGGTCCCCTCCCCAATCAGGGTCAGTTCATTTGAAGTAACAGCTAGTTGAGAAGACGCAGAGGAGCCATACCTACCTCTGTGAGGAGCATCGAGAGTCTGAACTGGGCACGCAGGGTCTGAACTTTATGTGCCACGGGGTCAGAGCAGTGCTGCTGGTGCGGATGGCAGAAGAACTGCCAGGGGCGATGTCATGTGAGCAGGGGTCTGGTTCGGGTTGTGAGTTTGCTCTTCCTTCTTTGGAGAGGCGGACCCTCGAGGTTGGAGGCCATCATAATTGAGGTGCAAATCCTACTACCCGCCACCCCCCGCCCCCAGCCTCGTTGGAGTTCCTTGGGGAGCAGGCGTTGCTGCAGGGCAGCCAGAAAACCAAGGCTGGGCGCCCCTTTTGCATTCATTTAAATCTCCAGCTTCCAGACGCATGGGAAATAAAGGGTGTGTCAGAGGCGCAACAAAGAGACCTGTCCTTTGTCACCAACCTGAGCCGCTTGTCCACCCCACACACACACTTGCGGGAGGACGTGCTTCCTTACCTCCCACCCCCCTCCTCCCATTTTTCACTTGTGCCCTTACCTTCTCTTCCCTCTCCGTCAACGTGGAGCACCCTAAATGGTTAAACCTGTTGCCTGGCCTTGGCACCGTGCCAGCCCCGTGGGGCGCTGTGCAGGCTGGAGGCCCCCCGGCTCATCCCAGCTTCCCGAAGGCACAGCGGCCCTGGGTTTCAGCAGGAATTAAACAATTACTAAGTCTTAGTCCTCCCCACCTTCCGTGGATTGACTCTATAAATTGTCAGCCTGTTGACATTTTAATGCGAATTATGTCATGTGGTATCCCCTTTGATTTCGACATGCCTCAGTTTGTAAATACATGAGCCACTCAAAGGCTTGTGGTTAGTGTACACTCCGGAGGCCTCGGGGGTTTTGGTGGGGGAGAGAGTGCTGGAGAGAGAGAGCACAATGCTGGGAGTGTGCCTGCAGTGGCGAGCCCTTCACAGTTACCCAGGGCAGCCCTGGAGGGTGGGCGGGCCGTCGGGGTGGGGCAGAGGAGGGGGGCTTGCTGCCAGCCCCAGCGCCATGCCTTTTGCCTTCCAGCCCCTCCCAGGGCACCGAGAAGACCACACCCACCACCTTTGGGACCAAGTCATGGGATATTTTTTTTACTGGCTGCATTGATGGCCGAGCATTTCCCCAATTACTGTGCAGCTCTGTTTCTCCTTCTGTGAAAGCACCCGTCAGTCAGCAGGACTGGAGAAGAACAGACTTACTCTAGATCCCGAAGCAAACCCGTAGGCCAGGGGGATATTACCTGGAGCTGGGGTATCCCTCCAGAGAGTTCG
>NW_011889264.1:1628846-1639428 GCF_000151845.1 Pteropus vampyrus
TCCCCTTTGATTTCGACATGCCTCAGTTTGTAAATACATGAGCCACTCAAAGGCTTGTGGTTAGTGTACACTCCGGAGGCCTCGGGGGTTTTGGTGGGGGAGAGAGTGCTGGAGAGAGAGAGCACAATGCTGGGAGTGTGCCTGCAGTGGCGAGCCCTTCACAGTTACCCAGGGCAGCCCTGGAGGGTGGGCGGGCCGTCGGGGTGGGGCAGAGGAGGGGGGCTTGCTGCCAGCCCCAGCGCCATGCCTTTTGCCTTCCAGCCCCTCCCAGGGCACCGAGAAGACCACACCCACCACCTTTGGGACCAAGTCATGGGATATTTTTTTTACTGGCTGCATTGATGGCCGAGCATTTCCCCAATTACTGTGCAGCTCTGTTTCTCCTTCTGTGAAAGCACCCGTCAGTCAGCAGGACTGGAGAAGAACAGACTTACTCTAGATCCCGAAGCAAACCCGTAGGCCAGGGGGATATTACCTGGAGCTGGGGTATCCCTCCAGAGAGTTCGCCCGCGCCAGTGGGACAGGACAGTGACTCGGGAAGGATTTTTAAGGACATGATGGGAGAAGTTGAGGAAAGAAAGACGTGAAAAGTAAGGATCGTTAGGTAGGTGGAGGAAAAAGGAAGCCTCGTAGTTCGTGTGGGAGATGAGAGAGTGGACCTTCGAAGATTCTGACCCCCTTTACTCCCATTTTCCTCCCCCAGCAAGGGAGGAAATTTTGAAATAGATTTTAAGAGGCAGTTTTCCAGTGAGAACAGTTCAAAACTCCTGTGCTGGGGCTCTGCTCCACACACTGCCCTTGATACCCTGTTCCCTATCTTCCGATCTCCTGACTGGACACTTTCCTCTGAAATGACTAACCCCGAAGGAGCTGTCTTCTCGGCCATCCTTTGTGCGTAGAATGTCCGTACTCAGAAAGTTAGAATTAGCCATTTTGAGATTTGACGGCCTGTGCCCAGAGGAGGCCAGAATGACATCATCACTAGACCCGAAGAATGGGCCAGGAGTAGAAAAGTTGGTTTGCGCTTTGCCCACGTGTGATCTTCCTGTTTCTGAACATAGCAACTGCTGGGCCTGCCGTCTGTGTTGGCACTTGGCTGACTTACAAAAATGTCATGGGACCTTTAATGGCCATGGGTGGTCGGGACCTCTTTCCCACGTGCTGAGTAATTCCAGTTTCATGTGTGAATAATGCCCATATTAAAGCAATTAGAGCTACACAGACTCTGAAAAGGAAGAAGGGACCCAAATTCCTGTTGATCAGAGACTTCCAACTTACTGATTTCTCTGGTAACTTCCACGAGTGCTCAGAAAAGTTTTTAAAAAAGTTTTTCAATAGATTCTCTATCTTAATTTATTTTTAAAAGTTTGTAATAAAAATAAGCATTGGCTACATTGATAGGTAGATAGATAGAAGACAGGAATACACGTGTATCCTTCAAGAACCCCGTTTAGTTGGTTCCTGTGAGAAATTATATTTGGTCGACCCTTCTCCAACATCTAGAGTTTAGCTATAAGAGAATATCTGAAATAAAATGGTGAGATAATTGTGATCATCATGGCCCATAAGAATATTAGTTTTTGCTAATTAAAATAAAATTTCCAATTGTTGTTTTACAAATTAAAACAGTGACTCCCAAGGTATAAAATGAACACTGTGCTTTCTGGAAAAAAAAAAATCATTAAAATGTTGTTTGCAACATGTACATAGTTACCTACTTCTTTATGGTGGTGAACATAAGTTAATTATTGGAAACATGCTTTCAGAGACAAATTTAGGGCCTTTTCAATAAATTGATAGGTCGTCTGTAACTTGCCATGGGGAGAGGAGTAGCATCCTGTGCCTCTTTTCATTTCGGTCATGTCTTCCAGAAGATGTAAAACTTTCAGTCACTGCCCGCCCCTGGCTGGTGCCCATTCCAGCCCCCCTGGACAATCGGTCAGGGAAGGAGTAGGCTACAAGGTGATACTTGGTTTCTCAGCCCTGTAAATGAGAAGAATTCGGGATGATTGTAGAGCTGCAGGTTGGGGATCACTGAATTTGCTTTCATTCCTTTCTTCCATTTTTTTCAATCTTCTTAAAAAGAGGGGGAGGCGGCCACTCAAAGTGTAGTGGAAGATCATGGAAAGACACAGGAATGGGATGAGTGGATACAGGTGGGGGCCGCGTTTTAGCACAGCTGGGCAGTGTCATCATTGGAATCCCCCGTTCTTGACCAGTGGCATGTGAACTTGACATCGTTGCTATGGTTGGGAGTTTGCTAATCTGACCTACAACACTCTCCAAACTCCTGAAAATTTCTGACCCTCGGAGGTGCTCTAGAATTCTCTTGTCCTTGATAGAGGTAGAGGCCTCAGGTTTTTGTTTGTTTGTTTGTTTTTTTGTTTGTCTGTTTTTGTTTTTACTGGACTTTATTTTAAAAAGTACAGCTAGCTAGTTAGCTGGTGGAATAATCGACAGAGTAAAAATGTAGTGGACTCAAAATGACCAAGCTGGACTTGGATGCTCTGTCGATGGTGGCTGAGGCTTGTTCAAAAGGAAGAAGCCAGCCGGCCTCTGGGCAGCAGGGAAAATGGGCAGCCGACTGACCCATTTCTATAGCACAGCAATGGCTTTGTGTTAACTGCACATTCCAGCTCCAGCCCCACAGGTTATTTGCATAGCACACAAACAGCGGATTGTACAATGCATACAGGTATCGCCGGCCTTGGCAATGGACCATGGATGTGAATGGGACCTGTGTGTCCCTGTTGTGAGACTTCCCCAAACCCTCCTCGCTGCTGCCCGGGCAGAGTTCAGACTTGCCAGTGGGGAGGGTGCCTGACCCATCTGCATTCTCATTTCCAGGGTCTGAAAATGCATTTATGTAAAGGGTAGGAAGAGATGGCATTAAAATCCCATAGGAAAGACGTGCTCTGAGGAGGAAAACCCAGGAGGTTAGTTTCATAAGAAGAGGAAAAAAGGGGGAAGTTAGAGGGAGGCGGGGGTGGGGGGAGGCGCAGAATGAGAGAGTGAATGGTGAACGAGAAGAGTTTCTGACAATTAACTAATTCTCCTTGCTCTAACCCATGACAGAATTAATCACACATTAACACATTGACAGCAAAATTAATGTCATATGCAAATTAATAGTGCAGGCTTGGCATTCAACAGCCTGTTGGCTTTTTAAGGCTGGCGTTGTAGTTACGCCCCCAGCCCCAGCCCGTAGGCCGCTCCCTCGGTGCCACCCACCCTCCTCCTGCCTGGGAATACCCAGCGCAACTTTGCAGCTCACGCGGCATCCCCTTAGCTGGCTTGAAACAATCTATGTGCGAACGCACGCGTGCTGTAGCTGTTTCTTTTTCGTTGTGGGAGCAGAGGCAGGAGGAAGACAAGCCTCGGTTAGGAACCCTTTGCTCGCACCCTTCCTTAGCTCCGCCACGGTTCTACCGTCAGTGGCCGTCCAGTCCTTTTCTTGGTACGTCCCCCGGGAAGCTACTGCGGTGCTGCTTTTTCCAGACGCCGTCATTAAGAGATGCGTTGGGTTGGAGGGAAGAAGTGTGGGGTACGGCGCCCTCACCCCGTCCACGGTTTTGCTTTCCACGGTGACGGTTGTCCACGGTCAACCGTAGTCCGGAACTATCAAATGGAAAGTTCCAGACATTTCGAGAGAGACAGAGACCACATTCATGTAACTTTTATTATAGTATATTGTTGTCATTGTTCTATTTTATCATTAGTTATTGCTTTTAATCTCTTACCGTGCCTAATTTATAAACTAAATTGTATTGTAGGTATGTATGTCTGGGAAAAAAATATATACTATATACAGTTGATCCTTGAACAATGCGATGGTTAAAGGCACCCACCCCCCCATCGTCGAAATCTGTTTTTAACTTTCGACTCCCCCCAAAATTAAGTACGAATAGCCTACCGTTGACTAGAAGCCTTTACTGATAACGTCTGTTATATGCATGATATACTATATTCTTAACATAATGGAGGCTAGAAAAAAGGAAATGTTAAGAAAATCGTAAGGGAAATAAGATAAATTTAAAGTATTTATTGAAAAAGCTCCGTACATAAGCGGACCCTGCCCGCTCATCTCAAACCTGCATGGTGCAGGGCTCCGCGTAGAGGACTCGGCATGGTCTGAGGTTTCAGGCACCCCCCCCCGGGGGTCTGGGAACTTGGCCCCCGCAGATGCGGGAGTGGGGAACATCTGTATAACACAGTCACATCTGAAGCCGTTCTAGTTTTAGTTACGCACTACAAAGTGAAACTTGTTTTATGTGGCTTCCAAGAGGTTTAACCTATTGAAACCAACTCTAAAAACAGAAAATGTGATCCTCTCCTTGATGTTAAAAAATAAATAAATAAATAACCAGAAGAAAGAACCAGTCCATTTTAGAACATTCTGATGGCTGAACTCTAGCGCCTGGGCCAAGCGCGAGCTATCCCTGAGCTAGCCCGGTTACTGCTGGTGACTAACCCACTTGTGAATTCCACGTCTGGGATAATTATTATTTTGACACTTAATGAGTAACAGTGTTGCGAAGCCGGCCTTATGCAGAATGTAAAGACAGCTTCAGGAAGGACCAGGGATTCAAAGTGGGATTAAAAAAAAAAAACCAGCCAGCTGTTTATGTTGATTTCGAATGAGTATTGGCATTTTCTTAGTGGTGCTTATTTCTTTAGCTTTTTCATTAGCTCCCACTTCATCTACTACCAAGGAGAAGAGACTTGAGATTGATGAGGTCAAGACGGAGATCTGGGAAGCAATGTGGCCGGCTGTAGAATAGTCTTAATTCCTGCCCTGCTGGTGCTTCTTTTCATTATGTGTCTAAAACAGCCCCGGGGACTGACTGCCTGGCCTAAACGAAGTCCATAATAATTGGGACCTTGGAAAATCATTAACATAATACTTTGGTTTTATAAATGAAGTGAGTAGTTTGAATATATTAAGAACATATATATATATGCACATATTTGTGTAATTTTTATGTATGGTATAGCGTTTTCGACACGACTGATTTCTTCAGTCATTATAGTGACTTTACCACAGACGGACCTAACACTCTATCTGAAGAACCCAGTATGGACAGAACAGGAGGCCGATTAGGGGCTGGATTTGTGTTCCGTTCCTAGCTCCGGCATGTACGTGCCCCTTCATGTGTCTGTGAAATGGAGCCGTTTGCCTCCCAGAGCTATTAGGGTTGGCTACCCTGGTAGACGTGAAGGAGTTCTAAAACCTGTATACAGCACCTAGGAACCTGAAGCGGATATCTTAGGGTTCGTGTCTGACCACACGAGGCCATGTCAAGGACAAGACCCGGATACCGGGAGAGCATTGGAGCGGCGGTGTGCTACGTGAGGCCATACAGTGTGCTTGGCCACACGGGCTTCTCGGCCACGACTTTGACTCCAGTCGCTGTGTTGAAGGGGGCAATGAGACGGGTCTCCTCGCTGTGGTTCTAGATGTTGGCCCTATGCTAGCGGTGCTGTGGGGCAAGCAGAGCCCTCCTCTCCGTTGTCCCGCCTCCCATGTGTCATTCACTGGCGTAATGGGTTGAGGAGAAAGTGATGAACTTAGGCTGCTAGAGAAGGAACAAGTGACAGTGGCCAAAGGGAAGGTCACTTGTCTGGAACAGGTAGGCCTGAATGCGTGACACGGAATGGACCTCACAGCCCTACCAGAGTGGTAGGGAGATGATAGGGAGCTAAAGCCCGTTTAGCAGAGGGTGATACTGGACCGAAGTGGGCTTGTCGAAGTAACTACAGAGGGAAGAGTTTGGATGCAGAGAGAATAGTCAAGATGATGTAAGGCCTCGGCGTCATGGCTGGATTAGTGTTCTCAGGACAGTCAGGTGTGCACTTTCTGGTTCTTGCACCCCTGAAATGTGGAAAGAAGTCTGCTGTTTCTGTTATGTGGCAGCAGAGTGTAAGTTCAGCGATGTGGCTGTATTCCTCAAATGCTGGAGGGCTGCGGAGGGGGAAATGAGACCACCTCCATGTCTAGTATCCGAAACTGCCTCTCAGAGGAGCTCACTTTTGGAGCTGGCTGGCAGAGGCTCCTGGGTACTTGTGTGTCCAACTGGGAGTTGGGACTGCTTCGGTTTGCATCTGTGCGTGCGGCTGTTTTAAATTTTCCCTGGATGGCCTTGCCTCGGATACTGCCCGCTGCCTGCGAAGGTTGCTAGGAAACCAGCAGAGGCCTGTCTTCTCGCTCAGGACAAGGCCCCGGCCAGCTTCCTGGGGCCTGGAACCAGCAAGCATCACAAGAACATGAGAGCTGAGCCAAATGCCCTGCTCACTTTTGCCCTCTGTTCTGATCCTTTCCCTCAAGACACTTTCGTCCTTCACATTCAGTGGCCGTTTGCCGCATAGAAACATTTAGGGGGGCCATGCCTTCTCAGCTGTCTCTGTCATGGCCATCATGTTGGTATTCAGATGCCTGTATCAGGGACTGAGGGTAGCCCCAAATCTAAATGACAATGATATTCCCTCTAATTATTTTTCTAGGGCCTTTCTTGGGTCACATCTGAGCAGAACAAGTCCCCTCTCGGTTCTCTGTCCCTCCTTCTCTGCTACCTGCATGGTCTCCTGGTACAGCCCATGTATCTCCTGCTTCCTGAGCAATGTCTCATGGTTTTTGAAGAAAGGAAAAGCTGGGTGCACTTTTGGAAGGAAGTAACTACACTGTCATTTCTATGAAGAACTGAACCAAGTTCCTAGAAACCACATGTCCTAGAAGCTTTGTTGATCCATAGCCCTGTTACCTTCCTACTTTCTGAGCACAGGAGAAGGAGTGAGAAGGACCTAAAAATCAGAATTGGGCTCTGGAGAGTTAAGAGGCAAAAGAATGCTTGAGCATTCTGCACGGGTGTCCCTGGGTTTTGTTGGGTTTGCTTTAAAACCTAAGAAAGTTGTCTTCTCCCACTTGGGGAAACCACTCTGCAGGCTCCATGCAGACTGGCAGTTTTCTCCTAAATGCTAATTTTAAGTTGATTATATTCCAAGTCATGAGGGAATCCCAAGCTGGTGTGTTCTGTTGGTGAGCATGTAGATTAGTGGAATCTTTCTGCCCGTGCCTATCCAAATGTAAAGTGAGCTTATTTTGGGGGGCATCTTTACTTCCGCGTTATGTCTGAAATGTTTCTCATCACAGCATCATTTATTTCAGTTGTTTTTAAGTTGGTAAACTGATCACTTGTACTAGTTAAAATCATTATATCCCATCCTTGCTGTGGATTACTATGCAGCTGTTAAAAATGATGGTACATACGTGTTTTTTAGTCGGGAAGATGGTCTCATTGTACAAAAATGTTGCATATATAGAGTATTTCATTTATGTAAAATCATAATCTGTCGTATGTGTAGGTTAGAAATGTCAAGATGGATATTGGCCAGAAATGTTCATCTCTGTGACAGAATGGGATTTTTGCTTTTTTTGTTCCTTTCTTTATTGCTTTTAACAAATAACCAGATATCATTTCTTAAATTCTGTTAAACATGTCACCTTTCCAAGGGTCCCCAAACCTGGTTGTACATCTGAATCAGCTGGTGAACCCTTTAAAGCACAAACTCTGGGGTTCCACTCCTGAGCTTGACTCTGAATCTGGACTGGGGAAGTGGAAGGATCCGTGTTTTAACGAGCTCCTGGTGCTCGAAGGGCTTTTAGGGAATACCGACCCTGATGAAGGAATTTCCTATGGAAATACTACCTCGACACAGTGTCATCGAGTTTCTCTTTTTTCCCCCGTTCTTTACAGGAAGGAGGCTAGGGGCACCTGTAATTGTTAGCATCCTTTCTGTTATTGTTTACTCTGTTACCTGCAAGAGTTAATAATTGTTAATAATCCTTTCTGTTATTGTTTACTCTGTTACCTGCAAGAGTAGACACAGTTGTTTCCTGTTCCTCTCCCGTAAGAGACTCTTCCTTATGATATTACTACTTTGTAGAATGTAAAGGATACTATGCATGTTTTGTAACTGGCTTCTTTATTCCATATGGACTTTTTTGATGTCACTAAATATTTTTCCGCATGATTTTTAACAGCTGCATAGTGCACCCTGATATGAAAGCGTCATGGTTTATTGAGCTAACTGGCCCCTCCTCTTTTCGTAATTTTCCTTGTTCATATTACCTTCTCCACGCAACTGAGTACTTATCACTAGTGTTTCTCAGTCTTCCTACGAAATAGTTTCTAAGTTCCTTACCATCCCTATCACCTGGCTCCGATGTGATTGCTTGTTGGTGTGGCCCTGGGGTGATGATGCTCTTTATAGGATATGGTGTTCTTGGTGAGACCTCACTGTTGAGTATAGGAATTCTTTCTCCTTCCTTGAAATGGACACCAAATCATTAGCTTTCTATTCTTTTATTAAGCAGCCAAATCAAACCCTTGGCTCCTGTGGGACTTGTGGTCCCCTTAAATTCTCAGACTTTTGTTGTTGCCTTTGTTTTCATGAAACAGACAGTTCAACTAGGTCTCCCTGTCCCCTAAACCTGAGGACAGGATTGACCTTTATTTCTGTTTCGCTTCATTCTGTTTATTCTATTATTTCAGTGTGTTAGCTGGCTGCCTTCTCAAATATATAGTATCTGGAAACGTGACAGTAAAGTTGTCTTCTCTGTCTCTCTCCCTCTCCCCCTCACCCCTCCCTCCCTCCCTCCCTGTCTCTCTCCTTCTCTTGCTTGCGCGCGCTCTCTCTCTATGTATATATGTATATATATGTATATACATATGTATACACACATATATATATGAATGAATAGATACATTTTATTTATTTTTGAGCTCAAAAGTATTTCTTGTCTATTGCTTAAAAACATTCTCTGGAAATGCAGAAAAACGCAAAAAAGAAAATCATCCCTAATCTCACCACCCAAAGGTGGTTTAAATTTTAAATGTTTTGGCATATATGACTTTAGCCTTTTCTGTACAGACGGGATACTATTATTCTGTAGAATTTAGACGACACCGTGTGTGTTTTATAACCGACTTTTAAAAAATTTTACAATGTTTATTTTTTTTGCTGTCACTAAATATTTTTTTGCCACGTGATTTCTAACAGCTGCACGGTGCACCACTGTGCGAAGGTGCCATGATTCATTTAACTACCTCTCCATTTGATATTCAGGTCGTTTCCAGTTTTTCACTATTATAAACAAAATTTTGATAAATACATTATACAAAAGAGCTCTTTCGATATCAAAGATGTCAAACACGTATTTGCTTTCCATTACAGTTTCACCCTCCCCACTTCATCACTATCTCTTACTATTTAAGATGTTTTGAGATTCTAAAGTTTAAAATTTTTACATAGTGAGATCTTTTCATTTTTGTTTCCTTCCCCTTTGTTAAGCTTAAAAATCCCGTTCCCTTGCCAAGATCATGTTCATTTATATCCCCTCTTAGTTCTTTCATGGCCTCATGTTTTGACACTAAACTTCGTAATCCATCTGGCGTTTATTCTGGTATATGTTGTAAGGCAAGGATCTCTCTCTGTTTGTTTTTTCCTCAATTAGTTATCCGTCCCAGCCCCATTTTCTAGCAATCCCCCCATCCTTTGCTGCAGTGCTTAGAAGTGCCACCGTGTCACACACTAAATTCTTATTTGGATCTGATCCTAGACTTTCTCTTGTTTCTTTAATTTGCCTTGACTTGGGCCCATCCAGAACTGTTTTAATTATTTTAGTTTTACGCTGCCTGGTTTCAAGTATAATATTTCTCATCAGTCATCTTTTAAAATGTTTTAAATTTTACCTGTTTATTCCCCTCTTTGGCTTTTAGACTTTTTTTTTGAGGGGGAGGGGCAGTGAGATGATTCCTATCTCTATTCACATCTTATTAGAAATGTTAGACAGAGAGGTCCACTGTAGCCGTTTTCTTCCAGATTAACTTTAATTCATGATCATTGTTCTTTGGGCCTAAATTCTTAAGTAAAAAGATACTGGAATCAGATCCTTCTCTTTGTAGATTGTTCTCAAGGATATCCTGAGAGACAAAAATAACGTCAATAAGTCCCCTCTAATAGTCCTCTAATCCACCAGTTCAGTATTAGTAATAAGAGCAGTAGTGACAATATTTTGGGGGAAAAAAACTAGAGAGAGAGTTAAGGAAAGAAAGAAATTAGTCACTTGCTCTGTACTTGGTGAATTTATGTTTACTTCTAGTTTCATTGCTTTGCTAAGTACTTACAAACATCTGCTTAAATAATTTTAGATTTTTACCACTTCTAATGCTTCGCTCATAATTTTCAGGTACTGGTGCCATTAAAAATCAGAAACCGTTCCCTTCTTAAATGCTATTTTATTGTTTTTCTAGATGAAGTAAAACATTGAAATGCATGGGAAAGAATACATTGAAATGTTAAGCTGTTATTTGGTGTTGTGTCTGTTTCTCTTTAGAAACAGCTCTTAATAGAACTGTGCCTGGCACTCAGTAATTATTCAGATAACAGCCACTGTTAACCATACTCTTCTCCATTTAATAAAACGAGCACATACTTTTATATGTTTTTATGCTTTTAAAATTCACACTGCAACTCTGTCTTGAGAGGAGGTGTTTCTGTTTGTTTTTGTGTTTTTTTTTTTTTT
>NW_011889264.1:1640663-1646393 GCF_000151845.1 Pteropus vampyrus
TTCCCCTCCCCTTGACTATGACTTGGACTTAGTGACTCGCTACTGATGAATGAAGTGTGGAAAGGGACGAAGAGCAAACTTGGCTGTGCAGGAGGCTGGCAGACACTTCCTTCCCCAAAATGATCAAGCACAATGTAACCAGTGAAAAGCCATGTTAATGCCGTGTACCTCTGATACGATGTGATGGGAGGCGGGGTACTTCTCTGAAATCCATAACATCAGTCTACTTGCGAGAAGACAGGTAAACCCACACCCCGGGGTGCTGTGCTACCTCAGTTTGACCAGCCCATGTCAAAAGTGTTGAGGTCACGGAAGATGAGGAAAGACGAAGGAACTGTCACATATTAGGATACGTAAACGACGCAGTGCACCGTGGGATCCTGGTCTGGATCCTGGAACAGTAAAAGGATATGAGTGGAAAAACGGGGGAATCTGAACAAAGTCTGTCCTTCAGTAGCAGCTTCGTACCAATGTCACCTTCTTGGTTTTGACGAATGTTCTAGATGTTAAGACGTAAGATGTTAGTATTAGGGAACGCTGAATGAAGAACATATGGGGACTCTGTACGGTCGTCACTGATCTCCTGTACATATAAGATTATTTCAAACCAAAAAACCCACAGTACACCTGTTTTCAAAAAAATGTTTCATCCCTTTAGAAGAACGTGAAGTAAAACATGGAAGCTCCACCCCTGCCCCCTGCTCTCTCTCTGTGGTCACTCCTCTCGAGGACAGCCACTGCTAACATTCGCTGTTCCTCCCAGCCCTTTTCTCTAAGTGCGCGTAAACATTTTTATTAAAAAAATCTTAAAAAGCCTTTTTTACTCCCATTCCGATTGTGTGCCTCAGACGTTGCAAACCTTTTCATTTTAGCGCAACTCTTTTCCAAATAAATTCCTTTTTGGTCAGATTTTGGCTCTTCTATGAGACTTATTTAAAGTGGTGTTTGTTTAGCCAGTGCTTAATTTTATTTTCCACTCATACTTCTAACCCATCCAGGTCCCATTTATATTGCCTCTGCCCTTGCCAGTCTTTCTAAAGCCTCCCAAATTAGCGTCATCTGAGAATTTAATTAACTTGCTGTTTACTAACCCTCTCCTTTCAAGATAATTAATGAGGATATGAGGTGACACTGGGTCTGACACTGCTCCCGGTGGCACCCGAGCAGGCACCTGTCCTAGCGGGCCCTGCAGGCTTCCAGTCTTACTTTGTTCACCTACAGCTGGTTCCCAGGCTGTGTGGCCACACTAGGTGCAGGGACCAGCGGCAAATATTTGCTTAAAATCAGGCTTTCCTGCCTCACCTTTTATCCACTCATTTTCTGCTTTGTTAATTAAAAAGCCTCATTTTACTTAAAATGGAATGCTTATTTTCTGTGTTATTCCCTAGACAGAGTCTCTATTACCAGGCTTGAAATTAAACTAGCTAGGAGACTCAGGTGTTACAATTCCCTTTTGTTTCTGTAAAAGTGGCTGCATAGCATCTCCTGCATTTTTATCCCCACCCCACCCCCCCACCCCCGACTTTCTGCTGGAGGAAACTAGAGGTTATCATTGATCTAGAATTCAGTACTTTTCACTAGAACTTTCTGTGACGATGAAAATGTTCACTATCTGTGCTGTCCAGCATGGCAGCCACTGGCCACATGTGGCTGTTGATCACCTGAGATGTGGCTAGTGTGACTGAGGGACTGAACTTTTCATTTTATTTAAATTTAAATAGTCACGTGTGGGACCGCCACGGCCAGTCACCTTTTACCTGCTGTGGGTTATCTGGGGCAGGTGTGAACCCCCCCAGCAATCTCCATGCCCTTCCCAGCAGCTTTCTTCCCTGGCGGAGAAGGCAGACCGATTTCACATCACACATCTGGCAAACTGTAATTAGGAAGGTAAGTTTTCCGAAGGAAAAAGATGTTACTTTCTAAATCCAAATGTAAATGACTTGGATTATCCGTGTCACTGAGCGCTTCATTCATGCAGATAATTGAGAGTTGACAGTGTCCTTTTCCCTCAATTACTTCCTGATAGTTCCATGTGTTACAATGGGAGAAACACGAAGCTGTTTTTAAATAGCTATGTTAATGTCCTCATTAATTTTACCTTTTTTTTCTACCAATTAACCAGTATTAACTCCTGTGGTGGAATCGCATTGGCTTCCCCGAGGAAGCCACATCCATCCCGAACTCCATTCTCGCCTGAGCCTGGTGTAGCCAGCGTTCCGCCACCTGTTCGGCGTGCGGCTCAGACAGAGGTGCTGTTTGTCCAGGGATGTTCGTCCTGGGTTATTCAGTGTGCCACAGCCTGGCGGGGCCAGCCCTGAACCAGGACTAGATGGCCTGGGGTCTACTTTCACGGCCCCCGCTCACAAGCCATATTCCCTCTTACACGTGGCACAACCCAGTGGTGACAAACCCCAGTGCCTGCAGGGGGCTGTGCGGGTATCATCAATCAGTCGGGTGCTAGTGCTAGGCTGGAGAGTGACCATCCCCCTTTACCTAGATTAAGTGTTGACGTGAGGGAATGAGGAGCCAGGACAGCCCAATAGTCCCTTTAAAAAAAAAAAAAAGTACAGTTAGAAAATCTCGGTCGCATGGGAAGTTTGCAGATTTTAAAGTGTAGGTCTTTAAGGATTTTTTTAAAACTCAGAGTTTTATAGCAGATCCCCCCAGGCTGACCAGTTGCTGCCAGTTTGCCACCTCTGACCTCACTCTCTCCTCTGTCCACTAGAATCTAGTCCACTAGTGTCTGCTGGGCTAGATACACGCAGATGGTGTTATTGAGAGAACGTTTACATTTATTTTTTTTGTAAAGCCAGACTTCTGACCACTCCTTGCTGGACGTCAAGATCATTGCTAGTGTTCTCCGGTTCGGAGATGCTTAGGAAGAGCATGGCCTGTCGGAAGACACCCAGGGATGATAGTGACCTCACTTTGCACCTTTTTAGTTTACTCTCTCACTTTTTAAACCTGGATTATTTTCAGCTACTCGAGGGAATAGAAGAAGCCTAACGTTTTTATTGTTGCTGTTAAAATCCCATCACTGGGTTGTTAAAAGTCGAATCAATTACAGGAACCGTTTACTTCTGAATAAATATGTGACTTTAACCCTTACTCATGTGGCATAGGACACTGTGGACTAGACTAGACAACACACTTACAGTGCAGGTTCTTACGTTCAAAAGGGATGAAGCTTAATTGTTTCGGAATCATTTTGTAATTCAGAGTTAAATGGTACTTGGATTACTGGTGTCCTTCAGTTTGAAACAGCTTACTTTTATATCGAGTTTGCAAGCCTGGCTCTTACTGAATTTTGACAAATTGGAAGAAACTTATTTTGCTTCACAAAGCTGTGTGTGTATTTTCTCCCCTCTTCATTGATATTTTGAAAGATTGGGTAGATTATTTTTCACAAAGTTTTTTTTTTTTTTTAATCAGGGGTTAGCACATCACTGTCAAAGGGGAGAATCTGCCCAGTCACTTGTTTTTATAAAGTTTTACTAGAACATAGCCAAAGTGTCCATCACTGCTCTTGTGCTATGATGACAGAGTTGGGCAGTTGGGACAGTGACCATCTGGCCCTCGAAGCCTAAAATATTTACTGTCCAGATATTTACAAAAAGAATTGGCTGACTGCTAGCCTAGATGATAGAAACATGTTTTCTATGAGGCCATATTTTTATGAATTCTGTGGAAACTGTGGACTAAAAAATCATTCTGCCCAAACCGTCCTTAAAACTGCAGTGGTTGTCAGCTCTGTTGGCTTTGGTTTATTTCTGTGATCTTAAGAATTTGCCTATTAGATGTTGAATGCAATGACCCTGGTTTCATGGTAAGTAGACCTGCCTCAGCTTCTCGCTAATGTACTGCTAGTCATTTTATTCAGTAGACTGAGTAGCTTTCAGTTTTTCTATGGGAAGGACAGTGCTCATTAGTGGGTATGTTCAGCCTTCAGTTTAGCTAAAATCTTGAATGCTTTCTCAACCTGAAACAGTGAGTATTATTCTAAATGTTAAGTAATATAGCTCTCTACAAAGACAAAGTGCTTTCCAGTCATTATTAGCTGGGTGCCATCGTCATTCCTCACGATAATGCCATGAAGGAGGTTCTGAGTGTTGCCATCCAGATTTTATCACTGAAGTGGAAAAGAAGGGTGGCTGGCTGAAGGTCACGTAATAACAGAGCCCGCTGGCAATTCGTGTCATCTCGTGAACCACGCTGGCACTGGAGAATGTCGCTGGCACCAGTGGGACTCACACCCAGAGGCAAGCCAGTCCTTCTAACAGGTTCTTCCCCAGTCAAACCCGATGATTTCATTACGAAGGTAAGTGAACGGGCAATCAAGCAATTAATTCGTCTTTGTGTCGACCAAGGACCCCAGTGAAATCAGAAGGTAGGGAGGGCTTTCTGAGACTCCAGTGCCCCCTCGGACCATTTCTCATCACCAGACAACTTTTAAAAAAAATCATTTATGTTCACATTGATTTGCCAGCTGGAGGTTTACGCCCCTCGTTGTGTGCTGCTGCTGTTCCGCTTTGCGACTGGGGAGGGGCTTGGGGTCGGAGCCCCCTCCCCTCTGCATGGCTCCTGACTCCCGTGTCCATGTTCTTGCTGGGGGATCACCTGGCTGCTGTGTGTCCAGTAGGGAAGCACATGGTTCCTGCCTTCGGGAACCTTCCGGTCTCACGGGGGAATATGCCACATCTATACAGCTGATAACCAGTGCTCAGGGCGTCAGTGGGACAACATGTGCTGAGAGGTAGAGATTTTAAGTTCAGAGGAGAAAGAATCACTGTAGACAGAAGTAGCCTGGGAAATGGGATACTCAGAAGGGGGAGCAGAATATGGCCGACCTGGAACGGAGGTACACATGGGAAGACGTGGCATGAGCCAGCCAACCCCCCCTCCCCTCCCGCACACACAACCACTGAGGGGCTGAGAATCCATAGCACTGGCTGGAGACAAGGCTGGTGCAGGGGGGTCGTGGCTGGCAAGGTGCTGTGGTGGAGAACCTTTCTTATGTACAGAGAATGATGGAAATAATGCTTAGGGAAGGTTAATCATCCCTTCATTGCTTTGTGAGGAAGTAAGAAATGGGAACATAGGCAGATAGGGAATGAATGAATCCAAAGCGGGAAGACTACTAAAAATGCACGTGTTCCCACAGGAGGGAGACTGGCTGTTGGTTCCTTTGGCCTTTATGTTATTATAATCTGGAAAGGTCATCGAAAATTTCGTATTTTAAGACTTACACCTTTAAAATACCTGCTAAGAAAGTATCTGTAGTCTGGATCAATACAGAGCAGGCTACTGGACTTGAGATCGCAAGAAGACATCACCTGTCAGTTGGCGTGGTGGGAAGTGACCGGGTGCGTCTTGTACTGTAGCCCCAGGAGGAAACCGCAGGCAGGGGTTTGTGTGCAGGTGTCACCAGGCACCAGTAACATTTTAACTACTAACGTGTGTACTGCCTGCTGAGAGCGTCCCGGTGCCCTAGAGCTGCCAGGGTCCTAGCCACCCTCTCTCTAGTCCTGCCTTGCCCCAGCCTCCTCTAAAGCCCACCATTTTCCTTGACGAAATTTTCCCAGTTGCCAGTTTTTTAGATGTAGTTTTTTGGAACTTGGATTTCACTGAGGAAAATGCCTCCTGGTTCTCTGGCAGGTTTTATAAACCATTATCTGTCCAGGAAAAAACTGACTGTTCCCCCAACACACCTCCGGTACCCGTCTGTAGCCT
>NW_011889264.1:1646443-1688567 GCF_000151845.1 Pteropus vampyrus
GCACAGAAGGAGGCGAGTGGCAGGTGAGTGAGTGAAGCTTCATCTGTGTTTGCAGCCGCTCCCCAGCACCGGCATCACCGCCTCAGCTCCACCTCAGATCATCAGGCGTTAGATTCTCATAGGAGCCCCGATCCCTGGTGCCAAAAACAGTTAGGTCCTTCCGTGTCATCGCTAATTGTTGGGCCTGCTGGAACAGAAGGGACTCGTCGAATATGAGGAGCATGTGTCTCGGTGAATGTGAACTGGCTGATGAAAACCTCCCTGATGTCGCCATTTAAATATCATTTTAAAAAATGTCTCACTGACTGGCCTTGTAGCCACATCCCACTGGGAGCCTGAGCGCAGAATGGGGAGGTGGCATCTTTAGACCAAATGGCTTGGAAGTCCCGAGGAAGGGTTGGTTGTAAACGGAGCTGGCCAACCTGGCAGAGGGCTGGGGAGCCTGGAGTTTGGGCACAAACTGGAAAGCGGAAGAGGCACAGCTAATAAGCATTCAGCTTCTGAGCCCATGTGGAGAATGGCCTCTTCCTCAAGAATCCCAGAATTTGAAAATTGATGAAAGATATAACCAGTTCCTTAAGATCTAGACAGCAGCAGTTCTCAGCAGCACCTGTCCTATAGGACAGGGATCCCCAACCCCTGGGCCACAGACCGGTACCCGTCTGTAGCCTGTTAGGAACCGGCCCGCACAGCAGGAGGCGAGTGGCAGGTGAGTGAGCGAAGCTTCATCTGTGTTTGCAGCCGCTCCCCAGCACCGGCATCACCGCCTCAGCTCCACCTCAGATTATCAGGCGTTAGATTCTCATAGGAGCCCCGATCCCTGGTGCCAAAAACAGTTGGGGACCGCTGCGAAGGGAGGACAGGAAATTCGAGAAGAAAATAAAGATATATGTGTAAAAACAGAAGACCTCACCCTGATTGTTCAAACCTGGAGATGGACAAGCTGTGTTCCAGGAATACCCGTTCAGTCACGTCACTCCATTGACTCTTGTAGACGTTTTATGTTTAGCACTAAATTGTTTTTATCTAGAAAGGTGCGGTGGACGCTGCAAACGCATCCTCGTTGCTCTGACAGCTTGAGTTGCTAGCCCTGAGAGGCAGCCGTGGTGTTTGTTCTGTCTCTGTCTTCTGTGATCTTCTGTATGCCCCGGATGTTTCTCAGGATACCCCAGTCTTGCAGTTATTTGTCAGTGGAACTGTACAAGAGCTGTCACAACAGCGGAGCAGCATCGCACCTGTGCAAGCACAGCCAGGTGTGTAGACGAGACGGGAGGGTAGCATGACGGTGACCAGCTCAGTTCTCTTCTGGCTGGGGGATATTTTGGCAGATTCAGAGGGGAAAGGAGACACACTTTTGGGATCCATATACTAAAAAAATTAAGTCACTAAGAACAGCTAATTATATCCTGCCATAAAATTTTATTTAAACACGCAGGAGCTATTAGCAAACATATTCATTCTCTCGGTCCCAACCTCCCGTCTTAGTCATCGAGGAGTGTAGAGCCCCATGTGGAAGTCAAGTGAAGCTTATTCTCAAGAGCGATGTATGGTGGGCACAGACGGGATGACCGAGTGCTGTGTGACCCCAGAGGGCAGGACACAAGGGTTCCGGCTCAGGTGTGTTGGGGAAGGAAGTCCAGGTGCCATCCACCCGCATTTGAGCAGGTAGAGGGATTGTTCAGAAAGGTTTCCAAGCAGGAAAGACGCCAAGATCAGAACGATGAGAGTTGGTGGATCAGGCGGAAACTGCCAGGGGTCTAATCTTGTGTGGAGTGGAGTGGAGGCTTTAAATCTGAGAGGGAGGAAGGGACTTTGGACTCAATTAGATAGGTCCTGATCGTAAGCGAAAGACCAGAGGTAACAGTGGAGCATCACAAGGTTTTCCTCATTTGTTCAGACTTTCAGTCAACAATTTTTTTTTTTTTTTCCCTTTTCTTAAGTACTTGCTATGGATTGGGAGCTGTGTTCAGCATTTAGGTAGAAAGAGACAGCTTGGTCCCCTTGCCTGCAAGATGCTGTTTATGATGTGGTAGAGGCGCAAGGTGTAGCTCATGACACAGGAAGATAAATACAGCATGGAAGCCGCTGCCTGTAGGTGCTGGGCCCAGAGGAGGGAGACGTGGAGCCTGTGAGCTGGGGCTTTGCACAAAGGAGAGAGCTGATCTCTCTAGCTGTTTGTTTATTTTCTTTTATTCTGCTCATCTCAATACCTTCAAAAAGACCAAGTTATTCTCATTTTACTTCATTCTCAATATGTGGCTGTGAACTTCTAAAGTGCAGTTGTGTGACCCACTCTGTGAGCTTTTCCATCCAGTAAAACGGAGTTTTCGCTCGGGCCACGTTCCTGTGGCCCATTGTTCCCAGAGGCCTTGTGTCCTGGAGCAGGTGGGTGGTGAGCTTTGATCCAGATCTCAGTGAAACATCTAGGTGCTTAGATATTCCTTAGGCATGGACCTGTTTCTGATCCAGAAAGGAACAGCTTGCCAACTCACCTAAGACGGCGGTCATCGGATGAGCTTGCGTGGAAATTGCTTGGAGAACTGGTTAAAACCCAGATTTGTTGGGCTCTACCCTAGAGTTCCTGTAGGTCTGGGCAGGGTCTGGAGGGGTTCCAGATGCTGTTGGTCCAGGGGCTGCACTTCGAGAACCACTGCTCTAAGCCATGGGTCCCCTGAGAAAAGGGACTGCCCTATCCTCGGCGAGACCTTCTCGTGGCATAGCTCCTTCGCAAGGACTCCCACAGTGGGTGCTCTTCCCCCGCCTTTCAGAGCAAGAACACAGATGCGAAGATGCTCGGTGGCCCGAGTGAGGGAAGCTGGTTCTCCAGAGGCCCTGGGGAGCCCTCCAGGTTACGCTCCCGAGAACTCAGACTCCTGCATTGCCTGTGCGACCTGCAGAGGTGTTGGGCCCTGTGAAATGGGAGTCTCGACCCTCGACTTCCCTCCTCCTTGTCTGTTGAGGGAGCAACCATTCTTAAGACCAAGACGATCTCGGAAACAGATGTCGGCCACGAGTAGTGGCAGTTTTGTTCTCATCCGTCTTCGGTCACCGGACCCCAGTATGGCTGTTGGATTTCAAGATTCAGCCTTGTCTTCATTCTCCCCTGCTGGTTGGTGCTGGGACCCCCACCCCCACTCCCCTAAGGTCTGGAAATGGCATTGAAGAGATTCAGTGACAGCCTGGGGGAGGCCAGCAGACACCCAGGGACCCTCCAGCCAACGGCCGCTCCAGTCTTTGAACTGCTCCCCATTGGAATGATTAATTGATGTCCCCCACTCTGCCGGACAATTAAGAAAAGCAGAAGAAGATGGGAAAAGTCTTCAGTTAGACCTAATTTGGCACCATATTGTTTTCTGTTAATCTATTTTGTGTTCTGTCCGTCTGTCCCAAGGGACGGGTGCCTTGCTGCTTGCTGAAGCATGCATAACTAATGTCCTCATTAAGGGCTGATCTGTTTATCAGGGCCATGTGAGGAAGCCAGCCTGCCAAACTGAGGCGCAAGCTAGGGGCTGCTACCTCCCTCTGGGCCTTAGCCCCACCTCATTAAGCTGGTCCGGGCTATTGATTGGGAGCCTGTGTTTGGAAGAGTCTTACTTACTCCATGCATTATCTTGACAGATTGATCAGACCTGATTGAGAACCTCTTAAAAGAACGAACAGCTGTAATGGGAAAGTTGGACTCTGTCATCCGTTAGGATGATTCTGGGAGCAAGAAGAACAAGGCTGACATCTTGGAGCAATTGTATTTACAATTAACATGGCTGAAAACGATTGCCTCTATTGATCCCCCCTTCCTGCAATTACAGCCCCATTGTTTACATTCCAGCACTTCAGTTATAAAAAGGAAATTCAATAATTATTGCATTATTTAAAGTTAAAGTGCCACAGAGTTTGCTGGCTGCGCTTGCCGGTTGACTTACCGTTCAGTAAAATCCATGCCGAGCTCTCCATCTTGAGGCCGAACAATATCGGCTTTTAATGAGACCTAAAGCGGGGGTGGAAGGGGGGGGAAGGACAGCAGAACCCAGTGTACAGGGTGTTTGTCTGGGTTATTTATGGGGGGAGCCCGAAAGCAGGGCAGAGGAGCTAGCTATGTCATTGTTCGCAGAGCTGAGTGCCCTGTCGCCACGTCGCTATCTGCTCTGCAGCCAGGTCTCTCTGGCCTCTACTCAGACTCAGCCCCACTTCATTAGAGGAGCTGTTTCTTGTCTTCACTCTCTTGGTCCCTTGTCCCACTCCTGCAAAGGTAACTGTCTCCTTCAGCCTTCACCACAATCCACGGAATTTCAGGAGAAACAGTGAAATGTCTTAGCAGCCAGAAAAAGCACCGTCAGATGCATTTGTTAAGAGGGAATTTTTCTCTCCCGCTTCGTCACTTTCCCGTTCCCTCTTTCAAGGGAAAAAATGAAATCAAAATTAAGCAGCTCTTCTAAGGAAGAAGTCAGCCCTGTGCACGCCCACTGCCCACCCCCGTCCATCTCACACTGGCTGCCTGTGTCTCCCCTCGTAATGAAGGCGATGAGGGTATTTGCCAGCAGATCATGGGAGCTCATGAAAAGTCTCTGGGTTTAAGCACCAAATTCATGCTCTCAGCAGCAGCAACCAGAAAGTTCAAGAGTGTGGGAGGAATTTTAAAGGCCATTTTATTTTCCTCGTATTTGCTTGATATGCTTCCGTGGGCCCTGGTCCAGCACGACATCTGGACAGGTGTGCTCAGCAGGATGCAGGACTTGCGAGGAAAAAGTGATGCCTCATGCCTCACCATCCAGAGTCATGTTTTCAGCGACAGCCCCGGGAAATTTTAGACTGCAGGTGTGAGAGGGGAGAGGAAGATGAATAGAGCCAATTCTGACTTTTATGGAGTATTTGGAATAGGCCAGTAGCAGCCATCTGCTTCCGTGTGACTTTTTCATTAAAAAGGTGAATTCCTGGGTGCAGGCATTGCATGATTTATCCTGTGCAGTTTGTTGGAGTCTGAAATACTCTTTGGGCAAAGGCGGGTGCAGAGATTTTAGGCCTTGGAAGTTTTCCTTTTTCTAGGGGAGTATCTCCACGTGCTCTGACTTGGGCCTTCGTTCCGTGGCATTTGCTGTCCATGCCAGAGCAGCATTTCTCAGAGTGTGGTCCCAGATCAGCAGCGTTAGCATCACCTGAGAGGTTGTCAGAAACGCACACTCTCGCGTTCCAGTCCAGGTGAATCAAAAGCCTTTGGGGTGGGCCCGACAGTCTGGGGCATAACAATCCCCCCAGGTGCTTCTGCTGCATGCTCAAGTTCGAGAACCACCGAGCTGGAACACCATCTGCCCCATTAGCAACCAAGCCTACGGGGCCGCACCTGCCAATCAGAAGTGAAGAAGCAAAATCCGGGCTCCAGGTAGAAAGACAATGACTGCGCCAAATGTTTGAGCCGTCCTTCACAGCTTCCGAAGGATTTTCACATTTGTTTTCTCATGTGGTTTTCAAAATTGCCTCCGAGGAAGACAGGGCAAGTATAAACATCTCCATTTTACAAATGAAGTAATGCACCTGTTTTGACCACCAGGCAAGTATTTTTTCTGCTGCATTGACGATCATGGGATTAGAGATACAAATAAGCAAATCCTTCAGAGTGGATGTGGGGAATCAGGGAGGTGTCTGCCACCCATTTCAGTTAAACTTTCCTTTCTTTCCTGGTCGTCAACCAGGATGTTGGCAGACGTGATAAAGAGCACGGTCCTGGATTTTTATTATGTTGGCATCCTGATGGGCAAAGAGGTCCTGTAAACAGGTGTGGTTTTGTGGCAAGGACGTGGGCTTGTGGCGTGGATCCAGACTCTGCCTGCCCCAGCAGCAAGTGACTTAAAATTTAAGCACCTTTATAATTAAGAAGCTGGTCCTGTGCATGCCCGGTGTCCTTTCAACATCAAAATATCTGTAGATCAGGTTTTTTTTTTACTGTCAACCAGGAATTCTTTTTTGAGGTTGGGGGTGCAAGAATGGTTTTAAAGAAGGAAATGTCTAATAGGTAAGTTTAGTAGATGTTCATGTCCATCCCTGATCCTACAGGTTAATATAAAAAATAACGATAGCAGTAATAACCTTATTTATTATAGAGGCTAACAGCGCATCTGGCGTTGTAATAAACACTTTCTAGGAATCATCCCATTGAATCTTCCCAGCGGTGCTATGAGAAGGTTCTGTTATTGTCCCAATATCGCAGATGAAGAAACTGAGGCCCAACAGTGTGTATAACTTGCCCAAGGTAGCACAGCGAGTCAGAGCCAGAGCGAAGGGTTTCCACTGTCTAAATCCAGAGTGTGCCTGGACCACCATCGCTGGCAGCAGTTTGACGTGGAGTTGAATGAGGACCATCATGAGGAGCATGTGTACAGTGGCCTTTATTTTTGTCGAGGGGCTTAAATCTGGGAGAGCTGCAAAGCGGTGCTAGGGAAGAAGTGTGTCTTCGTGAACGAAGAAAGTAACTCTTGCCAGGACACTGTCCTAGTGAAGGCGTGACTTTCGGGTCCTAGGAGCTTTTCTGGATGGCGGTCAGGTTCATGTTCGCTTTGTGGGGTCCACTTTGTTTTATGTGCCCACACACCTCCCTCGACTCCCCTCCCGAGCTCCACATGCAGATGCTCATTCGGCCATGAGCTTGTACCTCATGCTCTGTTGGGCCTCTTCCTTAGGGAGGCCCCCTGCATATCTCAGGAGCTTCCTCTCCTTTCTGGAATTTTCCTAACAGAGGGAAATGAAATCTTTGTCACGCGAGGGCATTGACATTCCACAAGGATCCTTATTTGGATTTTTCTAGAAGAGATTCAAAGCCAAGGCAGATACAATCTATAGATAGTTACAGATTTATGCTGTTACTTTTTCTTTAGGAACTTTACTCTTCTCAAGGGAACACTTGTGTTGAGACTTTCAAATCAGGGTGTGTTATTCATATGGGGGAAGAGATGCGGGCACGAAAAGTCTTGACCACAGCCTTGGAGCTTGGGTCCTGAGCGCGAACGATCGAGGCCGGATCCAGGGCATAAGGAGCCTGGCCTAGAAACCAGAAAATAGGTCAGAGCAACGCAAATGGGTTGATCTAAGGGAACGTTTTTATTTCCTTTCACATTCTTTTGTCGGTCGTGGTTGGGGCTTCTATCTTTTGGCGTCTGCAGGGCTCCTACAGTGAAATAGGACTAAATTAGCATGTGCCAAAGATGAGGGCATGAGCTGATGAAAAGCCAACATTAAACAGAAAATACATATATATTTAGGGTGACCTTCTGGAAGCTTTCCTAAGAAAGTGGCATTAAATTTGGAACTGTAACACAGCCTCTGATTAAAAAATTAAAAACTCTGTAACGCAACCCCTGATTTAAAAATCCACTACCCCCATTCCTGGTTGCATGACACCTGAAACAATTCCTTTTTTAGGCATTCAAGATGAATAGCTGTGTCTGGGGAGTCCCAAGTTCCAGAGCACCCCTGCAGTCAGTGCAGTGTAGGTTGATGGCTTTGGACGTGGCATCAAGTCCCAGGTTTCAGTCCTGTCTCTTCTACACTCCGTGAGACCTCGTGGGGTGTCATAAGACCTCTTGAGCTCTGGGTTCCCCCAAGGACAGGAGTCAAAAGCTGCCCACTTCACGGGCCGTGATAAGAAGATGAAGCGTGAGAAGGTGCCTCCTTAGCAGTAAATGCTGTGCACGGGAAGGATGGTGAATACAGACCTACTTCTTCCTTAGTTCATCTTCTGTGATGTAGGGAATTAGCAACTAACTCTGGACCCTTATCTTCCCCTTCCTTCTCAGCAGAAGTGTTAGTGAGATTTTTATGGTCCTTGCACTGGAGGGAGAAGCTGGAGGCCTCGGCATGCTCTAGTTAGCAGTTTTTTTCCTCCGGAGGCATGATGTCACAGTGGTCTCCATCAGGGACCTTCTGTTGATGGGTCAAGGGGCCCTCCCACTTGCCCTTGCCTAGATGTGCGTCAGAGCCCTGACAGGTGTCTCTAGGGGGCCTTTCTGGACGCTCGCTGGGGGACTCCTTCTGAGCTCTGAAAAAAAGTGTCTGGTGTCCCCTGGGGTCGCCCACTTGCTCGGAGCAAGGGCTTCACTGCTTCATTTGCTCTCGAAATAAAATTGTGCTGTGTGTGTGGAAAAGTGTGGCAAGAGGGGTGTGTGTCCGTGTGTTTATATGGACAAGTGTTATTCCCCAAGAAGTTTCATTTGTGAATCCTGTGTATGTGTCAGAATGTACTTTGTCCATTTCTGCTTTAAAGAGGAGGCTTTGACAAAACCTGATCAATATTTTACATTCCATGCATGAAGAACCAGATGTTAGAAGTTTCCTATTATTGGGGAGGCGGGGGAGCCAGGGCCCCTCCAGATTTATAGAAATCAATGTTCTCTGACAGAAGTTGGTTAGTTTTCTTGGGAAACAAGTAACAGGAACACATTTTGTTGATTTTCACATGAATTATTTTCTAACAAGAGCCCTCTTTTCATCTGACTTCTGGGCATTGGTCAGGGCGAGCGAGTATAACATGTTAGTGGGGTGTAAGTCCCACAAAGTAACATGGCTGGCTGCTTTTCTTTCTTTTTCAATTATCAATTTGCTTTTGTTCGTGGCTTTCCGTGATAGGTTCATTATCGGAGGCACCTCTTACGGCAGCAAAGGGCTTTTCTTTTTGGAGATTCTTGCCCCCAGAAGCAGACCCAGAAAGGAAGCTGTTTCCATGTCAGGAGCATAGGATTGTCACCTTCCAGCTAAACCTAGAGGGGACAAGCATTTTCAGATACAAACAGCTCCAACGAGGTCAGAAAGCGGGTGCAGGAAAAGGTCCCCCACTCTTCCCAGCAGAAGGGCAGGGGCGCTGACCACCTCGTGTGTGTAAGTCAGCTTCCTCGTTGCTGGCCTTGGGGACAGGCTGTTCTCTGCTGCATGGTAGTAGTTTGGAGAAGTTGGAGGTTTGGGCTCCTTTTCTGCTTCCATCTATGAGTCAAGCTGGATACTTATTTCCTTCTTATAGGTCATTGTACTTCTTTGAGCTTTTAGAAAGTAGATCCCACGGCCAAGTGGAAAGTTCCTGTCGGTGGAAAGGACCATACATTGCAGTTCTTATAACCCAGCACTTTTCAAATCAGCCAGTGAGATGGTAACAATCATGGAAAACCGTAAGCTGATTTCAAAGTCATAGGGACAGCCTGGTGGGGCTGCGTGAGTTTGGGTGGGCCTCGGGTGTCATTCTTCTTTAGCCGAGTTGATTTACCTTTCTTGTTTTATTAGTCGATCATGCTTCCTCATCATTAGTTTGCAGCCAGATGCCAATTTTTCTTGAGCGAGCCAGTCATTTTCCCTGGTCCAGCTGGTATAGTTTCGCATTGGTATTCCAGCCAAAGGGAACCCTCCTCCTCTCCCTTGGCATGTCCTCTAAGTCACCACCGTCACTGCCGTAACATCCGCAGGTTAAGCCCCTAGGATAGGGCATATTCTGCGTGTGTGTTTGTGCACGTGCATTTGCTTAGTGTCTAATGCATTGTAGACACTTAGAATCAGTTCAGAACCAAACCCTGCCCAGCATCCAGCTTTCTTTGGGTCCCAGTGTCGCACGCATGCTTAGAGGACACTAACCACAGTTGAAGTTGTTGTTTTGTTTTCTTCTTAAACTATGCCCCTGACTTGACAGAGGTGAGCAGATGGGAATCTTGAATGCCGAGTAAAGAAAAGTAGAAAAAGCAAAATAAAACCTGGGCTTCCCTCCCTGAGAGAGGGAGAGCTCTGTGATAGGGGCCGAGAGGGTTGGGAGTTGAGGGTTTACACGGGAGAAACATTTCCTGCCTGCAGAAGAGAGCAAGAACTCTGAAAGGAGGCAGCTCCTGTATTGACGCTCCACTGGGATTTGTGCCTTGGTGGATTCTTCATATATTACAGTGAATTTAATTAAATACATTGTGATCCCAATTGAGGGTATTCTAATTAGCTGGGTCAGGAACAAATTATCTTCCCTTCTCCTCCAAATGAAAACATCTACTGTCTTCTACAGAGAGAGCGTGTCCTTGGCTGACTGGCTTGCCCCCAGCGGAGTCCTTACCGGCCTTTCCAACCTTACCCCCTCCTGCTGCTGCTTATTAGGCCAGTTCCAAGGATGGAATCCTGGGGATGGGGCCAGTGCCACTTGGGAGGGAGAGGGCATTTGGCCAGCAGGGTCAGGGCGTTGACCCACTCATGGCCTGGGGAATGTCCAGATGGTGCGGAGAAGGTCACGGGGGTTTGGAAGTTTGGGTTGGGATGTCACCTTTACAAGCAGGTGTTTCCTAGCATCTGAGAAATAGTTTATTCTGGATGTGTGTGTGGGTATCTTGGAGAATGAACTTGAGTGCAGAAGCCAGCTTGGAGTTTTGAACGACGCTTTTGTGCGAGTCTCTAAGAGAAGATGCTGAACGTCCCCTCGAACAGAATCAGTGGGAGAGGCCGTGACTCTGTACACCTGGCTTCCTTTTATTCCTTTCTCCATCATTTGTATTGTGGGCCCATTTCCCTTCCAGAATGGCTCTTAAGTGGCAGACAGAAGAATCCCTGGTGGCTTAAGAGATTGCCATGTACCACCATGAGTTCTAATGTAGAGTGGTTTAGGAACATCTCCATTGTATTAGTTATTTTTAAAGCAGAGTTCCCAGGATGATGTTGACTTGGATTCAGGATTTATACAGCCCTATCACCCAAGAAAGATCCCTTGGGTTTGAGGATAAAAAGACATGTGACATCTCAACTCCCATCCAACTCTCTTTGGCCATGTTATCCTTGGCCATGTTAATCCTCTCCTGGCTCTGAGATTGGAAATCCCAGCCATTTAGAAAAAAACCCTCATGTCCGTATTACAATTTTATGTTTAAGATTCAGGGCCTATTGCAAAGAAGTCCTGTTTCGCGGTAAGGTAACGGGAATTTAGGGGTAAGGCTTGAATGATCTTTGCTCTGGTTTCACAGTTTATGATACCCCCCCCCCCCCAGTCTCTCGATAGAACGTCTCACTTCGGATTCCATGGTTATTTTCCCTGGTATCTTTTATTCAGTCCGTGTTTGTTGAAGCTTTAATAAATGGTGTTCTTTTAGTCTTAGCGACCTAAGACAGCAGTTCCCAGCTCTTGCACAAGTGTTTTGCTCCTCAGTCCCAAGCCAAAACCTTACTCCCAGGAATATCCTGGTTCAGGTTTTGGCCTTCAGGGGCCCTGGATGCACGTCAGGGGATTGTATGGGAGCATGCTCATCTTTTTTTTTTTTTTTTTTTTAATGTCTAGTCTATTACACCCTCCTCATGGAGGGAGGCTGGTAGCCTCCAGAACACGTTGCTTTGGCACGTTCCATCCTCCTGAATTTCTCTGCGAGGAGCCTTATCTCAGAGGAGGCAAATTGAAGATAAACCATAAAAAGAAAAAAAAAAAAAAACAGCTCCAATTTATTTCAAGAAAAGTAGCATTTTATTATCAGTTGTTGTAATTTCTTTAACAGTTAACATTGAGCTCGCTGGTTTTTTATCTTCCTTCTGATTGTGAAGTGGCTCTAGGACAGCTATTACTGGTGGAGGTATCATTTCGTTTCAAGGCTCTGCACTTGAAATATGTTAAATCGCCCATTTCGTGGGACAGGGAATTGTTCTCAGGTGGTATCTGCGGAGCCCTTCACATTCTTACCTGCACATTGGCCCCAGAGCACAAGTGACTATGGACGAGCTTAGGCAGTTTATAGAATTCAGGGGCTACCCCCACCCTTTACTTCCCCACAATTTTTCTACAACACTTAGTGCTTCATATTTCCTCTTCCAATAAGGTGCAAACATGCTTCTGGAATTTTCACACTTCTTCGACGAATGTCGGATGTGCTCGTGAGCCTTGAGCACATTCGGTAGTTAGTGCTGGGGGCCACCGTGGTATTTTCAGTACTGAGAACAGTGCAAGGCATTCTCGCTCTACCTTCACAGTGTCTTTCATTGTCATCTGGACAAGAAGCACATCCGTGCAGGACCGGAAACAGTTATCAAGGCAGGGTCTTCAACCAGAATGCGCGTGGGTCAGAAGGGAGTGGAGCAGCACAAAGCAGTTTCGAGGCGTTCGCCGCGTGCTCTCTGTAGCTCCTTGGACCAGGCGGGGCTGAGGGCGAGGAGCGAGAGGGAGGACAGGTGATCGCATGAATGCATAAAACGTTCTCACGTTCTCTGAATTCCCGCCCCCAAAAGGATGCTGGGAGTGAGGTTCTCTTTTCCGCTAACTAGCTGGGTTACCTTGCGTCAGTCACTTAAGTGTTTTGGAAGTGTGTCCCCTGCTTTATGTGCACTCCATAGAAGAATTCCCTCCTCCCCTAAAATGGGTCCTGTGAAATGGAGGAGATTCTATACTAAGAGTTTGTCAGTTCACTAACTTAATAAAAAGGGTCTGTAGCTTTCTTCATATTCTCAAAGAGACATGAAAAGTTTGTAAAGGTCGTAAATTTTGTCCTTGGGTCATCTTTAAGTCTTCTCCTAGGCACGGAAGTCTGGGGTCTGCTGTTTCTATGACTGTTCTTAACGCCCCTAACTTCAATCCTGTGTGTGCCTGCTTCCTGCCGGCTCTCGGGCCCCCACGTTCTGGAATCGGAGTACTCGATCTACACAGACACAATACAGAGTGTGACATTCATCATCTGTGCACTAAACCAATGACCTTGAGCTGTTGACAGGAAACTGGTTGGGAGAAATTAATTTTTTCCTGTCATTTTTTAAATCCAGGGCAAGACCTAACATCGGCTTCTCCTTATAGACTGTAGTTCCAAATACAAAAACTCGAGTCATCTTTCTCGGCTCTGTGTTCCTAAACTAGGATTCCCTGCAGGCCGGGTGACCACATAGGCTAGCACCTAATGTAAGGTTGGCAAACTCTGTTAAGGGCCAGATAGTTATATTTTAGGCTTTCCAGGCTATACAGTCTCCATGGCAACCATTACCTGTGGTGTTTGGAAAGCATCTATAGATAATTTGTAAAGTCATGCATATGGCTGTGTTCCATTAAAACTTTATTTATAAAAAGAGCAGGTTGGATTTGGCCTGCGGGCTATAGTTTGCTGACCCCTGAGCTCAACAAGGCAGGACGCTTTGGAGAGTAAAAGGGGAACCTTTAATCATTGTGCCAGGAAAACCGGTATTACGGAGAAGGTTCAGTCCGTCAGCCTTCTCAGCAGGATGAACAACCGCAGGGGACCAGGGGGTCTGGGGGAGCCGGGAATGAGAGTCGACTTGCTGCTTGTCCGCAGAGAGCTGCGGGGTGCAGTGGGGAACCTCATCACGGGGCTGTCAGTAGGACGGGTGCGCTCACGGCGGCTGCGGGCTTCCAGGGGCTCACCCGAGGCATGTCCCTCTGCTTTGCCTCACAGCACCTGCAGCAGCACGAGAGCGGCGTGGAGGGCGAGGGCTGCTACTACCACTGCGTCCTGTGCAGCTACTCCACCAAGGCCAAGCTGAACCTCATCCAGCACGTGCGCTCCATGAAGCACCAGCGCAGCGAGAGCCTGCGCAAGCTGCAGCGGCTGCAGAAGGGCCTTCCGGAGGAGGACGAGGACCTGGGCCAGATCTTCACCATCCGCAGGTGCCCCTCCACCGACCCAGGTGAGTGCTCCCTCTGGCCCGGGAGGCCCAGACTGGGCCTGGCTGGGTGCTGCCCTCTGCGGGGCCTCCTAGGGGGGTGTGGTGCAGCCGGCTCTTGCGTCATGTACAGGTGGCCATTGTATTCTGGAAGGAGCGTGCATGGTTCGTTGCTTTTTTTTTTTTTTTTTTTAAAGGAACTTGGCACCACTTTTCTTCAGGTATCACAAGCCAGTACCCAGTGAATAGGCCAGCAGAAGACTTCCTGTCCCCATCTCTAGATCCCTCCACTACATACTCTAGATTCAACATGATGGTCCAGATGGACATAAAGCACGTCCTAGATGACCTCTTGCTCAGTATTAAGAATGGGCCGTTTGTGGCCTCAAGTCTGGTCTGTAAGAAATAACTTCAGAGAAGATCAAAACAAGCACTCATTATAAACATTTTGATTGTATTTGGAAGTGACTCCAGTTGTTCTGTGGCTCAGTGCTGCCTGTTCCTTCACAAAGGAGCAAGACCTTCCAGCGGGAGCTTGCCCGCTTGCTGCCTCCTATCCTGGCATCTCAGCCACAGTCACCTTGTTCTGTACCTCCCTTCCTCCTCTGTATGACTTCATTCCCTCTGGGACCTCACTTGGTAGGATCACCCCTGTCGCCTATTTCTTCAGCCTTCCAGTTCCTTTTTCTCAACCTGGAAGCACGGGACCGTCATTTGCCTCCTTAAAATGAGTAAAACCAAAGCTTTCTCTTAATCCTGTGTCTCGCTTTCTCTTGGCAAGAGAATCTTCAAGATTCTTGAAAGAACAGTCTGTATCAGTCACCTCCAGTCCACGCCTCAGCCTGCCATAGCTTGTTTCCTCCCGTCATCAAACTGCCGTTGAGAGGTGACAGTCGACCTTGGGTTTACCCAGCCTGGTGGCTCCTTGCTCAGCCTTATTCCTTTTTCCGATGGTCTTCGAAATTGCTGCACAGTCCCTTCTCGAGCGAGGCTCCTTTCCCTGAGCTTCTGGGGTGCGTTTCTCTCCTGCCCTCCGGCTTCTCTGGACTGTGCTCATGCTGTCCCATGTGCTGGAGTGAACAAGCATTAGGCCCTGCCCCTCGGTTCCCAGCCTCTTGAAGCTTTGATCTCCTGACATTGCCAGATGTCCTTTATATACTGTCCTGGATTTCTCGTTGGTGCCACCTGGTAGATGCTGAGCAATTGACTTCCCACTCCAGACCTCTCCTGATGGCACGTTGTTGAATGTCCTGGCCCAGCTGGGGACTTGGGGCCGTTTTTCATCTCTCCATCGCCTGCAGCACCCTCTCAGCCACTGAGCCGCGTGGCTGCGTGGGGTTTTTATTTTTAATATTAATGTTATCAGATTTCACATTTTTTATAGCTTTTAAAGGCAAAAATGATATAAACCTTATTATGAAAAATGGCACGATCCTTGTCCCATCTTGTTCCCCAGAGCAGTGGCTTTCAAGTTTTAGTTGTTTCTTTACTGACCTATTTCCATATTTCTCAACATGCTTCTATTACTATCGTTTTAAAAAAAAAAAATTTTTTTTTTTTTTAAGACATTATCTATTGGCTTTCTGCTCTGGAAGATGAGGATTTCACTAGCATGCCATGCTACAAATCCACTCACTCGTACCCACTCACACACTCCCCATCCACAAACTCACACAGACGCCACGCACACAAGCGCTCCCTACTCCACGCACACACACGCACACACACGCGCACTCGCACACACTCGCACACACCGCACCCACACTCCCCAGCCCCCCTCTGCACGGTCTTCTCCTCCCTCCATCTTCCATTATGATTAAATAATAATTTGGGGTTTTATTAATATTCAGTGTTTTCATTATTCCAACTCTATAAATATTAATCACAGCTGAGCCATGTAGAGTTTTATAATTTCATTTACCTTCTTGTACAACTTTTTGTTTTCCCTGGTTTTCTAGGTACCTCTGATTAATTCATGGCTAACCTTCTTCCAAAGCAGATAATTCCTGACCTCTGAAGGGTCTGCTGTCTCTGTTGTTCTTGCAGCTTTGTTTCGTCCAGGGGGCCTCCCTCCCGAGCCCCTGGAGACCCCTCTGCCCACCTGCTCCTGGCTCTTGCTTGCTTCCTTCTCCACATAAGCGAAACTGGGCTCCCGTGTGACAGGATATACCTGAGTTTGAACGTGTTTCCTGTCACGGTGGTAAGGCTAGTCCTTTTGAGTCAGCGTGAATCATTTCTTCGGGAAAGTGCTGTTGAGTACTGGAATCATTTTTGTCGCCTCCAGGTCACTGCTAGTCTGTCCCCTCCCATGTGTTTTGCAAATGCCTCTTCTGGTTAAAGTCCGAGTGCCTTAATTCCCGGGGCTTCTGCTTTGTGTCTGACGCCATCCCTGTGGGTGCTCTCAGGGGCGAGGGACGGGGCACGGCACCCGCAGAGACTCTGTGCCCAAAGACTGAGACCGTTACGCCATCTGGTTCTGAGGGTCCCTGTTCCCCACCAGGGCATTTGGCCTCTGTTTGATTCTGCCACTTCCCGTTATTCCCCTGTTGAGTCATTTCATAGGATTCTCCTTCCTCAGCTCGTATGCGCAGACCTATTTATTTCAGGGTTGGTTTTGTAAAAAAATGTTTTTTTGGCCAGTTCTGCACACGTCATTGTTTTAATCTTCTGTTTAAAGCTGGTCCCTTTCTCCCCTCAATTCTTTCTTTCACTCCGCTCAGAATTCCCTTTTTATTAATGAGGTGCCCCAAACTAAATAGTGTACAGCTGCCATTTCACCCGGGGTCTGTGGGCTGGAACAAACAGCTCCCTGTTTTGTAATGTAGCACTTCTGTTTATGCAGTCGGCTCTGGAACTGCTCTGCTTTCTGACACCACTGCCTTCCGGGTTTCTCTCATGTAATGCGTATTAGGGTCCCCCCCACCTCGAAGTGTATGAGCAACTTTGGTCTAGATGATAGACTTCCTCTCTGTATTTCAAAATCCTTTTGTTATTGTCTTTGGCCTTGAGTTATGTTTTTGCTCTCCACCCACGTCCCTCCCTCTCTACTAATGACAAAAGGGACAAGTTATTAAGTAATTTTCATATTAACATTAACAGTAACTTGGTGCTGTTTTGGAAACCCTTTTAGGAGAACTCATCTTAAAATAAATCCTCTCCCTCTCACTCCGAGGGATTGGCTCTTAAAAACTTCCTGAAAGAATGTCTTCAAGAAAAGGGACATTGTGGACATGGTAGAATTACAGACATTGAAGGTCATCGACTTCAAGTTTTGTCAACACAGGCTTCATAAAATACTCCCAGTTTTCTCCTTTCAGCATAAGGATCCGGCCTCAATCTTCGGCTAGAAACGTCATTTCCATAGCGTAAGGAAATCTCAGCGAGGCTTAAGGCGCCTTTGGGAGCCTGCCTGTCCCGACTCTACGCTACTTAGAGATGGTTGTGCTGTCCAGAGTTTTTGATTCCAGTATTCGGACGTCATCTAGTTAAATGATAGCGTTCTTTCTTCTTCTTTTTCTTTCTTGCTCTGTTGTTCACCCAGAAAGTTTTACACACAAGCCACTAGAAAGAACTTCCTTTCCTTTTCTGAGCTCAGGACCTTCTACCTCAGTTTCATATCACCTTCTGTAGGTATCAAGACTCCCCTTGCCGAGGCTGGTAGAGTGAACTTTAGGTGGGTTCTTCCCTGTGTTGACAAAAATGTCATCTTTTCAAATTTTACTTGTTAACATAAGCCAACATGTTTTCCAGTCAGTTAATTAAGTTCACCATTTAGTCTGTCAACGCGCATGAACGCGAATGTGGGGGAGAAATTGTGAGGGTCTCCTCTGCCCTCCAGAACTTCGTGGTAGTGGCCAGGATTTACAGCTGCCGCCGGCCACGTAATCCTTGGAGAGGCCTCGCAGCCAGACATAGCATCGCCATCCTGCCCTGCACCAAAAGGCTAAGTCTTGGCTGCTAGCAGTGTGCTAGGCCACCCTCGTCTCCGTGGTCCTGCTTGTGGACAAGCTTCACCCTTATGTCAGTGGGCAGGTCTAGCACTGTATTGTATAGTCTTTAACCTGGTGTGCTGATGTTTGTGGTTATGCTATGTACATGCACACGCACATGTGCACACAACACACACACACACACACACACACACACACACACAGGGCCTTACCATTTTTAAAATGGCTCGGAAATACACGCCTCAGAGAACAGAAAGTATCCTAACCAGATGAGGTGTCCCCCCAACCCTGACTTTTTTATGTGACCTTGTCTTTTGATTATTGGTTTGCATGCGTTTTCTGCAAGACCAAGTGGTCTCTTGACTTTGTTGGGATTTGGTGTTTTCACTTCATCCCTACACACAGGTAGAGACAGAGAGAGCCTGTGTTTGTGAGCCGACGCTGGGCGAGATTTCTCAAGTGCCAGTGTTGGCTGTTTACTTCCCCTTAGTTGACCAGAAGCTCTTGAAAGATGGAAAGTTCTCATAGGTGGGTCGTGTGTAGGATCAGCTTCCCTGTGTGCTTATTAAAAAGGCATTTCTGGCTCCCGGATGAAACTGTAGTTAATTTCACTCTCTCGCTGCCCTGAGCTTCGAGAAGACAAGAGGCGCTTTGTGCTTCCGCCCTCGTCCTTCCTCCTCCTCCTCCTCCTCCTCCTCCTCCTCCTCCTCCTCCTCCTCCTCCTCCTGTTCTCTTTCTCTCACTCGTGCCCTGGCTACGTTTTTTTTTACACAGGCACAGGTTCAAAACTTTGCACATAGGTCATTTAACGATTCTTTATTTCGTGCCTTTTGTGCACATTATGTGTGGAGGGACACAGCTGCCATCTCCTCTCAGCTCACGTATGCGGATACGCTGCTTGAGACGCCATCCCAGGCGTGTGAGGCAATGGGGTGATGACTCAGTGTGCAGAGGGCACGGCACGCTCATTCAGAGTTTAGGAGACTATTTTGCTTGGAGCAGAAGACGGCATCCCCCTTTATGACACATCATTGGCACTCAAGGTAGTGAATTCCTGGGGTCAGGGAGGCAGAGGCAGCTTGCCAGGCGATGACGTGGTTTTGGTGACAACCTGTACTGAAACAGTCACTGGCTGTGCTCGATGGAGCATCTTTCTGAATTAAGTTTCAGGGAGTTCTGTTTGCCTCATATAGCTTTAGAAAATACTGTTTTCAACTTTCTCCTTCAGATTTATTTTTCAAAATTGGCATAAGACTGCCCTCTAAATATGAAGTATATCTTTTTTTGTGTGAAAATAGCTAAATTATATGCAATTTCAGTGTAATTTTTCTCATAGCACTAAAATATGTTGTTCCCATTTCTGTAATTCTGAAGCATTGTTTTTATAAAACCAAACAGCTATGTCTTTTTTTCTTTTTACTGTACATCTTATTGACAGGGCTTGAGAAGGGCATAGGGATAATGTGTTTCTAACTAGAGAAGTTAAATATGAGAGCACATCAGAACAAATTGGGGTGACTGAAATTTTAAGCACTTACGAAGGGATAAAGAAAATAGGAATTTATCTGTTATACATACATTCCGTGACAAAGGACTATTTGGACAAGGATTGTAAACTTCAGGGTGCTTTTAGAAAGATACTTTATAATACAAGGATAAAGCGGGATCGTTATCGAATGGAAGATAATATAATATTGTTAAATGAAAAATGGAGTTTACAGAATAACATATAGCTTGATTTTATTAAGTATCTTTCTTAAAGCATTTAAAATAACCATCCTAAGCAAAGTCTGTAATTGGCATATCTGGCTGTTCTGTGAGTGGGATCTGTGTATGTTTCTGGAATCTAATAGCGTGTCAGACACAAGGCAAGAGCTCAGATATTGGTGGAGCTTATGGGTAGAGGTATTAGCAGAATCACTAACGATGTACCAAACAGTAAATCCTGGTTGTCTTTCGTTCATGGAGATGGTTTTCTGTTTGTCAGTGTGTAGCCTATGTAGTTTGATTACTGTCTGATTCTCTCGCATTTTGCATCTACATGAAGAGGACAGGAGTAGTTTTTAGGGTGTATACTGTCTTGTTTTTCTGTTGGAGTAGAGTTCCTGATTTGCCTTAATTAGTCCTCTAACAATCTACAAAGGTCAGTGCCAATTGCCTGTTCATTTACATTTGTAATTGTGATGGCTTCTGATTACTCATTGCTTGTCTTAGTCTTTTCTCTAAGTATATGTTACCGCATCCTCCCCCACCCCCACTATCCCCCTACACCACACACACCCATGTACCAGACCCCTGTGGAAGCCGAGAATCTGACTCTTCATACGAGACAGCTTTGTAGGGATGGCTTAGCGTTCTCTGGAACTTTAGTGTCTATTATGGAAAGACATCTTGGAGAGGCTGTTGCTTCTAAGTTGGGGACGTAACGAAGCCAGAGTCAGGGAAATTACGTCAATACCAGGCAAGGAATCTGAGAGCCATTATCTGGGAGCCTTCTTGAACTAGGTAATTAAGAGCAATTAAACTTTTTTGCTGGCTCTCTGCAAACTATGCTGATGATCTGGGCCGTTGGAAGGTGGGCACGTGCAGAGTGCCATTCCACTGTCGTCTCATGCTCCTGGTCTAGAAGGGTCCCTCCAGAGAGAATTTGACATCATCAGGATAGTCGCTGGGCTCTGGGACCAGCATCTACAGCTAATCTACTTCCTCTCTGTCTTCTAAAGGACAGACAGGTGTTCGCACCGAGACATGGCACCTTTTAGAAATTGTCTAAGACCTGGCTGCAGTAGCCTGAGTTGCAATGATTCTTACTCACTCATCTTTTCGTAGTCTAGATCCGCCATTCACTAGCTGCTTTATTTTTATTGGATGATCAAAGCCACCAGGGTTTTTATGTTTTATTTCCGTATATAAAACGGGAGCATACATTGCCCTGTATGTTGGACTATACATATGACAGTACATCGCCGGGCCAGTTAGCCTTATTCTTGGTGGGAGCTCCATGTTGTCTCCCATACTGTCCCCTTGGATAGCTAGTAGTGTGTGTCCTCAGGGCCACCCAGCACTGCTCACTCTGAGCGGCAGCAGCACCATAGCACCTGGCTTTTAGGGAGGGTGATACCAAGGGACATAGCAAAAAAAGAAAGAAAAAGACACCTGCTGGTGGTTCCTGGAATTAGGAGAGACAGGTGTGGCGGGGGGTGGGGGGGTGAGCATTTGGGGTCCCCTATTTAAGGAGGTGAATGTGCCAGAGATCCCAGGAACACAGGAATCCCCAAGGGAGACAGAGAACTTCATGTCACACCGAGCATTATCCTAGTGAAACCTTTATGCCAAGTCAGCTTTGAGGGGGTTTCCAAGGACCCCGAAAGTCTGAAACTTGACCTTCATGTGAACCTGGATCTCTAGCCAGTGAGTGGGTGTTTTCGCTGGATTGGGGTTTGGGGTTCTGTGTTTGGATTTCCTTCGAGGGGAGTAGCCTTGTGGTGGTGACAACTGTAGCAGAATGCCGTGGTCATCACCTGCTGTCCGTTGTCGTACGCGCAGATCCCTGCTCCCTGCCTCTGCACTTAACACTTTCTTTGTTGCCCAGTGCATTTTTCAAGAGAAATAATGACTTGTACTTGTGTTGCCTTTAGGAAATCTGCCAAGAATCCATTTCTTGGGCTACTTACATCCTATGTTAAACTGATCCCTGACCTTAGTAGGGGGCCAGGGAGGAAAATAGAACATGCATCTCTTTGCTTACAGAAATAGCTCAAAGACTTCTTCTCAGCCTTACAGATGTGAAGGAACCCCCTTCAGCTGTGACCCAATTATGAGAATTATAGTCTCACACAATTTTTTTTCAAACATCAACTTGCAATGGAAAGTTTTTTGGCCTTGCAAATCAGTGTGAGCGCTGCCTACAGTTGTCTGGTGCTTGGGCTTCCAGATTTCTTGAGAGCAGCAAGGAAGCTTCTCCGGGTTCTCTGGCGGCCTGTGCAGTATGGTAGCCACAAGCCACATGCGGCTATTTAAGTTTAAACTTATTAAAGTTAAGTGAAAATTTAAAATTTAGTTTCCCTGTCATACATACCAAATTTCAAGAGCTTAATAGTGACATGTGACTCATGGCTGCCTTGTTGGACAGCACAGATTCATAGAATAGTTCAGAAAGTTCTATCGGACAGCCCTGGGTTCTCACTGGAACCCCTCAGATTTCCAGTCGGGCGAGGCCGGGTTTGGGCGGTGTCCTCCATGAAGGTCTTGGGCTTCCATTTTAAATAATATGGTGCCTACTTTCTGGACAAGGTGTATCTTTTATTGCTTTTCCATCTCTCTCCTTCCTTTCCTCAGTTTTTCTCGGTATGGGAGAAATATGTTCTCAGATAGGCGTTTAATTTTGGTTTCGCCACTTAAGCTTGTTCCATTAGCAGTTATGAGGGAGTTTGAAAGGACTTTGTAAAGATGTGTCTTTCAGAGTGAATGTTAAAGGGCTTTTTGTAGTTTTATACCTCGACTATCTTGAGACCTTTTGTGTATATGTTAATAAAAGGAGCTCTTTATTGCTTTTAAGGGATCCTGACCTCTGCTTTCATTAGAATATTAAAAATTGGATGGTGTATAATTTTCCTTGGATCGGGCTTGTCTGTTGTTTTAACTCAAAATTTTATCCCAAATTATCTTTTTATGAAGATAAAAAAAAAAAATCTCTGCACTTTTCTCTCACCTTTTTCGTTGGTTTAATATTCCATGCTCAGGACAGATCGTTTTCCTTATGGACTGCCTTAATTTGCTTCGGCTACCATAACAAAATACCACAAAACAGTAGCTCACACAACAGAAATGTGTCACCGTTCCGGAGGCTGGAGGTCCCGAGCGAGGTGTCGGCAGGTCCCAAGGCCTCTCTCCATGGCTCGCAGATGGCCACCTTCTCCTGTACCTCACATGGCCTGTTTTCCGTGAGTGCACATTTCTGCCGTCTTTCTGTGTGTCACAGTCTCCTCTTCTTATAAGGACACCAGTCAGATTGAATTAGCGCCCCCCCTAAGGGCCTCGTTTTAACTTGATCACTGCTTTAAAGGCCCTGTCTCCATAAAGTCACATCTGAGGTACTGGGGGTCAGAGCTTCAACGTATGAATTTGGGGAACGCGTTTTGATCCACAGCAGGAGCTTTCAGACATCTGAAGGAAGCTTCTTGTTTCTTTTGTGGTCCCTCCGGATGCGAAGGACGATGGGATGTGCTGGTGGGCACAGAGATGAAGGGAAGCGAGAAGGACCCTTCACGTAGCCCCCAGCCGCGTTGTCAGTGCCCATGGGTCCCTCATGGGCTTTCCGCTCTCAGCTCTTGGCCTTGACGAGGGTCTTGGCATGTGAAGAAACAGCGAACTTCTTGGGAGGGGCCTCCAGATGAAGCTGAAAGCGCTGGAGGACACGTGTTAGGGCAGGAAAGAGGTTAGAGCACTGTGTCAGCCAAGCCTGTTGTATCCATGCATCTTTTCTCGCCCGTCCTGACACAGCCTGCACTCAGATCTCCTGCTGGTGAGCCCCCAGGGGACATCCAGCCGGCCCCCTGCGAGGATATTCTTGTGCCAGCTTTACCCAACTGGTGTCCAGCCTTTCAACATCACTGGAGCCTTGTGAGGCACTTAGGTGACAAGAATGTGGCCTGGCCATCGGCCATGCAGACCTATGTCCACCCTAGGCATTTTTATGGTAATAACATGCAATTTGCAGTAGAGTGAGCTAGAATTTGGGTTGGCGGGTCTTAAATTAATAACAAAACAACTAAGGCTGTGTAGGTGGTAAAACTCAGAACAAAATCAAAATCGAGACCAAGATTTTTTTTTTTAAAGGGCAGGAGAGAGACGTTAGAAGAAGGATGAGCAAGGGCTGAAGAGAGTTTGGAAATGAAGAGGTAGAGACAGTATTTGGCTTTCTATGCTTTTTTCCGAAAAGAACCGTGGCTGGGGAAGGTGCAACTCAGTAGAGCCCAGAGGTGGAGTCCATTTATGCGGCACACGCGGGCGGTCCCCCTTCGTATGGACAGACACCTCTCCAGGCTCTGGGAAATCTGCCAGAGGGAAAAACACGAAGTCCCCTCTAGTAGTGGGGGACAGATATCAAATAAATATAGACTCTCAGGCGTGCAAGGTGCTATAAAGACGGAGTCAGGCGGGGTGGGGTGAGATGGGGAGCTGCGTTATGCACGGTGTTTCGAAAAGGCTCTCTGGGGAGGCGACATTGGAGGATGGTGAGCGAGAGCATCCAGGCGGAGGGCCCAGCAAGCGTGGCGCCCCTGCCCCCTCGGCTGGTGGGAGGAGCGGGAAGGCGGGCAGAGGCCTGGAGAGGAGTGAGCGTGCTGGGGGATGTGGTCTGCGCAGGGTGTGGGGAACAGAGTGGCTTCTACTGTTCAGGTTCCTATGGAAACGACTTGCAGGTCCATCGTAGTTCAGATGTGAGTTGTCTCTCTCCCGCTCACCCCATCACCACCTAAGTAAAGGATCCCCCCCAGGCAGGGAAGAGAGGGCGTGGCATAGCGTGCAGTCTCCCTAGGAACCTTGCGAGCAGGGACCACTGCAAGGAGAAGGCGCCCATGGGCCCTGGGATCGGGATAGCTCTGGAGTTCTCTGCTTTAGCCCAGGGGTCAGCAGTCCCCCTCACCGCCCCCCACCCCCCAAAAAAGACCCAAATTCCTTTCCTGGAGTTATTGCCTGAGCGAGAAGCACATTGAGACTTTTGTCCTTTTGACTTGAGGACGAGCTGTCTGTACTATAATGTAAACATCGAACTGGAAGAACGAGAAGCTGGCTCTGGCCAGAGTACGTGTTAGGATGACTAGAGCAGAGTAAGGACCTTTCATCTCCTCCTACCCTCCGCCCTCTGATGGACCTTAACTCCGCAGAGCATCTCGGCATGGAAGATGGTGATGCGTTTCTCCAGCACTAGAACTTCGTTGCACCACGTGCCATTGTAATCCAGCAAGAGCTCAGCGCCCCGACACCTTTGTTCTCCTGGTGTCCCCGGTGCCCAGAGGTCATTATTCCCTTCTGGAGGGTCTGACGACCCAGCTCTGACTCGTGTGTCTAGCCGGCTTTTGACAGACAGGCCTGATCTCACTCCGCAGCTGTTTTATTCTCCCCGGACATGGGCCCAGACCCCAGGTGGCTCTGCAGACTTCCTCAGAACACTTAAGACTGGGGAGATTTGTGCCATACTGTACTGTTTCCTCTGAGCTTTTCCTTAGTCAGGAACGTGGCTGTGTGTGTGTGTGTGGAAAATGGTCATGTGTGTGTGTGTGTGTGTGTGTGTGTGTGTGTTTTGCCGGTAGATGGTGTGCAGGCGCAGGGCTTCCAGTCTATGCTGTAAGGCTAATTGAGAAACAGTGATTTTTTTTCAGTAACTGCTTTGGGGCCAGTCCTCTCCCCCGTCAGGGTCTCCATCCCCTAGAGACTGCCAGGCTTATGTTGAAAGACCCCTGGAGAGAAAGATGTTGGTGTACATCATGGGTATTTGGAAGGAATGTTTCATCCACACCTGGCTGCCGTGTGTGTGGACAAATTTAATTTATTTTTAAAAATCTAGCCACAGGCAGCCTTTTCTGTTTGTTTCCTTAGGGGAGAAGAAATTGAAGAGCAGCAGTAAGCTCTGGTTTGCATTTGTTTTCTTCCAGATTTGACCAGCCAGCAGAAGAGAGATTATCTCTAAAGGATATGAAAGGTTTAATCATTTTAATTTTGTTTTTATTAAAGTTTATCATAACTTTTTTCCCAACGTGCCCCAGTAGAACAGAAGGGAGAGAGAGGAGGTAATATAAATATACACAAACCCCCAAGCATTTGGTTAATAAAACTCCCTAATGGGCGGCACCACATGGGGAGGAAGTGGTTGGTTGGCTGGGAACAACAGGCTGACCAGGACACGCCGTAACAACACTGAAACGTGGCCAGCATCTCATAAGCTTCCTGTCCACCTCCAGCAGACACTTGTCGTGGGGAGCTCCTGGCTTTCATTAAACAGAAAGAGGGGAAACTCCAACTGTTGACTCATTCTATCCCGGCTCTCAAGTGGACTGGATCTCCAAGCCATTTCTAGCTAAAGAAGTCTAAGTTTACTGAGAACAGTAACATTTACTTCTATTAGGTTCTTTTACCCTTTATCATGACAATGAAATATATGAACCTTGATCTTCTGAAGACTTGCTTTAGCCCCAAACCCTGAAGTTGTGCATATGTGTTTTATGAATTAGAAGAGTTGGGATAAAAATAGTCGTTAGGTTTTGGATAGAAACGCTGTCTTGTAAATTATGGTGAAACAGAGTAGGTAGGATTCTAGATTAACAGGACTCTTGGTTCATTTTCCTTTTAGGGCAGTAAAATGAGGGTATCTCTAAGTTAATTCAGTTTTCCAAAATCGCCTGAGTGTGGACTGCAGTCACCACAGGCTCAGCACAGTCGTCCCTCATCTCCACGGCTGTGAAACTCCGCAAAGGCTTGGTTGTTTGGAATTCCAGCTCCGAGACCAGGCAGGATGTTGCATCACCTGAGAATTACAAAATTGTGTATACTCTTCTGTTCTCATGAAGGCTGGAAATCTGACTTGTACCCTTTCGCCACTTTTTAAGGAGTAGGATTAAGACATTGTCATCTTGTTAAACCTGACTTAAGCAGGGAGTTCACTTAACCTTGATATATACCAGTCTTGAAATTTTTGGCTACATTAGGGCTTTATAGCACTTTGTCCACTGTTTTTATGGGGAGGATGGTTTGTTCATCAGTGGAAAAACAGCTTTTCTAGCGGCAGCTGTGACTCCAGTTCCTTGAATCAAGTAGAAACTGCATAGAGGAGGCTTCCACCTGGCCACTTGTGTGAGTCAGTGACCTGGCACCTGCAGGCCGTGCGGACAGTCATGTACTCCATCAAGGCTCTCTCGGGGTCTGGGGACACCCCTGGGCTTCAGAGCTATGTTGGGTGGAAAGCTCTCCTGCAGAGCTGGGTTCAAGCCACATCAGGTCTGTCCTCTGAGAAAGAGCCCAGAGGCTGCTCCACGTTTGCAGGCGTTAGCTGCACCCAGCTTGCTGTGTTCCAGGCAGAAGGCCCAGCAGCCTGTAATTTGGGAATTATCTTATGGAAGTTACTTGGACCAGTGAGGGGCAGCTTTCTCGGTCATTCTCAGCTAGAACTGTACACCATAGACGAGAACAAACGCAGGCTCATGTCACTCCCTGCAGGCTGTTATCACAGGTCAGGCAATGCTCGGTGAGAGGGAGAGACCCAACTGCTCCCCTATGCTGGTCTGTGTCAGGTTAGACTGGGTGACCACAGAAATTCTGGTTTGTATATGAGCTCCTGGGCCCAGATTTTTGAAGTTGTAGAGAGTATGAAGGTAGTAGAAGGTAGGGAAACAAAAAAATTCTTTATTTCAAAGCATTTAACTGAGAGCTGCAGAGGCACCCTGTCCTCAAGAGTGGCTCAGATGAATTAGGGGCTTTATTTTTCCTCTCACAGACTCGGGAGGAGGGCAGTCAAGTGCAGGAGTGAAGGCCCCACAGGGTCATCAGGGATCCAGCTTCCTTCCATCTTTCCCCACAGCTGCCCCCGTGCTCTCAAGATGGCCAGTCCATCTGTGCTCTAGGCAAGAGGGTGTGGGAAGGCAAGAGTACACGCACCCCTCTTTAAAGCGCTTTGCCCAAAGCCTCACCCAGTTACTTCCTCTTGGCATCTTATTGGCTGGAACTGGGTCACATGACTCTCTGACACAGTGGAGACTGGGAGATGCAGTTTTTTTAACTGGGGGTGTTGCCACCTCGAAGAAAATGAGTGTTCTATTCACAAGGAAGAAAAGTTATTAGGAAGGCAATTAGGAGCCTCTGCCACATATCTTTTAAAAGATAAGGAGGGGATTAAGTAAACTGTGTTATCAGTGTATGGTGGAAATTTGGGTACCCATTAGGAATAACATTCTCGATTAATATTTAAGGATATAGAAGAAAGCGCATTAGACAAGGAAGCAAGACAACATCATACGTAATTATCCTAGTTTCTTTCAAGTATATATAAATATACTGAGATGTTATCACTGATTACGGGTGATTTTTATTTTATTTGCTCTTTTGTGTTTTCATGATTTTCAACAACAGGCAGACTTTAAGTGTAAGGCATAGATAACTCGGTAGTTACTACCTCATGTATGACATGTACATGAAGGAAAAATTAAAATGAATAGTAAAGTAGTAAAATCTAAGCATCTCGATAATGGAATAATGAGGAGTAACTGTAGTGCTATGGATTCATCAAGAACAAATCCCATCATACTAATAGGATAAAATGAAATAATGTACATGGATTCTCATTGAAAAGGGAAGTTCAAGTGCAAACCTACATTCTGGGGGCTCTAAATGTGTATCAGAAACATTCACTGTTCTCCCCAGGCATCTTTTCAGGGTTACTCAGTGGCAATTCTTTTCCCCATTTTTGCATTGGAACTACTGGGGCATGTTGAGCTTTGCAGCTGTTGGTTAAGCACCTGTGAGTCAGAATTACTAGTTTCTGTGATAGTATATAAGAATAAAATAAATGACTCCTGCCTATTATTTTTTTAGAGGATGTCTGTCCCTCCCCCCCCGTCTCTCTCTCTTTCTCACACACACACCCCATTTTCCACGTCCTCCATTTTCTCCGTTACCACCTAATCTGCCCTCTCGAAAGACAAGTAGGATTGCGAGTGTGAACATCATAGATGCATTAAAAACAAATACATGAAAACTCCTGTCTTTCCCATAATCTCCTAATCACATTCAGAGCCTAAAGAGAAATTTTCACAAGTGTTGAACCCTGACTAAAAGACTAATAAACAGAAATAATATATTGATTTCCGGGCTGTTCGTGTTGAGGGGACCTGCAGGTGCTGGTGAGAGCTCTGTTTTTATTTCACATTTTCATTATTAACTTGAAAACAATAAGTAGTAAATGAAATTTGCATGCAATCTAAAATATTTATGCAGTAATGTGTATAACTGCAAATATTTAAGAAAAGGAAAATTATATAATTAGACGAGATGTTAGGACTCTTACTGTATTTTATTTGTACTTCTTGGAAAATTTTTAAATTTCGATGTAAGTTCAGACTTACAGAAAAAAGTAAAGAGTAAAAAGAATTCTCACATACTTTTACCCATATTTCCCTAAAGTTAACATTTTACCGCATTTGCTTTATCAAGTTCTCTCTGTCTCGCACACACTCTCATGCTCTGCGTGCATATGTAGAATACACACACGCACAGGTATACGCATTTTTTTCTGAATCATTTCAGAGTAAATTTCAACAGGGTGCCATTTGATCTCAAAATATGTTAGTTGGTTTTCCTAAGAACAAGGACATTATCTTACATAACCACAGAAAATTTATCAAAATCAGAAAATTAACATTGATGGAAAACTACTAAGTAATCTATAGATCTTATTAAATTTTCCCAATAATACCATTTATATTGAAGAATTGTATTCAGAGCTCTGTCTCTTTAAAGTTAATCTAGAACAGTTCCTCAGTCTTTCCTTTGTCTTCGTTTACAATGTCAACATTTTATGAGTGCAAGTTAGTTACTTTGTAGGATTTTCTTCAGTTTGGGTTTGTCTGATGTTTCCTTATAGGAATCAAGCTATGCATTTTGGTAGAAATTCCAAAAAAGTGATGATGTTCTTCTAGTACAGTGTATCAAGAGGGACATGGTATCAATTTATCTCATCGGTGTATTAACTTCGATCACTTAGTTACAGTGATAGTGATTAGTTATGTTAGTGATGAGTGAGTTAATGGTTATGGTTAGTGAATTACCCATTGTGAATTTACCATTTCCCCTTATGTAATAAATGAGATGCATTGAGTCTATTTAATGAGGAAGTGAGTTTTTACATGGGATGATTTGGGAAAATATACACTAACAAAAAATCAGTAGGTATATTTGGCAAAAAGAAAGTGTTGTGGTCGTCGAAGTTGATTTTTAAAGCTTACATATTATTTGCCAGTTTCTAGGTGATTAGGTAAGTCAACCGACTAGAATAATCTCTAGAGATTATTCCAAAATGACAGATTTTGGAATAGAGATTTTTCCAAAATGACACTGGCCACCGAATAGCCAAAAAAACCAAATTATATTATAAGAAGGGAAATCGTTAGCTTGACCAGAGCCTGAGTCGCGGGGTCTTAGGAATGTGAAAGTTGGTGCCGTGATAAGTCTTAATTCATCTCTAATTTCTATAAGGAAAACGAACACCGTTTGTCGCCATTGCTGTGCTGTGTGTTCAGTGGGCCTCTGGCTGTGGAAGGCCCCGGCAGGCCAGCCCCGGGCCCGGATGGTGTTGGCAGCGGAGTGCAGGATCGCAGAAGGGAAAGCAAGGGCCCTGAGTCCTGCTCGCTGTTCCATGTTTCCAGTTACCTCCAGTCCCACAGTATTTGTTAATGTCAGAGCATTTGATTAGCTTTCCCTCCTTCTCTGCTAAGTCTAATAAAAAGTCTAGGTCCTTGTTTCCTTCCCTTTCGTCTGCCCCCCTTTCCCTGAAGGGCCCAGTTAGCAGGCCGACCTTTGTCCTGGGATGGCTCAGAAGGCACAGCTGCGGCCTCGTCTGCCACTCTTTTCTCTTACTCGCTTTGGTGGGAACGCAGCCTTCTGATTTTTCTTCTTCTTGCATCAAAATCGTCAGATTTTTCTCCTGTCCGTTCTTAGAACTCCCGCCCAAGCCCCATTCTCACCTTTCTTCCTTTCTGGAGGTAATTATTTCTCCTTTCATCTTCAAGGCTGCAGGCACAATAGGGCCCTCTGTCCTGCCTCCTCAGGTCCGGAGCCCCAAAGCGGGAAGTGCTCTGTTGCCTGAGGGCACTCACTGTCGCGCAGGAAAGGATTCCTGAAGAGACCTCTGACCGACTGGGGAAACGGCTTATCTGCCAATGTGTAAAGGGCATGGGGTGTTCTCTGTGTCCGAGGTGCAGAGTGTGGGCAGATGCGGGGGGACCGGAGGACGAGCCAAGCGAGACGAGGTGGAGCACGTTCTCATGAGAAGGGGAGCTCGGACTTCCCTCCTGGGGAACAGGGAACCACAAGATGCCTGCGTTTCCCAGCTCAGGTGACCTCACCCCGTTTTAGACAAGCAGTACTGGCCCCATCGTGGAAGATGAAACGATTGGAAGGTGAAGCTCATGGAGAGTGGAAAATAGGGAGGTTCTGGGCGAGCGGGCTGCGGGGTGGTGGCGGAAGAGCCAAACGCACCGTGCCTTCGAGGTGGTTCTGTCCGGGGCAGTGGTGAGAACGCAGCAGGGGATGACTGCGCGGTGTCTGACGGGGGTCCCTGGACGGGCGCTGCTGCCGCCGATGGGAGAAGCAAGTCAGGAAGCAGACGTGGCTGAGAGTGGAGCGTGGAAGAGGACGCTGTCATCGAAACCACTCGTTCGTCCCTCACCTCCCACTTTTTCAAATGAGCACGATGCTTAGTGCGTATCACAGAGTCTTACACATAATTATGTGCCGTTTATCTCATATCGTTCCAGAAAGACTTGACAGCCTTGTTGGGCTGATTATTTAATATCTGCTTACCGTTTATCTCTAAAATTGCAAATCTCTACGGAACAGGGACCATGCCTTATGCTACTTGTGTAGCACCTGGTCCGGGATCTGTCCCACTGATAAGTAGCCCAGCCAGTGCCTTGCTCCCTTGGGTGTTGTCTTGCTGGATTCCCACGGGTCCCACGGTGGGCTCTGGAGCGTACCTTGTCCCACACACTGATTCTGGGGTGTCCGCATTGCTACCGTTGTCTTTTTTCTGCCTCTATCAACATTCACCCATTTTTTGATGACGAATGAGAACTAGCCAGAAAAAAAAAAAACCAGGTTTGCGTACTGACCAGGAGGATAGTAAGTTCCCACTTAACATCATCAATAGATTCCGGAGCTGTATGCAAAACAACCGTGGAGTGAAACTAATTTTACCGTAGGCTAATTGATACAAACAAGAGTTAAATTCTTAAAGCATCTCATCAACATTGTAACAAAACAGCATTGTTTGAGGACCTGTGGTATCATCAGGAGAGAAAAACTGCCACCTTGAGAAAAAAGCGCCTGGTCACATACAGTGTCACTTCTCTTCTGTTTCTGCCAAAAGATCATCATGCTCTCTCCCTGGGTCCGCTCCTTTTCACTTTGGCCAGAAATTTGACAGGAAATGACTGCATGAGCAAACACAGATGGTCCAACTGAAATAAATGTGGATTACAGGTTGAGACCAGCGTCAGCAATAAATGGAGGAAGAGTTGGACTACTCACTGGCTCCAGAGGGCACTGGCTCATTGGATTACAGTATTGCTCCTGGCGGCCTTCACATTTGGGCTTGCCTTGTCTTTGGAAAGGTGTTTCGTGTGTCTTTGCATCCTCTGGATAGAAGGGGACACACTTAAGAAACAGCACTTGTCCTCCTGCTCAAGAGGACGCTGTACCACTCCCTCGCCAGCGTTCTGTTTTCTGGGTGATGCCATGCTGGACTTTTGCTGGCCCTGCTTACAAAGTGTTAGTTCTTCTAAATTTAGGGTTGACGACTCAGGGTTTTCACATAATATGCTACCCGGCCTTCCTTTGCTTTGTAGAGTAGAATTAAGGGTGTGCTTCTCCCAGCAGGGTCGCAGATAACAGGTTTCTGGCACATTTAGGGCTAAGGATGCCAACTGGACGGTCTCCGGATGGGTCAGTGAGATGCATTCTTAGTGTATAAGCAGCTCTCCTTCCAAAATCAGAAAAGCAATACATGCTTTTTACTTTTTACAGTTGCAGTGTGTGTATGAGGGGCTGGGAAATCCCACAGCCCATAAGAATGAGGCTTTCCCCTCCCCAAAGATAATTACTTCATATTTCAGAGAACTTCTAGAAAGATTATCCTTTAGGGAATCTGGATGTTTATTGCCTATTCTGTCATTCCTAGGTCATTTTCTGACTTCAGGTAAAGCTGGGACTGCAGGTTGGTGATTCTGTGCCTGTGTCGGTAATGGAAAGGGGTATGGGGTGGGGTTCTATGAAAAAATGGCATTCATACAGATGGAATGGGTTCAAAAGGTGAACTTTCTTTGAAGAATCCAGCATAGGATGGAAAGTCCCGTGAATGTCCTCAGACGTCTGCTGTGACCCAGTGCCCATCTGCATCTCCTCAGCTCTGGGGGACCCTCTTGTGGTTCTCTTCCTTTCTCACACAGCAGACACAGGGGACTTTGGGATCAGACCTGGTTACGAGAACTTTTAAACATCACACGGAAGTGTGGATCCCAGCTTTTCTCAGCTAGCTGACTTTGGTCACGTTGAATCCAGGGATTTTTGACCTTTTCAGGTAATTATTGAAAGAAATGATCCCTCACCCCAGGATAAAGCATGCATACAAAAATGTTTGCATGTTTGCTTCAGGTGCTCCCAACCGAATGACTCTAAGGCATCAATTCTTTCATCTGTAGGAGGGGATGCTCGTGCACATTGTGGGGGTCTGTTATTCATTCTCCTCCGACAGTTGAAAGAAGGACCATGGAAGGACCATACTTACATGAAGTGTGGCACATAGCTGATGCAGATTCCCTCCCTCCCTCCCTCCCTCCCTCCCTCCCTCTCTCTCTCCCTCTCTCTCTCTCCTCTCTCTCCACTGCATTTTCCAAGTGGCTGTGCCTTGGCCTATATTTGCCAAGGGAGAAAAGTTAGTCTCATTTCATTTTTGGATCATTTGTGACGCTAGAGCCCTGCCGGATTTTTATTTTATCTGTCCACAATGATTTCTTTGTTCCTTTTTCCCTCCCTCCACTTTGGGCATCTCACGGCCAGAAGCATCGTATTCTCTTTCTGGTCTGCAGCTTCAGTACATCCATTTTCTTTTCCGTGTGAGGGGCCGGTCTGGTTTGGGTTGAGCTCAGGGGAGCCCTGAGTCTGTCTCCCACTGTGGCTGTCCTGCAGTTACTGCAGAATCTTCGACGACGTGGCATTTCCTCTACCCTCAAGGGCAAGGGAAGCCCTGCTTCAGACTCATGCTTCAAACAAGCACGAGTGGCAGAATCATGTCCTTGTCCTGCAGGGCACATGGCCCTGCCAAGGGGTGGACATACCAGGCAGATGCTGGGGCCTTGGTCAGTGGTAGAACTGGGCAGAGCCAGCCTTGATGGTAGAAACACTTACTTGTTCTGGGTCAGGGGTGGTAGGCAGCCTCCTTGGCCAGTTTTGAGTTATGGGAGGCCCCCTCTCCCTCAGCACAAAAAGCCTGTCTCTCTTCCTGTTTCCTGTACCCTGCTCCGAAGACTGGATCTTGACTTCCGTCCTTGCATTGGTACATTAGGTGGGGGACAAGGTCCGAGTTCATTCTTGGTGCTCAACAGAGAGCAGACTGAGCACTCGCACTAACAAAGGGCTGTCACAGCCCAGTTGTCTGATGTGGCCAAGCACGGAGCCACCTTCAAGAGGGAAGGCTTATTTGGAATCATGATGGCCTAGCTCAGAACTGAGTGGGCTTATCTGTAAAGTGAGAACTCACCTGGATTACAGGATGGGACCTCAAACGCCACAGACATCTTCTCCCATTGGCCTCTTCCCCTTCCAGCCGGCCCGGTCCTTGGGCTTGTCGTGATTTCAGCTCTGCCTGGTTACCTGGCAGTCACCCGTGAATACTTGGTTGTGGGACTCTTTCAAGTCACAGGTTCATTTCAAGAATGTACAGACTCTCTTAGGTTCTGGTGCTAATGTTCTGCCTTCTATCCGAAATAGTTCATTAAGGTTGTTCAGCTGGCCGTCACTAGCCTGAGGTAGGGAAGAATGTAGAATCCAGTTTAAAGTACTCCAGTGGGCAGGCAAATGTCTGCCTCGCCTAACGCCTGCTCAGGCTCCTCCAGCAGGAAGCACACTGACCGTCTTCACTCACATCCTCCAAGATGCCGGCAGAGGCTGTCATTTTTCAGTCAGCATCATCACAGCTCGTAAACTGAGCACCGCTTCCATCGGATTGCCCGAGGCTCCATCTTCAAAACCAGAACATCTGGACGTCTCCAAATAGCTTGCCATGTGGATGATTGACAGCTTTCGTTCTTGGTTTGGATTCTGATAATGCCACTGTTGTTGGAACCGGACTCGTAGTCCTGACGGGCACCACCAGCCGGACTTGATAACGTTGGTGGCCACACCAGGAGGCCCAAGAAAACATGGGCCCTTTTGAGAGGTCAGCTGCCTCTCTGCCAACACGACTTGGCGTTTCATCCGCAAGTTTATAGAAGGGTTTCGAAGCTTCGTGTGTGTGTTTTTGTTACATGGCAGTCTGTCGCCAAGATACAGCGCTTAAGGTATGGAGTGGCACAGGAATACCTTCGAACCTCCCGAGACGTGGAGCGAACACCCCCTCAAAACTACAAACAAATGCACGGGAGCAGAGCGCTTTGAGCTGCTACTGAATGATTGATGCAGTCGTGTTTGTACATGTGCCTGTGCGTTTTCTAATGTGTATTTAATGAAGCTTCCTCTGTGCCAGGCGTCGTCAAAGCCCCGGGGACGTGGCGGTGAACATGGGGTGGCAAGCGGAGGGCGCGGCTGGTGCAGAGGCCCTGGGGCAGAAGAAAGGCCAGTGTCCCCGGCGTGTCCTGGGGGCAGGGAGAGGCAGGTGGCATAGATCACTAGACCCACCTTAGTCAGCGGGGTCCTGAGTCTGGGGTTTGAGCACTCTGCGAGGAGGAGTTCAGAAGTGGCCTGACGTGACGAGATGTCCCTGGAGGCTGCATCGTGTGCAGCTTGCCCCACGTTCCTGTCCTCACAGAGCTTACCACCCCAGGGAGTGGAGGACACAGGAAAGTAGGCAGAAAAGAGTTACATCTCCTCTGGTGTGAAATTTTGAAATCAGATGGACTCTCAGGCGGTTGCACGTTTTGCATGTTGGAGACTTCACTTTTTTCAGATCGAATTTTTCTGAGGTGGATTCTTTCAGTCCTGGACTTCGGTTTGCAAGTAGGCAAAACCCTTTAAGGGCGTCTGTGTCTGAGTCGCCGGCCGGCCTTGTCCTTGCTTGTGGTTAGGTTCACTTCGTACTTTACTCATGTGAGAGTGTCCACGAAATGCTTCGAGGAAAGATCCCACGCGCCTTTGCCTTGACTGGTGTTCATCATACAGAGATTTAAATGCGCAGAAGGGGGACATGCTGTAGGACAAACAGCCTGCAGCGTGACCGCCCTGCGGTCGTCGGGAGCATCAGGCACTTCCAGGAGAGCAATACAGACACACAGCACAGAGGACACCACGTGCCTGCCAGCTGGACAGTGCGTTCGCTCCTCATTCGAACGGGACAGGGAAGATGCACGAGAAAGGTGTAAACTGACATGCTGCTGTCGGCAGGAGGAGAAGACGAAGAAAAAGTGGTCAGAGCAGTGTTTGCAACTCCGAGAAAACCCTGAGAGACTGTAAAGCCAACACACTCAAAATCGTAATTTTCAGGTGTTAGGCAAAGGATGAGTTTTTGAGAGATGTCAGAGGAACAGCCCAGCTTGGGTAAAAATCTGGAAAGGCAAGGTGGTTGCGGATTTAGCCAAACCCTGCCCATCTCGTCGGGGAGATCCACGGGATGGCAGCTCTGAAGGAGACTTAAAGGCGTGTAACTTCTGAAGGAGGCAGAGAGGCACGTTTGGATATTTGTTCAATGATGAAAGAAGGGGAAAAGTGAACTTAGCAAGTTTTTTGTGGTCGTTAAATGTGTGGCTTTGCAGCCTCCCGTGGGAAAGCGCAGACTTCGAGAACGGTGCGGAGGGAGCGGGAAGCGGGCGTCCGTGTGCCGGCCTAGACCCACCTCTGACGCCGCCGGGCCGGAGCGGGCTCCGCGTTCTCCTCCCTGCCCGGAGCAGAAAGCAGGATTTCTGGCTGGGAACCCGAATCTATTAAAAATAATCAGCGGCGAGACCAGTATTATTTATTTGAGTGTGGAACGCTGAGAGGGAGGGCTGGGGGCGGAAAGCAGGGCAATGGAATGGCAGGGCGAGAACGTTGTTCTTCCCAGCCGTGCGAGGAACAAGTCGCAGACACCCCTCGTGTTGGAGAGGCGCGTAAAAAAGCCGTCTCCACCCCTTCAGAGACACCCAGTCACCTCCCTTAAAATAAACTGCTTTCCCCCTTATTTTTATTATTGATCATCTATGTCTGTGAAGCGGCCTCTGAGTCTCTCGTGGCCTGGGAGTTGGGTCCTCCCTGAATAAACTCTGCTGACTTCAGGAATAAGAACAAGGAGTGGCCAGATGGGTGTGGTCTCACGTCCGTGACCAGAAGTGGCCACAGCCACACTGTTGCCTTTCGTCCAGCCAGTGCCCTTGCCTTGTTCTCGCATAGCCAGACACCTCTTTGTAGACTAAAGAATGGTATCAGTAAAACTCGTTCCTGCCCTGATCTCTGACTGTGTTCTAATGAAGCCAGTGGCCTTGAGTCCATGGTTGCTTCTGTTGTAATTCATATGAGGTTAAAGCTTTGTTTTAAATTCCCTCTTTATCTTTATTTCCCTCTTATGGGGGACAGAAAAAAGTGGGGCCTTGTGGATGGACCAATAGATTGCCAGAGTTTTTTGTTTGTTTGTTTGTTTAAAACATCTATTAAAAATGTTTGGGGGAAAAAACTGAAGTGGTGATGGGAGTGGGGGTTTCGTCTCTTGCCCCCATGTGGCCTCACAGAGACGATATGGTTGTCATACAAATCCACACCCCCGGACAGCCCTCCGCCCCATTTCCACCCACAAAGAATGGAATCCAGCGCACTCGCCTGCCTTCTGAACGTGAAGGGAACGGCCGAGTTGGTGAGAGGGGAAAATGAAGAGTCTTGGCCCAACTGTTGTTAATTTGAGCTGGATATTTGTGGAGAGAGTAAGTCAACGTCATCTTTTTGGTAGAAATGCCCTTCTTTGGATTGCTTTAAAAAAAAAAACCAAAAAACTGAAAGATGAAAGTCTTATTCTCCTTTTGGGAGCACAAAGTGGTGTTGCCATTTGGAGGGGTCCAGTCAGCGTGGGGAGGGCTTGCAGAGGTCACCTGGGATTACCCTCTGCAGAGGCCGGCCCAGGCTGCCTGCCAGCTCCGTGCACTCAGGAGCTGAGTGGGACAAGCAGGCAAGGGCTGAAGTTGATCTCAGCACTGCTTTCTAGATTAGTTCCCTGAAACCGCCCTGTTTGGATTGGCCTGAGGCTGCACAGGAGGCCCAGCTCGCTTTCCAGAAGGGAAGCCAGCCCTGGCGTGCGGGCAGGGACCATGGCGGCTGGTGCTGCTGCCCTCAGCCTCTCCCAGGCTGCAGCAGCTCGTGCGTAAATGGGGCAGCGTGTCCACATCTCTCCTTCTGTATGCACAAATTGGAAACGACTAACCTTGCCATATTTAGTGCAGTGCTAACGGCCACTCGCCTCTAAGGGGTAATCATGCAGGCATAAATTCGGAAAGTTGCTAAGCTATGAGCAGTCTTATGAGCATTAAAAGTGTCCCCTTTGCCAGAAAGGTCATTCATAACTTGGCTACCCTGCTGATGTACAGTCAGTGATATTGATTGATTAATGTATAAAAGCACCAGATCCATTTGCTCCTATGAAAGAGAATAAAGTACAGTCGACTCTCCCTTTATTTTCACCTCATCCTTTTGTTTGAAGGACATTTTTTTTCCCCTTCATTCTGTTTTGCCAGCTAGGTTTAAGGGGGTTACAAAAAGCCAGTTTCTGCCAAGTAATGTGTTCACAAAGGGAACATTGATTCACATCAGTGTCGCCTGAATTACCCTTAAAGGTTTGCCAAGGAGTTGCTCTTATATTAACCTTCTGTTCATGAAGGAAGAAATAAATAAATAAGTCATAAAGTCAAACTCGTTGCTTTGCATTTAGTTTTGGCCTGGATCTAAAACAATTTCTTCCACGGCTGATGGTGGTGAAAGGCGTTGCACAGAAGGTCCCTCGATAGTTTTGGGGCTGTGTATGTGCGGGGGTGGGGAGGGTACCAGGGGAAGCCAGCCCAACCCCTGCCGCCTGAGCCCTCCTGGGCACCAGATCGTGGAACAGACACTGAATTTACTTCCAATGCAGAGATTAGTTCTGATTGGCTGCCTCGCATTCAGGCTGAGATGCCTCAGTCCCCTTTCCTTGCTCTTTTAGGCAATTCACACCATCAGGTGGTGAGAACAGCAAGAAAAACCTTCCTCTGTCTGAAAGATGAAGGGTTCTGGCGGAGAATGCACCTTTGCTTTTCTGCTGCTAGGGGGTGAATTCGTTATCCAGTCTTCAGTGTCATCTTCGAATTGCCTAGTTCTTTACAGACCTAGGAGGGCAGTAGCCTGAAGGGGAAAAGAACTCTACTTAAAAAAAAAAAAAAAAAAATCTCAAATTCAGTTTCTTTAGTCGTTGTTTTAATTTTTCCATTGTCCTGGTCGTCTGAAGCATCTCCTGTTGTGAAAAACCAAGATGGTATTTGTGGTCTCTGAAACCTGAAAAGTATCGATGACCTTGTAATTTGGTGAGCCTTGGGTAGTAAATGGATAGAGCGTTTTGCCAACTAATGAGCTCTGTTGCTCAGCTTTCGTTCAGTGACTTGATGAGAAATGCCTAGCAAGATAGCTCAGTGCTAGGCAGGTATGAGGCAGTCAGTTAGTATTAGCTGACTGGCCATCTTGGATTCTTCAGCATTTGACATGGCCATTTTTAGAGTTGCAAGCATTTCAAAACAGTGTCTCAAGCAGGCAGAGAAGCCAGGGGAATGTGGAATTATGGAGCCGAAGGCTGCACTTAGATCCTGGGGAGATGCAGTCTACAGCATGGCCTGCAGGTGTCAGTGTGGAGTTCTCTGTATTGGCTGACCCTGCAGTGCCGTGGACTTGGGAGCCTTGAAATGAAAACTGGTTAGGCTGTCTTGTCTGTCTGTTTTTACAAGCCAGGCCCCATTTACTCACCATCATCTACGTCCTCCCTGGAATCTGGGCCCTTGGACCCACGCGCATTTTCCGTCTGCCCTGAGCAGCCACCACCTACGTGGTGTAAAAGCATCTGGCGAAAAAGTGGATTGCTTTTCTCCCCTCCCAGAGGTGGGTTGGGAGTTTGAAGGTATCTGAGCTCCTGCAGATCTCTCCTAATTAAAAGGGGCCTGTCGGTGAGCTAGCTGCTCCCGCCTGTGCTTTTGACAGAGACACTGTTGTTCACTTGGGGGCATCGGAAGCCCCTCCCACCAGCTTTTGCGTGACGCTTGGGATCATGTCTTCTGTTAAGCCATGAATAGTACCGTGTTACCGATACCTTCTGGTCTGACCACGGTGCAGGTGCTCGTGTCAGCCTCGCTGGCTTCTCCTTCATTCTGGAGCACGGAGGGGGAACCACAAAGCAGAAAGGTACGCGGTCTGGCTTCATCGTCACACGTACGCCGTGACATCGGTTTCTTTTCCTTCCTAACAGCCAGAGTTCTAAATGCTCATTTCCAAGCTAAGCCCAAGACGCTGGGGGAGTGTCGGCCCGTGTGGGGAGCCAAACTAACTTTATGTAATTGTTTAATTAAAACCTTGGTTTCTTAATTGCAGTCTAAACACAAGCGCCTTTTGTTGATGAAAGGCAACCTCTGCGCGTGTGTTCTCGTGCACAGCGTTTCTTTCCTTTTCTTTTTCCGACTTGAACATCGACATTTAAGTTCCCACCATGGGGAAGGCGGCAGGTGACGTGTCCTTGCCGCGGCGCGGATGTGCCGCAGTTCCTTTCGTCAGCCCTCGTCAGCGCCTTATCTCAGCCGCGCGGTTGCCTTTTCGATTTCATATCACGGTGGATCAAATTTGTAAGCCCCCTTCGCCTACTGGAATAATCAGAAAACCAGAGAAAAAACCCCCAGGTTTCTCTGGCGTAAGCGTTATTTTCCATATTCCTGGGGCAGGGGTTGAAATCTATTTTAACATTTGCTCTCTAAAGGGGAAACCTACCCTGGATTTCCAGATGACTCTTGGCACCTTTTTTCCCCCTCCACCCTCTGCTGAGGTGACAGGAGCTGGCTCCGAGGACATACCGAGAATAAATGCATTTTCTTCCCTTTGTCTCCAGAATAAATTAGAATTTGCCTGATTTAATAAAATGGCTTCGTCTCGCTGCCATCTTTCTCATCTCCAGAGGTTTCCTTCCGCCGTGGCCCGCTCCGCGGCAATGGGTCTCAGCGCCGTGTCTCCTTGTTACAGGCTAGCGGTTTCCCATGCAAGCGTTCACGTGCACGCTCGTCCGCACGCTGTTCCACACATGCGCATGCACGCCAGCTTTGGGGGATCCTGACGGCCGAAGGTGCGGAAATTTGTCACCAGATCTCATTTTCTCCATTGTCAGGCGTGATGGCTGTAATTGATGGAGAGGTCGGTGCAGTTTGCCGGCCGTCTGCCATTAACCCAGCCTCCCGGAGTTGATGTGACCACAATGTAGAATAGATTTTGGGGGGAAGGGGGGAGAGGTTGAAGATAGGGAATTGCAGCATAAATCTTCTCACTCTGCCCCAGCCCTTCCTCTGTTTAATTGGAACATATTTATCTCTGGGTACGGTGGAGTATTTTGTTGTATCCCCATTGCTCTCAGATGGACTGATGGGAGTTTGTTTGAATTTGGAACGGTTGTTCCATTTGAACCTCCCTCCCCCCTTAAATTTGTTTTTTAATTTCTATTTCCTAGGTTGATTTTTTTCCCCCTTTTCCATTCTGACACTAATTATGCCAGCCGCATTGGGAGCCCTCACTGCTGGGAGGTACCCAGCTAAGTGTTAAGAAGGGTTTTAAAAACAGACTGAACTCTTTCTTAATGAGGCTCAATCGGGCTCTCCTCCGGGTGGTTTTGTTTTGCTGATCTGTCAGTTTTTCAAGGATTTAATTGCACTTTTTTCATAGTAGTCTTTGAAATTGGCCTATACAATCCTGCTATAAAATAACATTTTTTAAAAAAAAAAAAAGCAAAAAGTTAGTAGCTTTTGTTTTCCCCGCTTTTATTGTCATTTGAGAATTTTATTTTTCACTTTCATCTCTTCAGGGCCATCTTCTGCCAGTCACTCCTGGGAGCTGGCAATAGTGGAAAGCCCAGGAGGGAAGTGACAAGGGCAGGCCATGGGGAGCCTAGACGTCCAGCCTCACAGGCTGTTTCCCATTTCTTAAGCCGTCCATCTTTGGGGCGCTGGGCTCCTGTCTCCTCCTCCCGCTTTGCTGTTTGGCCAGGGGGCAGGGAGGGGCTCTCCCATACAGCTGCATTTCTTGAGGCACCAAAGGGACAGATTCCATCAAGTGGTGCCAGGCCAGCTCACCAGCATCTTGAGTCCTCAACCATGAGAGGTGAAGAAAAGAAAGAGTCCAAAAGACAGAGGCAGAAGTTGCCAGGCAGGGGAGGGGGAGGAAGCAAGGCCATATCCTTTATGCTATTATCTTTATGGCATAGAAAAACATGCTTGAAGCCATCAGCATGAAATTCTTAATTGCTTCGCTTACTTCTGCTCTCCTCATGGGACAGATTGTGCAAATGCTGGAGCTGCCAGGACCCTCATGTTAGCACACTGTCCCTGCCATACACACTATTTTTAACTAGTGCTTTGTTTTGCAAAGATGCACAAAGCTTTTTTTTTTTTTTT
>NW_011889264.1:1689575-1698405 GCF_000151845.1 Pteropus vampyrus
TGAGGGCAGGAATGTGTCTTCGTCTGATTAGACCCTCAGTGCCTGGAACCCAGTAGGTGCAAACACACAGATATGTTTCACGACTTAGTGAAACATAAACGAAGGAGTCGACACCTCCTCTTTTCTGTCTTAGAGCTTCTAAGCTCTGGTCCTAGGAGAAGAAAATGTGCCACGAGCGTTTTCTGTCTGGGCGAATGATCAGAGCAAGGACAGCTGCCATTCTGAGCCTTCACCAGGAGAGACGAAGCAGGAGGCCCTGTCTTAAAGGGACTGGGTTTTTGCTCCCATAGGAAGTCTTCGAGAGACTGGCTGTTCTCACTTCTTCATTTTTTTATTGTAAAGAAAATATGCAACATTAAACAATACTTTTAAATCAACTTTGATTTAACCACCGTGGCACAGCTGTCTTCGCTTTGGCACATTATCTTCACGTGCCAGGGGAGTATTAATAGCAGGTTAAATGTGCCTAATGGTGCTTTGTTAACTTAGAGTTGTGAGTTTTTAGGTTCTTACCAGAAACTTCAGTTGTCCGTGAAGTTTCTGAAGAGTGCACTCTGCTTTAATCTCGAACTATACATCGGATGAAACAGTGGTTTCTCAACTTTCATTAGTGGAGCCCTCTTTTCTGAAAGAAAATGAAATCGAATTTGAACCTCATATATAAATAATTTTTTAAAAAACAGCTTTATAACTAGTTGTTTTAGGAATTCAGATTTGTAACAATTACGTATCAAAAAGTGAGACTAAAGCAGAGTCAATCAACATTTTGATCAAAATTAAGAGTTAGGGAACGTAGTCAGATAGCACGGACTAAGATTCTGCTCTGTTTATGTATTTTGGTTGGTTTCCGTAATGATACAGATCTCATTCACGTAGCAGTAGTTCCAAATGGCAAGGGTTTTTGCAGGATGCCCTGCAATCTCTGGTGAGTCTTCAATTAAGTAGAAATGGCAGAAGTTGTTTTCCTCTGAGATCTACACAGAAACTAGTGAATTTGGCCATGCAAGTTAATGCCCTGGCCTCCGGTATATTAAATTTCAGCCTGTATCACATTTGAGTATGCTTAATTATTACAGCATTTAACAATAACCAGTAATTTAATAACCAATGTAAAATGAAATTGGAATCGAAATCTGCAGCACCCCTGTAGCGAGCATTGCGGGGCTCCCCAGGGAGTGGTTTGGACACCATGGTCCCCCAGGAACTCTGCCCTGGACATACACTGGGATTCTTGCCTTTGGAAGAACCGAAGGCTGTGGTGTTGAGTGGCTGCTGAAGGGCCCCTTGTCTGGGCGTCTCCCTGTCACCTGCATTGGGTGACGACTACGTAGAACGCGCAGCCTTTTGTTCCATGCGGAGGGCGGCTTAACAGGTTGAGGAGGTCTTGGCCTCCCCTCTGAGACCTCTGGCCCCTTCTCTCTGCTGTCTGTCAGTCCCTACCCGGAAAAGGTATCACCTGGCTAGGGTGTCTCTCTCTCTGGCTGCTGCCTTGATCTGTTCATGACTCACCTCTGTCCTGTGAATATGAAAGTACTGGAGGTCCATGTGGAAAAACGTCACTTTCTATTTCTAAATGAGAGGAAATATTTCTACTGTTTATTCTAGAGGCCCGAGCAGTGTTTTCAAACACCGAGAATTATGTCCCCAAGCCGCGGCCTCACGGGCCTCCCGTGCTCTGTCGTTGCTCTACCAAAAGCTGCTTTTGTCCCTGCCCTCCATCTGCTTCCCACCAGTTCTTGTTGCCTATCCCCTCTCTTCTTGAGTCAAATGTTCACGCTTGCAAAGTTTATTAATAGCACCGGCACTGCTGAGTGGAGGAGTGATTTTACTCTCTTTTTAAAATTTAATTTATTTTTGGCTTTTAGAAACAAATCTGGAATAATATTTCACGCTGCTCCCTTTTGGGGCAAACTCCCAGTAATGCTTCTAAAGCATGTCTTGGGGGCCAGGCATTCCCCACGCACCCTCCCAAAGCCGTAAGCATCTCAGCTCATGCCCTTGGCGGTGGTGTAAATTACCCTGGTGTTCACTAGCTGTTGGTAGGGTGCAGCTCTATATCCATGGCTCTGTGGGTCTACCCCATACCCCTAGTCCCTGAGCCTTTTCTAAAACAACCTACCTGAAGACACATTGCTACCCAGAGAAAACTTTTCCCAACTGTGACTTTACAGTGACATAAGTGCCGTTGAAACCGTTTATTGCAGGCATGTCCACGAACCTTAGAATGCCACTTCTGTGCGTAGGTTTACTGGTGGTGATAGTGTGATGGTGGCTCCTCATCCATACTGTAGGTTTGGATTTCAGATAGGCAGGTAGTGTTTTCACACAGAGTCTGTCCATTGGAGGCACCAAATGAGGTGGATGCCGTTAGGTGTGGTCAGCAGGTATGACTGTGGATCAGGAGGCTGGATCTGGGAAGGCTTCCCCAGGTGGCAGAGGGCTGATCACTGGTCTGTGTTTTCATGCTGGTCTCATCATCGCCTGGAGTAGTGTCGAATCCAGGCTGGAGACCAAATCATATCTGTCAGTGCCTCATCTGGAAACATCTCCTGCTTCCATATTCCATCAGTCCCCATTTCCTGTAAGTCTCCAGACCCCTCACACCTTTCCTTCTAGTTCACGTATCCTGAGAGAGAGTAGGACCTTAGTCACCGCTGGAACACAGAAAGGTGACCTTCAGCTGGAAGGATAGGTGTGATTTTTTCAGTAGATGAGTTCCAAGTGGCAGAGGGACCACCTGGAAGTCGGTGGAGAACTGGGAACTCTCACGCAGAGGCGTGCTTGAGGGGCTCTGTCTCCTACCGGAGAGGCGAACAGCCAGGGAAGCGAATGGCAGCCGCCGGCCAGGAATTGATTGCATTAATTGATATGCCAATAAGAGAGCTTGTTACATCCGCCATTGGTTAGGAGTCCAGCTAACAAGTTCGCTGATCAATGGCACCAATAAAGATTTCATCCATTAATGAGCAACATGGTAATTAATGTTACCCATAAACCAATTAGCCTGGCTAGCTGAAGCGCCCGTCTGCGGGGTGAGTGGCAGTGCCGAAAGTGAGGTGACCGCCCCGTCTGGTGTGGCGTCGGGTCTTCAGGCGGCATCGTGGCATAGCGGGGAGCCTGAGCCTGGAGGGTTTGTTCCAAATGGAGAAAAAGGGAAACATGGGGCACTCACGGCCCCTGGCAGGGAGAGAAGGCCAGCGGAGTCCTTGGCCAGGCCCCTCGTTGGAGCACAGTTGGGGCCTGCTGGTCCCCCATACCTGCTGGGAGAAGAGGGGGACACACCTGCTTTGGCTGCTCAGCTTTCCCACCGAGGCTCTCAGGGGCTGTTAGAGGCAGTAATGGAGTGACTGAGTTCCCGGGTCACTCCAGTCCCAGCTGGGCACGCTCTCCCTAGGGACAGCCCACCAGTAGCTCCCACGCCCTGCCCTGCGCTCCTGGAGGGCGGGCCTTGGCCTCTTCTGGGAACCATGAATGAGTGGTAAAGTGATTAGCATCGTCTCCCCCCCGCCCCCCAGTCCCTTACCCCCATGTTGCGTTAGGAAGAAGAATTTTGCTAGAGGAAAGAAGTAGAAACAGATGATTTGAAGCTGTGCCTCCCCCCCCCCCCCCCACCCCACACACACCCTGGAGTTTTGAAATGACATCAGCGGGTTGTTTGCCAAGCATAACCTGGCAGCCCGGCAGCTCTGCCTGACTGAGACTTCTGGGGACCGTGCAGCTCTCCAGCTCCAGCCGTGGCCGCGTGCCAAGGTGACGTTCTGTGACTAAGCAGAAACCAGGGAGAGGGAGAGAGGGAGGAAGAAGGTATGTGTGGTTGGGGAGCTGGGGGAGACAGTGGTCCTGGGTCTGGGCGTGGCGTGGGGAGACTGGAGGCTCCGTCCTGGGGTGCGGATCCAGAGGGCAGGCGTCAGGGGAACTCACTGGCGGGCCAGGAAGTGTCCCTGTGGCACGGGGTGGAGGGGGTGGAGGGGGAGTTTCAGGGCATCAGCCAGAGATCCAGCCTGGGAGGCACCCGCCGAAGGGGTCTAACTTAGGAGAGACCTGAATGAGCCAAAACGAAGGTGACAGCCTTGAGGGCTCGGAACTACTGAGGAGGAGGCTTAGGGAAGCTTTTATCAGCATCAGGCCGGTACTCCTCGGCAGAGTTTCCTTTGCATTGTTAGGTATTGACCCTCAGAGACCCCTTGTGGATTCCCTAATTGAAAATTAATACTAGATCAATGCCATGGGCAATTTGCATATTGATCATAAACAACTTTGAAGGCACCGAGTGTGCGGCAGATCAATAGGGCCCCTGAATAGGCTGCAGAGGGAGCACCTCCCAGTACAATGCGCTCGGAGAAAGGTTAATGATTTGGGAAGTTCCTAACTGCTCAGCACAGGGACCCGCCCCCACACCACACAGCATCCGCCAGAGCAGGCTGCCCGGGCCCACGAGAGCAGGGGAGGGTGACCGCTGGTGTAAGGGCAGGGGCTGGCCTTGAAGGTTTCTGCAGTTGCCTTTTTTGGTGATGGATGAAGTCTTGGGGCAGCTTATTCTGGGAAGTGTACTGTAAAAGGCAGCAGCCACGTTGAGGCTCTAATAATGGTTCTGGCCCCTTCCCCAAAACACAGTTTGGATGAACGGAAGGGAATGGAACGGAGAGGGTCAGCCACCCCCTGTGCTCAGCCTCCCCTGGGGCTTCCGGTCACCGTGGACACCTGCTTTGACGTTCACTTGACGCGGCAGTGGGTCGGGCCCGTTCTGTGTCCTGCTCCACGCAGCTCCCAGTCACCTGCTGGCCTCCGCCTCGTGCCTTCTCGTTCCTGCTCTGGCTTTCGGTCTCGCCTTTCTGGGCTGGTCCTGAGGGAGCCTGCAGGTCCCCAGCCAGCCCGGAGGGGGTTCCTCCTGCTGCCCCTTTTCCTGCCCCTCTTCACGTCTTTTGATTTCTTCAGGGCTCCTCCTTTATTTTCCCTTTGGGCCCAGACCTAGCTCTTGGCCCTAGATACAGTGTGTGGACCAGCCAGCCGCCCGGTAGGTGTCTGGGTTCACCCATCAATGTTTAACAACAAAACTCAGAACACCTGAGGGCTTAGTCTGTCTTGGAGTTCCCAGGGTACTTTGGGATAGCTGGTGCTGGGATCGGGGCCAAATACAGCTGGAGAGATCTGCAGCGCCTGTCTCCCTGTACCAGTGAGGGTGGTGGTGGTGCTGCTGGCAGCAGGCAGGTGTGTGTGTCACTAGGGGGAGACACCTGTCATGCAGTGGCGAGTGAAGCAGGCTTTTTTCCCACAATAGCCGATTTAAAAAGTAGAGGCCCCGCCCACTCCAAATTCATCTCGTAGTAGAAGGAGCAGCATTAACATAGCAGCCCTGCCGAGGTCACGTAGCTTCATATGGTGGTTGAATTGTAAAGCGCATTGAAATTCATTTATGGGGAAGGGCTGTAGTTTTGGTGAAGGAACATGCAGCAGTTGGTGATGAATTTCCAGGTTGGAGCTGCTGCCCTTTCGTGCCCTGAGTCCCTCACCCCAGCCCTGGCGCTGTCCCTTCAGCTTCTCAGGGGCGTGCTTTGGACCACTGTGGTCAGGTGGGCACTTGTGGTTTATGGGTCAAGATCGTCCACGTGCGGCTGCGTGGTCTCCTTCCCCGCTTTGCTTCTCTCTACCTCAAGTCCAGCGCCCCCCACCCCACCCTCCGGGAAAGGCAAAGGCTCAAGGCGATTTCGTCGATACCTGCGTTTACATATCACACGTACACGGTTAGAGAAATACAGTAGCCTTTCTCCTGGAGAGCCCTACCAGGGCAGCCATGGGAGCTGTACAGGTGGTTCCACACACACACAGCTCTCTGCTAAGGGGACAAGGACCGCCGTCCATCCCGGAGTTTACTTACCCAGTACGGTGGGGAGTCCAAGGCCACATCTGTCCAGAGGAAGGGGAGCCCCTTGTGTCTTGGCAGTCCTCTGCCTTGACAGTGGCCTGTAAGGCCTGTAGGATCTCGCCCCACCCCAGACCTGCCTGAGAGTCTCCAAACCCCTCCTTCCTCCACTGGCTGTTCCTCCAGCCGGCCCTCCTCCCCCAGGCTTCTGCACTTGCTGTTCCTCTCTGCCTGCAAGACCTCTTGTGGCTCACACCTCACTCTTGCAGGTCTGTGTGTAAATGTCACTCTCCCTGAGCTTCCCACGTGAAATGACTTCCAGGCTTCCTTTTGTCCCCTGTCCCTGCTGCTTTTGTCCTCCCTCATCAGCCTCTGACGTACAGTACGTTCACGCGTTTAGCTGCTTTGTGTCTGTCTCACTCCCACTCTCCTTCCTCCCCCTGTCCCTTGAGAGCAGGGCCTCCTCTCATTCACAGCTGCACCTCGAGCCCTGGAAGGGGGCTGCCTGAGTGCACGGTGGGTGCAGGGATGGACGGATGGGCAAGGTAGTCATGAAGAGTATGGCCGGACGTCAGCTCTGTTACCTCAGAGCGATGAGACCTTCACCAGTGATTTAACTTCTGAGCTTCTGTGTCCTCGTCTGTGAAATGGGAGTAATAATAGCATCTAATGCCGTTGAGTGATATTTGTCTTACTGCTACCATCCTCATCATCATTATTATTGGATACTAATGACTCAAGCAAATGGAGGCTTTCCGTGCCCAGTAGTGGTTTTCACAATCAGGTTCTCTGCAGTGAAGGATTGCCCCGGCAGGACAAAAGGAAAGCAGCCAGCATTTTCTACTGATCAGCCCCTTTTTGCTTTTTCTTTTTTTTTTTTTTTTTTTTTGCAATCCTCTTTTTCTTTGCAATCAGGGCATTTGTGATTGGGTCAGAGAAGGTGACACCCAGGCCATAGGCTCCAGGGGCCGGGCAGGGCGGCCTGACATGGAGCACGGGGCAGGGGTGGCGGTGGGAGGTGGGGGTGAGACCGGAGAGCCCACGTCAGCTTGATTCAGGGCCAGGTGAGGCTGCAGCCCTGGCAGCCCAGCGGGCAGGTGCCAGGCATCCCTGTGCGTGGGGTTACTTCATTCTGGAGCCTTTCATGGACTTGGCTGCACTGTGCTGATGAACTGAGACTGGGGACAAGAGCACATAATTGAGGGAAATAAATTCCCCTCACAGGCCTCGCCGCAGCCAGGACTAAGTGTCTACCTCCCCTTGGCGCGTGTGGTGCGGGGGGTGTGTACAGGCGTCCTCCTTTCTCCCTGGACACACCTCCCCTTCTCTTCCCTTCTAGAACTTCACGGGCATCGGCCGCAGGCCCAGTGAGCAGCATCTCCCCAGACCTGCCTCCGCTTCCCCTGCCGGGGGCTGCTTTTCCAGAAGCAGGCTTCTTGGCATCTGCACATCACCCTCTTCTCCCCCGAAGGCCAGGAACCTGCCTGCCCGGGCCTCCCTCCTCCCATGCACACACCTGTTCCTTCCGTCGGTCCATCTCCCTTCGTCCGTGTTGCTCACCTTCAGTTCAGCCTGTGCTGTCTGCTCAGGTCTCCGTGAAGCCAGAAGGGGAGGCGCGGGTGCTGCCCGTTCTTAATTGCAGCCACATTTCTTTCACCTGGGGAGTGAGGCGGAGGGGTGGGGCGCCGCTGATTTCCACGCGAAGCCGGGCTCGAGGCCGCCGACGCCAGCGAATGCAGGGCAAGAGCTTAAGGAGAGAATCTGGAACCAGAGTCATTTGCATAAAACTAAACCAAGACCCACACCACCAGCCCCTGGTTTAACACACACTCACACACTCACACTCTACTATAATGTATTTTCTCAAAACCTGGAAATTAGTGGCTCAGGTCACCAGAGCATCTGTAGTTGGTCATTACTAATCAGTTGTTTATAGCAAGGAGAGGATTTTTTTTTTCTCCCTCCCCCAGTGTTTCTGAGCCTTAAAAAAAAAAGCATTTTCTGGAATCCTGACTACAGTCCATGCACACCGTGGGCTGGTGACACAGACAGCAGCCCGGCTGGGGAGGCAGGTCGCCTCAGTTACAAAGAAGCATGGGTGGCGTGAAGGCCGAGTAGAAAAGAAATGGAGAGCCCTCACTTGACACCCTCTGACCTCAGCCGGTGGAGCTGAATGCTGGAGAGCCAGGACTGAAATTGCAGTCACTTTAGATTATTTGGAGCGAAGAGAGGCAGGGAAAAAAGGGTCTGTTGACTACAGGAAGCTGAATTCTTCCTCTGCTGAAAAGCTTATTAGTGGAAGGGGAAAAAGCAATTACTTGCTTTTGCTAGTTCTCCGTGGCGAGGGTTCGGGGTGGCGGCAGCCCCTGGACCTCACCCTGGATCCGGAATATCTGTGACAGGCACTCCCCCGGGCCATTTGGGAGCATTACTTCTGGGGCTCCCCCTTCCAGAAAGAGCATGAAGGGAGGAGTGTGTGTGTGTGTGTGTGTAAATATGGGGGGAGAGAGTGAGTGAGGTGTGGCTTGTCCTTGTCTTTAAACGTGATAGTATTTTGGAGGTACCACGTTGGCACCAGGCAGGAAGTTAACGGGGTACTATTTGCCTGGGAGCATCTTGGGCTGGCTTCTGGTGGGTGCTGGTTTTGGCGAGCCCCTTTTGATCCCTGCTATGCCGTTCATCTCAAAGTGTAAAGCTAAAGTAGATACTACTTTGAACAGTCACTCGCGTCAATGTCACAGCTCTGATTGAGGAAGGGTCGAGCAGCCAGCATCCGGGGAGCAGGGGGCCGGGCCTCACCCTTCAAACTGCCCACTGCTGCTTTCTTCGCTTCTCTGACTGTGTAAGTGTCACCGTGACCACTTGCTCCCTCATGCTTCGTTGGAGACCCTTCTTTGGGTCACTTCACTTTGTGGTCTTAGAGCCCATAACTTCTCCAGGCCTCAGTCCCCCTAGTCTACAAAATGGAGG
>NW_011889264.1:1698455-1698913 GCF_000151845.1 Pteropus vampyrus
GTGGCTTGTCCTTGTCTTTAAACGTGATAGTATTTTGGAGGTACCACGTTGGCACCAGGCAGGAAGTTAACGGGGTACTATTTGCCTGGGAGCATGGATATCTCGGGCTGGCTTCTGGTGGGTGCTGGTTTTGGCGAGCCCCTTTTGATCCCTGCTATACCTTTCATCTCAAAGTGTAAAGCTAAAGTAGATACTACTTTGAACAGCCATTCGCCTCAATGTCACAGCTCTGATTGAGGAAGGGTCCCGAGCAGCCAGCATCCAGGGAGCAGGGGGCCAGGCCTCACCCTTCAAACTGCCCACTGCTGCTTTCCTCGCTTCTCTGACTGTGTAAGTGTCACCGTGACCACTTGCTCCCTCATCCTTCGTTGGAGACCCTTCTTTGGGTCACTTCACTTTGTGGTCTTAGAGCCCATAACTTCTCCAGGCCTCAGTCCCCCTAGTCTACAAAATGGAGG
>NW_011889264.1:1700203-1702477 GCF_000151845.1 Pteropus vampyrus
CTTCGTTGGAGACCCTTCTTTGGGTCACTTCACTTTGTGGTCTTAGAGCCCATAACTTCTCCAGGCCTCAGTCCCCCTAGTCTACAAAATGGAGGTGCTTGTGGTCAGCTCCCGCAAGACCCTCAAAACAAGGGCACATCCATCTGGTGACCAGGTTTCTGCAAACCATCATTTTACTAAATCTGTTTTATGCACATTTATACTTTTATGCCTTATCCGTGTGTGGACTACCCTGCCTATTTTATATTTGATATATTTGTATTTATATTTTTTTATGTTTTCTAAAACACAGACTTTTCTGATTTTTACCCTCTTAATTCTATCTAGCTAAATTTTACACAGCTAGATTTTTAGTCCGTGGACGCATTCATCTCTTCTTCCTGTATCTTCATTTTTCACATTATTTCTCTTTAAGGCTTAGTTTTCTGTCATTTCCATTCCCTTGGAACATTTCCTGTTCTTTCCAACCTGTCACCAAAGTTTTTTAATAGTTGAGTCAATTCACAGATCCTTTCAGACAAATCGATGTTTTCCCCTGCCATAACATATATTTAAGATACACTATTACCTAGTTGTTTTTTTTTTAAAGTTTCTCATTGGTTACTGTCTAGATCCCACCCCCCACAAGTTATATTTAAAGATATTGCTCAATAAGTACAGAATCATTCTCCCCCCACCCCCAAATCGCTGGGCGATCTCATTGTTCAGATTGCATTGTTTTCTGGCTACTTTTCACTCACACCTTTGGCTTGTTTTACTCACTTCCTTGCTATAACTCTTGGCCTTAAAATATGAAGCAAAGTGTTTTACTTGTTGCAGATTTCTTTTCCTTATTCTCTCTGCTTGGGGTCCCTATTCACTTAGAAACAGTGGTCCACTTTTGGAAGTCGAGGAAGCATTATGACATAAGGATTTTCCCGCTGGGGGTTTCTAGTACATTCTCCAGTTGCGGTGTGCACACAGGAGAATTTGAACATCCAAAATTATTTTTTAATGTAACTGTGCGCTAGACATTTCTGTAGCTCCCTTATTCATAACTGTCCCAAGTACCAATTCTTTTGTCACCGAGTTGCACTTTCTGCCCAGATCCTTGGTGGCTTTCTCATCTCGTGGAAACATTTTCTTTCTCCTTGGTTTCATGCATTACTTCTTTTTAAATGTTTCCGGCATTAAAACGTATGGATATGAGTCTGGAAATCTGAGTTCTTTTATTGAGCCTTCGCCTTGATGAACACAACTGCGTGTTTTCGTACCTTGAGATGTATCACAGTGTAAATTTGGGGCAGGGAGGGTGTAATGGAATGTGTTGCTTTTCGAGGGTTACCAGCCTGCTTTTAGGTGTAAGAAACACCTTATGAGAGAACGAGCTGAATAGATAAACACCGTCCGGAGGCCGAAGCTGAAATATGGTTCGCAGCTCTGGGAGTTTTGAGGAGGGGCTGCGGTGGCTATCATTTTTGTGAAAGAGCAGGTGTGGCTGTGGCGGTGACGCCGGCGTTTTTGTTAAACCCTAGAAAAAGAACATTTCATTGTACAGGATCCAACTTTTAAAAATACAGAGGCTTTGTATTCAACCACTGGCATAACTTCGGAAATTTCTAAAAAGGAGGAAGAAGATCCAAGAATTTTCTTTCTCCCTTTGGGCACAGAAGAGCTGTACAAGGTGCATGTTAAAAATGGAAACGGTTTAGCGGTTCCATCTGGTTTTTCTCCCATTGAAGCTCTTTAGCGTAAAACTGTGGATTTTCTCTATACCTCAGCTTCCTGCTTCCCTTTCTTTGTAACTTCCTAGGAAGCGTCAATGAAAACATGTTGCTTCTGCTGCCCGCCCGGTGGTCTGACTGAAGCACATTGGGGGACCTGATGGATTTGGAGAATGGCCCAGTTTCCGACTTTCCACGTGTAAACACATCCTTAAATGTCTCAGGTGTGATCATAAATGCTCCTGGCAGAGGCAGGCTCTTCTCCATTTGCATCAGGCAATGAATGCATGGTAGGCACCTGAAGACTCCTCAGCAAGCCTGGAGGTAGAAGACTGTCCTGGGCCACCTCCAAAACAGAGCGCACTTCTAGCCTTGCATTCTGGAGTGTGCCGTGGGGTTACATATGCAGTGACCTTTGTGCACGCTTGGGTCTGGCCAAAGGAGAGCAGTGTAGCCAGTGCTTTTCTGGGGCCAAAGTTGCCTGAAGTCTGATTCTCAGATTTGGTTTGGGAAGTGTAAGTTTTTGTTTGTGCTTTGTTTTTATGAATCAGCTTGTTTTACCAGATGTGCA
>NW_011889264.1:1702527-1704425 GCF_000151845.1 Pteropus vampyrus
AGAAAAAGAACATTTCATTGTACAGGATCCAACTTTTAAAAATACAGAGGCTTTGTATTCAACCACTGGCATAACTTCGGAAATTTCTAAAAAGGAGGAAGAAGATCCAAGAATTTTCTTTCTCCCGTTGGGCACAGAAGAGCTGTACAAGGTGCATGTTAAAAATGGAAACGGTTTAGCGGTTCCATCTGGTTTTTCTCCCATTGAAGCTCTTGAGCGTAAAACTGTGGATTTTCTCTATACCTCAGCTTCCTGCTTCCCTTTCTTTGTAACTTCCTAGGAAGCGTCAATGAAAACATGTTGCTTCTGCTGCCCGCCCGGTGGTCTGACTGAAGCACATTGGGGGACCTGATGGATTTGGAGAATGGCCCAGTTTCCGACTTTCCACGTGTAAACACATCCTTAAATGTCTCAGGTGTGATCATAAATGCTCCTGGCAGAGGCAGGCTCTTCTCCATTTGCATCAGGCAATGAATGCATGGTAGGCACCTGAAGACTCCTCAGCAAGCCTGGAGGTAGAAGACTGTCTTGGGCCACCTCCAAAACAGAGCGCACTTCTAGCCTTGCATTCTGGAGTGTGCCGTGGGGTTACCTATGCAGTGACCTTTGTGCACGCTTGGGTCTGGCCAAAGGAGAGCAGTGTAGCCAGTGCTTTTCTGGGGCCAAAGTTGCCTGAAGTCTGATTCTCAGATTTGGTTTGGGAAGTGTAAGTTTTTGTTTGTGCTTTGTTTTTATGAATCAGCTTGTTTTACCAGATGTGCATATACATGGTTTATGATCATGCAAAATGAAGTTCATTGACAGCCCCTCACTCCGCTATCCACTGGTGGGAGTAGGCTACTATTTCTGCATGCATTCTGTGCTTCACGGGGTAAGCTGTTTTCTTAACGGGCTAGAGACCCTTCAGACACTGTGGGCAGAAGAGTAAAGCAACAAAACAGGCTGGAAATTCGAGTCCCTCATTTGTGTGGTCATGTGATTCAGACCCCCTGAATGCATGGTTTTATTTTGCTCTGTTGTGTGCTTTGATGGCTAAAAACAAAATGTTCACCTTTTTCTCTCTCAACTTGCTTTTTGGCATCTCTTTGCCCCAAATACTCCATCATTTCCTTTGACATTGTCCAATTGTGTCACCTGGGGTCTGCTCGTCCACCCTCCACCTTTCCTTCCCTTGCTCTCATTCCCGTAGAGATGGCATCCATCAACCTGGATGGATGTTCCTGTTACGAGAACTGTCCACAAGGTTTCACTTATGCCCATTAGGTTCTAATTACCACTATCTAATATCATTCCTGGTACATCCTGTGCCTTCCCCATGCACCTTCATTTGTATATAGGTGCTTAAGTACACTTACGGGCCCGCCTCGACTTTTTCTCATCCATGTGTTTCCAGCATTTTCCAATTAAAAATAAATAAATTAGGAAGCACATCATAGTTTTTATTTGTTTATTTGTTTGTTTTTGCGTTAAGCATAATATCGCTCTCTGACAAAACAAGTCAGTTTGGACTCAGAAGGGGATACCAGTTTTCTATAATGGAAACTTTTTTTTTTTTTAAACACTCTATCACTCGTGTGTTTATGTGTCTTGTCTTCTCCCCTCCAACTGTGGAAGCCTGGCAGTGTTTATTTCAAGTAGGGTGTTACTGAAAGACAGATGCTTGTAGGGACTGCTCAGGCCTCACACCTGGAATGTTAAAAAGCTTTCAGGCAGATCCGTTGGGTTGAAAAAATGTCCCTTTCTATAGAGGAGGGGGGACTAGGAAGGAAGTGGTACCCCATCAGAGAGGCTTTCCTTCTTTACTGCCCACGTGGTCATGAACCCTCGGTTCTGACTGTACATCTTAGATGATTGTTCCAAATCCATGTAGTGGTTTATCCTGATGAGCAATCACATGA
>NW_011889264.1:1706335-1718889 GCF_000151845.1 Pteropus vampyrus
ACTCCAGCTGGTAGAGGAGGGTCCTCGGCAGTATGGCCGGCCTGGCAGAGGGCTTAGACGGGTGAGAACATGGAAAATGCCAAAGATAAGGGCGACCTGGATGGGGAGACCTACCTCCGCCCTCCCTGTACTGTTTCTTAGACCCAGTGCAAGGAGTCCTACAGAAGAGAGGGACTTGAGGGAAGCCCGGGCAAGTGGCAGTGCAGGAGGCCAGCTGGCCTGCCATCCACTGGAGAGACCAAACGCCTAGGTCTGTGCTAGTGCCCTGGAGTTCTCATGTCTGTTGAAGAAGAAATGGCGTCTTATTATGAGAAGGCGGGGAAATATTACACTTTCGATGAATAAATGAGTGTGCTAGCCTTGGAGCCTCTGTCCACACCACCTCCCCAAACCCACCCTCACCCTTCAGTTACCCCTTTAAGGTCTCCTGCCTGGACTGTGATAGCCGTGTCTCGAAATGTTCCACTCACCAGTGTGGATTGGAATCCCCGGCCCTTCGTCTCATGATTTGGCACTGTCTTCAATCTATGCCCTGTTAAGTTGTAGAAAGCAGAATGGACAGAGTTTGCCAGCAATTAAAAATAATATTCAGGTGATTATCCACAGAGAATTTCCGAGTAGATTTGTAAGTTTCCTATTCCATGTGCATGTGTGAGAGAGAACCTTTACCAACATTCCAAGTGTAAGGTGTGTTAACAGAACAGTTTGCAAGATCACCTCGATTTAAGGGAGAATTGCTGGGGGTGGGGTGTTGTCAGCCCAGAAAACTGAAGCACTCGAAGTTACTGACTCTCAGGCAGTTTCTGGCCACGCTGTCAGGGCCAGAAAGACCCCATGGATAAAACCATGATGCCATCTTTCCAAAAAATGTGCAGAGTAGCTTATTGCCCCCTGGATCTGCGTGTCACTGGGCAGTTGGGATCTAGCCCAGGGCACATGGAGAGTCATGTACTGGTAGAACCTGTGGTCACCATCTAATGAGGTCACACTTGCCAAAATGGCATGGAAGGGTCTGGCATACGTAGCGCCCCACCCCGTGGGTGCAGCCTCAGGCATCGCCCCCATTCCCCTCTTCCTGCCTGGCTAGAGGAGGGGAGGTAGGACAGGGAATGAGGAGCTGGGAGCAGCGGCGTTGTCTGCCCATCAGCGTTGCAGATCGTATCCTGTTAAAGTTTCTATCATAGCAGAATTTTAATGGGCTGTGTCTTATTTGAAATAAGTAGTCTAGACCTTAGCCGTCATCTTTTATTTCGTGGAATTTGATTTGACCTGTATTTGCAAAATAAAGCCTGCGTATTCCGTAGAATATGTGTAGCCATTAGAGGTTTCCCATGGATAATGAAAGGAAATCCAAGAGGACTAGGCATGCTGGAGGGTTCTGCCCCCGCTTTCCAGGTGTGCCAGCAATGCTTCACGAGCACAGATGATTGGCCAAGCTGCCCTACAGTGAGTCTGTAGCCACGAGTGCAGCACATATCCAGGAGTTACAGGAACAAGAGGACAAGATGCTGTCATGGGGTGCCTCCTGCTACCCACCACAGAGACCCCAGCAGAAGTGGCTGCCACCCTCCGTGCCACTCTCCCTAGTCAGAGTGTACCAGGCCTCTCCTGCCGCCTGCTTTCAGTGGCTGTCCTTGGTTAATTAGGTTGAAAATGGAGAAAGGAAAAGCTTTAACCCTATCTTCAAAGTAAGCAGATTGGTTATTTTGTTTTTCAAAGAAGAGGTCCTATATACAATTAAAACTTGTTTCTGGTAAACCTCATTCCAGGAAAGATGAGCTTTTAACAAAAGGCTTTTGACAGCTGCAGGCTATTTCATTTTTTTTAATGCCGAATGAAAAATCAATACATTTTTCTGGGTTATACATATTCAGAACAGGCCTGATATTTCCATTATAATGGAAAGTGGGTGTCTGTGCATCTCGCCTGTCAGAGCTGCACCACCGCGTTTTCCAAGCCACTGCTAAATATTTCAAACCTGATTTGATTGTGGTTCATGACAGCTAATGTTTCTCAGCTCTTGAGTCTGCCGACAGGCGAACGCACTTTATTTCAACCCCACCCTGAAACATCGCTCCCCCAAAGAAAAAAGAAAAGAACAATGTCATTCTTCAGGGATCCCAGATCGGTGTATTATTTAAGTAATGCGATCGCCTGAGAGCCTTGGGTACGGACACTCTGATTCTTAGGAGAATTTCCGAGTTTCTTTCCCATCGAGGCACTCAGAGGGCATTGTCAGGTTTGAGGGAAGGTTTGAATTAATCTACATTATCCTGTTAAGAGTTAGGAACAGAAGGACTAGTCTTAGTCATTGATTGACTCCCCTTGCTTCAAGTCTGTAAGCAATTTGTAAAAACACCCAACGGACACGGCGCTCAGCCCCGGTTACTCGATGAACAGTATCATTTTTTAGCAACTGGCAGGTTTTCTTGGGTAACATCCGGGGAGTGCGTGCGGTGGTGGTGAGGGCTGACTTCATGACGATGCCGCCTCCGTGTTTGCTTCTGCCTGGTACTCCTTCCACAAACCAGTTTCCGGGTCATTCATAAAACTGTCGCAAATCTCCATGGGGTTGCGGTTGGCACACCCATCTCCTTTGGGAGCAGAATCCATCACAGATCAGGGAATCATGCAGTCACCGTCACCGACAGGGTAAGTGTAAGGTTGTCAGGAGAACAATTTGCATTTGTGAATAGCAAGACCCCCTTGAGGGAGGGAACACGACACGTTCCGGAGCTGTGGTATCGTTACCTCAAAAACCTAATCTGCACTTGCGACCCTTACCTCTTAGCATAGATTTACCTGCTGAAATTCTTACACCTGAAGGCTCGCCCTTAACCAGCAGACGTGAGTGACATGAGCAGACCGGATTTGGCCCAAGCGCTAGTAAGCACCGTCTGGGAGAAGAGGTTGTAAAAAGCAGGTGGTGACGGAAATAGATTTTTTAAAGGCCCTCAGCCAGTTTTACGTGAAAGTTGAAGGCAGAAGGGGTACCAGGAAGACCTCACAGTTATTCAGTATTTGTTTCTATTGTCCTAGGCCCTTAACATAAAAATATATCTAAGTAGGAAGGGTGCCTTAGTTTTAGGGCTACTGTGGGGTGTATCACATCGAAGCAGGCTTCTGCTGGGGTGCGGGGGGTGGTGGTTAGAGGAACCTCCTTGGAGTCTTCTGAAAAACACACCTTCTGTATGGAATGCGTTGGGGCTACTACCTCCTGCCAAGAACAGGTGGACACAGGGACCAGAGGTGACCTCCTCACCCAGGTTCTGACTTGGCCCTTGAGAAAGCATTATTGATGGGTTGGGTTCTAAAATGTTATCAAACTCTTTGGGGAGAAGATGGTTTTGACTTGTCTATTTCTGAGTAAAAATGGCACGGCGGCGGTTGTATATCGTAATGAAAGAAAGCAACTTTGTCTTCTGAAGGGAAGACGGGATGTTCCAGATAAAACTGGATTGTCGGTTTATCAGGTCTTCCCTTGTTCCAACCCTCTGTCAGTAGCTGATACTATAGAAAAAATCGACTTCTGTCATAAGCCCAGCCAGTTGCCGCTGATGTTACGGGGGATGGAAAATGTGGTCTGTAATTGGAGTGGGGGGGATTTCCTCCGCTCTGTGCTCTATCAGCACATGAGCATCAAGTATGTATTCTAAAGACGAGTGAGGGCTGGATGACCAGCCCAGGAGCCCAGAGTGTGGATGCAGCTGTCTGCCGCAGAGCTGGATGCCATTGTGTTCCTGGTTCCATGTGCTTCCAAGGCAGGGAGGCCAGGCCCCTCCTGTGGGTGCCCAGGGCCTGGATCTTAGTTGTGGGGGCGGGGGGGGGCATGGTGGTCAGAGGGGTCGCTTTAGCCTTTTGGGACCAATAAAACATACCCCTTCCTGCAAAGCATTGTAGGCCTGAGCTGTCCAGGCAAATTCATTGTTTGCATGTCTGTTTTTTAATCATTTCTCTACCTTTATTGGTATTCAGAGCTCACAGTTTTGTGGTTACCGACGGCCTGGGCTTTCATCCATTTTAAAGAGCTATTCCTCTTGCTGTTGATGATGATGGTATAAAGACAGATGGTGTAACTGCTTATGAATGTCCTATTTTATTTCCCCAGGACCAGACAGTTCACTTGAAGGCGTATATTACTTCCACATGCTCAGGTTAGGCCAGATAGTGTCTGCCTCCTGCAGCTAGCTGCCCTTCCAGGCCTCGCCATGCAGAGGGCGACACCTGTAGGTCACAGATGGAACTGTAGCAAAGTGCCTGCTCTGCTGAATGGAACCTGGTTTTTAGCTGGGGGTGAGGACTCTGGACCGCTTGTAAAGGAAGCTGGCTTGTCCAGGAGTTTCTTAATCATTTCTCCTTCCACCAAGCACATAACGGCCTTTTAGTGAATGAGTCACAAATAATAATATTATACCTAAGAACTCAAAAAGAAGACTTGATTTTTAAAATCTTAAAAAAAAAGAAAAGTAAAAAGAAGATCAAGAAGCAAAATAAGTTCCTGAATTAACCTCTGTTGTCTGTCCTCTCATTGGAACTCAGCTGCCTTCACCTCTCTGCGTGTAGTAGGGCAAGGAGGCAAGAAAACAAAGACCCAAGTAGACTCACGGAATGAGGGCTCCAGGAACGTGGACAAAGCACCGTGCAGTTTCCTTGCTCATTGCATAAGCAATGTGGCAGTTCTTTAGATTCTTTACTTTCTGAATAGATATGTTTGGAAAGGCCTCAAGGACTGGGGTCGGTGCTAGAGGGACCACGAGTTCTTCACTCTCTGCTACGATGGCTGCGGCCCACGTAACGCTCAGGAGAAAGGTGCTGGCCTTGGAGGTGGCCTCCCAGTTGCAGATTCCTTCCATCCTCTGCACAGCAGCACCTTCAGACACTGCTCACCACCACATCGGGGTGTTCTCTGTTTCGTAGATGTCCGATTGTCTCCATCTAAGGTGATTGTGTGTGTGTGTGTGTGTGTGCACGCGAGCGTGTGTGTGCTGGAGAAGAAAGGCCACTGAGTCATCTCTTTGCATAATCAGATTCGACTAATGTATCAGTACTCTAGATATTTTGTATCACGATGTGTATTGGGGCAAATAAGTATATTTTAAGAGACCTAGGTACTTTGGGTAGCTAGACCCAATTTAATAATAATATTGACTGACTGAATGGTGATATCACCATTCAAAGATGGATTTTATAATTATAGCATTGAGCAAGTTTACTAAATGTCTAAAAATGGGCATTGAACATCCTGCTTGAACATAATTAAGGCGCTAAATATATCAGACTGTGTAACTCGCTTGTTACTGCTCTACCAATACTTGTGCATATGTGTATTTCCCTACCAAATGATGTACAATGTTAATATGGCTGTGTGTCTGACTTCCAACCACGATTGCCTGATTTTTCTGTCTGAACTAAGGGTGGTTGTGGGGAGACAATGTTAACTTTACCATACAGTGAAACAAAAAGGAGACATAGAAGTTATATGTGGAGGCTTCTTCGTTAGAAATGGAAATAAGCCGTATCTTATTTCATCTGTGTCCCCATGGCAGCCTCATAAATCCCCTCTTAGTGGTAAAGAAGAAGGAATGTTCCCTGACCCCTAGTTTAGTTTTCCAGTCCTCGGACTTCCATTGCCTTTTCGGGAAGAATTAGGAAAATCTGATTCTAAATAGATACTTTCTTCTTCGAGCGTTTTATAAACCCTCTGAGGTCAATTTACTTTGAACTCCTTTTACTTCCTTTGTGGGATGAAATTGAGAAGCTATTTTCATGAGTATTGAAGGGTTATTACACTTTGAAATACTGAAAAGTAGAGTTGCAGTTGGAGGGACCTAGGGTGACATTGGACGGAGCCCCAAAACAACGGTCCCTGATTTCACCCTGATACCTGGTCCCCGTGGATCTGGTCTAGTGCTGCCCTCAGGTGATAGATGTGGGCAACCAGGTGCTTAAGTTCTCTACACTGAGGAAGGTGGACTCTTCAAAGTGTCCTCATAATATCGTCATTAACCCACGTTGGTTCACCTGCCTTAATCATTTGTTTAACTCGTTCTTAATGAATCTTTTGGATAATGATCAAAGGGCCAGGAGAGCCAGAGAGAAATGTCTCACTTCCTTCCCCCAGCATTTAGGGGATCTCTTCTTCTTCTTCCCCACTTGCCCAGTGGCATTTTACTTCACGATTAACCTCACGTTGGAAATAAACCTTTCATCTACCTTCACCAAAGCATTGTGTGTTGAGATGGAGAGCATTTCCTTGGTTAGTTTTAAACCCGTGGTGGGTAAGGAATGGAGTGACTTCAAAAAGAAAGTGTATGATTCTCTTAGAGTTCTTTTCTCTTCCTCTACAAATCTAGCTTCTTGCCACTGATGCCTGCCATGCCCACAGATGACAGTTTCTAGAACTCTTCACATTGATGAAATCATATCACCGATATTCTATGACTCTTCAGAATACAAATGACTTAAAACAAAACCAAACCTCCTGCCACATTCTGGCACGTGCATCAGGTACCGCGAGCCCTATGAGGGGTCAGTGATCCATGCCAGGACACCCTGAGTTTGGAGCTAGGCAAGAAGCTCCTTTTTTTTGGCATTTTCTAGTACAAAAGACTTGCATGTAACTTCATGAACTTGGATGGGGTTATTTATTCAACAGGATTGGCTTTCAATGAGAAAAGCTCCAATGAGGTGTTCAGGGTCCGTCTGGCAGTACCTAATGTCCACATGTCTAGAGTGCAGTCGTGTACCAATGAGCCTGGAGGGACAGTCCTCACCGCCTGCCCAGACCTCGGCATAGCCGTAGTGCGGTCAGCCTTTCAGCAGCCACTGGGAAGAGAGGAGGGACAGTCATTGGCAAGAGTCCTTCATCTTCTGTCTAGTTTTAATCATTGACATTTTGTTTTTCTTCTATTTCAGAAGAAGCCATTGAAGATGTTGAAGGGCCCAGTGAAGCGGCTGCTGATCCAGAGGAGCTTGCCAAAGACCGAGAGGGTGGGGGCGAGAAGGACCAGAGCAAGTGGACAGGTAGTGTGTGCGGCTGCCCACGAGCCCCTGACATCACCTCTGAAACAGTGACGCTAATTGGGTCAGGGAGCAGACACATTCTAATCTACCCAGAAAAACTGCTGGCTATGGGCAGGTTGGAGAAGCGTTTTGGTTTTGCTTTTTTGAGTGGTCACCTTCATTCTTCTTCTATAATGCTGTATTAAAAAATTTAAAAAAATTTTAATGACCTCCCCCCACCTGCCAAGCCATCTTGTTTACTGAGCCTCTAGGTGTCTGGCTCTGTGCTGGGGCTTCCGCGTTTTGAGGTCACATTTCTTTAGCACTCTGCCCTGTTGTTTTGCCCTGGGTGTGAGTCTTTCATTTAAGGTCCAGTCCCTTATCCCACCTGCAGACAAGCCCAGCAGAAGGCTTGACATAGGGAACTTGATCGGGGTCACCCCGGAATCTCATAAAGAGTTGGCGGTGTAGAGTGGGCTTCATTCTGCCCTTGGGGGGCCTGGGCAGGCTCTGCATAGTCTTTGTGTCCTACCTTGCCCCCAGGGTGAGCACCCATACCTTGAAATGCACCCAAAGGGGAGACAGGTAGTGCAGCCAGGCAGGAAGGTGTCTTACCAAGAGCAGAAGAAATTGAAGAGGTCAGGAAAGGAAGTGCTATTTCTGGAAAAACTGGCATTGAGAGAAGGGGAACAGCCATCTCTCATGATGATCGAATTTCTGTATCGAGGGAAAGAAGAGCTGAGACTAAGAAGAAAAGTTTAAGTGTTTTTGAAGAGGAGCAAATTTGCTTCTGAGAAGACTTATTGGGACAGATAAGTCTCCCAGAAACCACCACAATAATTAGAGGAAATGATGTGACAAGCAACAGAAATTATTGTATTTGGTCAGCCTAATTCTTACTGCCTTCCATTATTAATATTGTAATACTTTGATTTTTTTGAGAAAATATTTACCTTCTGGAGTCTGTATAGGTTGGACCTTTGTTACTTTTCCAGGCACAATTGTTCTTAAATCATGCTCAGCGTTGGCCTTCACTATTTAAACAAGATACAGAATCTTGGAGAGAGGCCAGGGGAGAGCAATGAAGATGACCGAAGGCTGAGAAATATTGCCTCTGAGAAGAGGCCAAAGAAATTGGGGCTATTCCGCCTGGAAAAGAAAAATGTCAGAGGCAGCATAACAGCTTCCAAATGTCAGGCGGGATGTGCGGTGCAGGCGATGTGGCACTGTCCTTGTTTCCTGGGAGATGGAGATGGGGGTCACTGCAGCTGGGTGAATGGACAGCGCACTAGGCGGATTTTACTGTCCGTGCTGCTTAAGCCCCTTGGAACTGGGCTCTGTGGTGTCCGAGGCCTGTGCTCAACATAACGCTGAGCGACAGGGCCGAGCATGCGCACCCTAGGAAGATCCGTAAGGTAGGACCAGCAAGTAGAGGATGGACATCTGTGTTCAAAGGCCTTGAAATGGGGCGAGGGTCGTCCTGGGTACCTTTGCATGGACCAAGGCCCCACCCAGTTTGTGCTGTACTGTTAAGGTGAGGTCTAAACAAGCTTCGCAGACAGACAGCAATGACACGTGCCTGTTTGGAGGATGTGAACTGGGGAAGAGGGTTTCACAAACGCACTTTGAAGACAGGGTAACCTCTAGACTGCCTGTCCTTTGTGTTCACAGTTTTAGTGCCTGGTTTCTGATCCTGGCTCTGCTACTTACTAGCTATGTGACCTTGCTCAGGGAACCTTACCCTTTCTGTGCCTGTTACCTTACATGGGGTAGGGATTAAAAATAGTACCTCATTTCATAGGATAGCTGTGTGGATTATTTGCACATGGGAATCTTAGAACAGGGCCTGGCATATAGTAAGCTCTGTGTTAGGAAGGATAAAGGCTGTTTTTGTTTTTTTTGTTTTTTTTTATTTTTAATTACTTAAATACGATGAGAAAAACCAGTAGCAATTTCTCCTCAGTTCCTCCTGTATGAATGTAAAGGTTTCCAGGCAGCACGTGGCTTCTGGGAATCTTGAGAAGCAGAGCAGAGACAACAAATAAGGATTTAGCAGATCTCCAACCTTTTTGGCACCAGGGACTGGTGCTCCTATGAAAATCTCATGCCTGATGCTCTGAGGTGGGGCTGAGGCGGTGATGCTAGCGCTCGGGAGCGGCTGCAAATACAGATGAAGCTTCTCTTGCTCTCCCGCTGCTCATCTCCTGCTGTGCAGCCCGGTTCCTAACAGGCCACAGACCAGTACCGGTCCGCGGCTCTGGGTTTGGGGACCCCTGCTGCACATGATATTTGGTGCCTATGTTTTCTGCATTCTGTATGCTCAGGACACTAAAACAACAACAAAAAGTAGCTGCCATTTGCAGAGCTCCTACTGTGTGTGCCAGACCCTTTGCTGGGTGCTTTGTTTCTGTAATCCTTACACCAGTTTAGGGCAAGCTTTAGAGAGGTGGTTCAATTAAATCACATTCAAAGAGTTTGTAATTCAGTGGGAGTGTGTCTTCCCAGTGCTTGTGGACATGCTAGGTAATTGGGAGCCTACTAGAAGGCTTAGAGTGAGCACAGTAATGACTTAATGATTTCTTTAAGAAAACTTCACTTTCTCATTCATTCATTCATTCAAACATGAGGCCATACTGCATCTTTATCTCTAAAAGACAGACGAGACAGAGAAAGAGAAGAGAATGAATAACTCAGGTTGCACCTTGCCAGTTGGATGGTAGCAAAGAGAGAAGGGGGAATTCTTTCCCAACCCTTGTAAATGGTCCTCTTTTGACCCGAAGCGTAATTTTGTCTATATTGCCTGAGTGCATAATGACGGGCTTTGTTAAGAACTTGGTCGATTTGATCTTGGAATCAGTGTGGGGGCCAGCCATCTCCTCCGAGCTGTCTTTGGGATCTTAGTATTTTATAAAAAATATCCGCATTGGTTCCATTTACTCCCTAAATTGAGCTGTTCCTATCTGCTTCAATGTGATGAGGAGTGCTTCCTCCTGGCAAATAAATAAATAGTGATTTCACAATTTGTACTGTTGATTAGTGGCTGCTCATGATGCAGATTAATAATATTTCAAATGGGCCTGGATAATTGGCATTTTCTCAGCTATTGATTGTGCCGTTTGGGGGTTTGTGCAGGAATGGAGACTCTTCACTAAAAAATGTTTAGTTATTTTCACATCGGAACGGTACCCCTCGTTTCCTTTTTGGTGTCTGCTGGGAGCCCACTTTGGGCTTCTTTTATTTAGATGGCAGGTCTGTCACCTGAGTGGCAGCAAGACAAGCGAGCTAGTGCTGCAGAATACGACAACGCCAGTCCCGCAGTCGGGGGCCGGAGCCCTCCCCATATGCAGAGTTCCACTCATCGCAAGTTCCGTGAGACTGCAGGCTCGCCCTCAGGGAGCGCGACACTCCAGTCGGGCCTCGAGGACCTGCCACAGTCGTCGGAACACGATCAGTGCGCCCCATGGAACCTTCTGTGCCGATAGAAATGTTCCGCATCTACACCGAATAGTAGTGTAACTACTAGCCATGTGTGGCTATTGAGCTCTTGAAATTAGTGAATTTAATTTAAATGGCCGCACACGGCTTGTAGCTGCCATACTGGACAGTGCAGCTATAGCTACTCAAAACTACCCTGAAAGAATGCAGGGCAGGTATAATAACTTTCCTATTATTTTTTATATTTATCGGGGTGAAATCGGTTAATCTAAAGTTATACAGGTTTCAAGTGTACGATTCAGTAGTGCGTCACATGTTTATTGTACCGTGTGTTCCCCACCCGAAGTCAGATCTCCTTCCATCACCATATATTTGACCTCCTTTACCCTTATCTCCCTGCCCCTTGATCTTTCCCTGTGGTCACCACTGAGCCATTGTTTGTGTCTATGAGCTTTTGTTTGTCTGGGTCATTTGTTGCTTTCGGTTTTATATCCCACATATAAGTGAAATCATTAAGCTCTAACTCTGTGCCAGGCACCGTCTGAGTGTGTCACATCTGTCCTTCCCAGCAGGCATGCCATGAATGGCTCAGAGGTGCACAGGTGTGCTGATTCCCACAGCCCGTGGGTTGGCCAGGTGGGCTGGGGGGCTGCTGACGGCTGTCATTGTGTGTGATGGCTATCATTGCCATGATGCGAACAAGAAGTAGAAAGCTTTACTTGATATACCTTGTGTACATTATTTCGTTTGACTCTCACCCGCCACTCCATTAAATAGATACCGTTAGGTAGTCACCCTCCCTCCCGCCATTTTAGAGAGACGTGCACTGAGTCCCAGAGCTCAGGCATGTTGTCAGAAGGCATGTGGACGGCTCTGCCACGTGCTCTGACTTAGGGCCCAAGCAGAGGTGCGCTGTGCCCGCTCTCCGGGAGTGGCACTGTGCAGTCCAGTCACTCGGTCTAGTTGTCCTCTTCCACATGTGAGGAGCAGCACTCACTCTCCTGAAGCCGTATAGTGCAGGCAACACGACAGCCACCTGTGCATCCAAGGTGACTATGCCTTGTCGTCAGCCAGCATCGTGCTCAGTCTGAAAGCAGGTCGGCGAAGTGCAGAGAACTCTAGATTTGGAGTTGTGAAGCCCACCAGGTAGCAAATGACCTTGGTCGAGGGGCTTAGCCTCTTGGTGCCTTGGGTGCCATGTGCACGAGTGACACCCACCAGCCCCAGCCTGGGTTCACATGTACAGGCTGTTGGTCACATCTGCCCAAGCGTCAGCGTCTCTCGTGGGCCAATGGAGGGTGCAGGAAGGGTCTTTGAAGCAAAGCCTCTTCCCTAATGCATAGCCATTTCCCCTGTCTAACTTTGTGGTTTTCTGTTTTGAAATGTGAAAATGATCCCTTCTATTCTTTTAGCAGTGTGGACTTGAAAGTGTGTGTTTTAGATTGAAGAGCCCCCAGCGTCAGCAAACGAACAATAATTAATGCAGTGATTGTCCAATCAATCATTAATTGCTATAAATTAAGTGATATACAATTAATGTGATGCTTTATCACCAATAATTAGGGGAAAAATTGAACTCTTGGCAAAGAATCATAGCAAGATGGTTATTTAAATACTGTAGTTGCCCTGGTTTCCAGCCACAGAGCACTAAGTGGGGTCTAGTTAAGCTAATTTGAGACAAGATGACCAAAGGAGTATTGGTGCCTTAAAAAAACAAAACAAAATGAAAGGGGGGGGGGGATAGCCCGACTGAAGCTAACACCATGATCATGCTTCAGAAACCCCTAAATGATGTCCCTATTAACAGTTTTGTAAAAGTTTGAGTTAGAATTGTAGTTTGAGTGCTGTTTTTCTTGGGAAATGGCCGGAAGGGATTTTATTTTAATAACTTTTTTTTTTTTTTTTTTTTAATCCATGATGCTCACCTAACACAGAGCAATTAGTGCAGTGGAGCGTCCCTGATTCGAATCTATGGAAGATTGCTATTAAAAGAGGTATTAATGGGCTGGCAAGGTCTCGGTGACTGTTAGGGAAAAGTGTGTTTATGGAATAGGGTGCTGGCAGGCATGATTTCAATCGGGTTTGACATGTTTAACATAAATGTATAGAGCACTGCT
>NW_011889264.1:1720119-1750674 GCF_000151845.1 Pteropus vampyrus
TTTCTTGCTTTGTTTCAGTTTTAGCTTTTGTGCTGATGGGGAAGCGCCTCTATTATTAGAATTATGGTCATAATTTTACCAAAAAAAAAAAAATAAAAAAAAAATACTGTGGCGCCTTTCTCATGCACTTTTGTTAGGCACTTCCATTCTTCCTTCTAAAAATGAAACCACATCATCATCTTTACTTTGCAGGCTAGAGAACTAAGGCTCATAGATGGGAACTCCTGGGTGTCAGATTTCTGATCAAACCCCAATTTGCCTTCTAGGTCAGCGATATGGTCCCCAGATTATAAAACTGGAAAACACATAACATAGTAGTTTTCTCTTATCGTTAAAAGAAGATTGGAGGCAAAAACTTAAAAATTCTGTCATTCTCTAGCTGTGAAACAGAATTGTCAGCTCTTTATGGTCGGGGCTATGAAGTATTCATTCATTTAAAAAAAAAAACAACAGACTTTTACAAAATTTAGAGGGAGATAGAGCTTTCCCATTATCCTAGGCCCCACACATGCGTGGCTTCCCCCATTAGCAACATCACTCACCAGAATGGTACTGAGTGTGTTGGGGGGGGAGGGGGCGGGGTATATGTGTTTAACCAATGATGAGCCTGCACTGACACATCATAATCTCCTGAAGACCATAGTTCACTTAGAAGTCACTGTTGGTGTTGTACATCCTATGGGTTTGGACAAATATACTATGATGTATATCCATCATTCTAGTATCATGCAGAGTATTTTCGCTGCCCTAAAATCCTCTTATGCTCTGCCTGTCCATCTCTGCCCAAACCTGCATTGACTTATTTTTGTAATCTCCAGCACCTAGCAAGGGCTTAACACTGTTTGAATGTTTTATTAACCATCTTGGCAAAACGGCATAACCTAAACACTTTCAAATCTAAGTTATTCTGTTTCTGCTTTTAGGACCTTAAACTCTTGGATTTGCAGGACTGCTCCATGTTGATATACAGAGAAGGCAAACCTTGCATGTCTGTGCTGCTCTTTAAAACTGGGCCTCGCCCCTCACGCTGTGATTCTGTGGCCACACAGGGATCCATATTATCTCCCAGAGATACTTCTAAAAATGAAACCACAGCAAACCACATGTTGGAGCTCTCATCATGTGCTAGACCCAGTGTAGGCTTCATGTGCTTGATCCCTCTCGTTCGCCTCCCACAAACCCTGTGAGTAGATGCTCTTATCCCATTGACAGATGAGGAAACTGAAAGCTCAGTGTGGTCAGGTAGAATGATCGAGGTCACACAGCCGGGACCCGAATCAAGTGGCCAGCACTGCAAACCGCTGTGCTTTGTGACTCAGCCAGCGGCACTGCTGCCTTTTCCTGTAGAGAACTTGGCCATAGGAGAACAACACGCGAAAATATCCATTCTTGAGGAGCCCTCAGAGGTGCACCAGAGTGCGTCGCCAACCCTTCACGAAGGTCAATGTCCTGGGCCTTTGGCGCACTATGAGCAAACCGAGTGTGGGGACTCAGTGGCGCCTGAGAGAAACGTGGATGTGGTTATGTCTTGGTGTGGCGTTTCTCTCTCTCTCTGTGCTGCACAAACTTCCAAGAGGAGACATCGCCAGTCTTCCTGGTCTCTCTAACCTGTGGGAGAGAGTGGAGCATTGCTCCCATTTTCCGGCCTTTCGGGGGCCTCGGTGATGTCTTTCTTACCCAGATACAGATTTTCACACACTCCTGCCGAACCGGGACCAGCAAAAAAGAAATCCTTGATGGATCATGGGGAAAATCGATTTGTTAAGGGTACTAAAAAGTAAAGTTCAGAGCCTTTGTGTCTTGTCACCATGCTGGGCCCAGATTTTATGTGTTTATTTTCAAAGGTTCAGTTTCACCTTTAAAATTTCGTAAGCATCTTAGGAAGATAGGTTTGGAATGAAGAAAAACCTGGAAGAGTACTGTTCTAGTCCAGTCTCTGAGAGTCTGTGCTTGTTAGGGCTCAGAGACCCCGACTAACCTAGTCAGTGTTCGATTTGATGGGGACTGGACAAGCCTCTGCTAATCAGCTCTGGCCTGGTCCCGGAGTGACCCACGTTGCCCCTTGTTTTGATCTACATCTTGTACCTTTGGACTCTTTCTGCTTTCAGTTCAAGTGTCTATAAGGCCCTTCCCATTCTGGTTTTCTCCAAGTCCGTGGCTGTCATGAACTTGTAATTAAGCCAGAGGACGGAGCAATGATGCAGACCCTGATGTGTCCCCTAGTCGTGGCCACCCACCCTTACAGAGCACCGTGACCGTGGATGCTGAGGGCATCTGTGCACAACTCAGGAGGCTCTGCCAGGGGAAGATGGGATACTTTGGGGGAACTGAAGAGATCCCAAAGGCAGGCAGGCTGATTTGATACCTCAAGGTGAGAAATCATGTCCCTTTAGTCCCTAGCTCCTGGCAGAAGCCAGGCTCGTGGTGGCAACCCAATATCTAGAATATATTAAATAGACCATCAGCTGATATTGGCCTAAACAAGGTGGTGGCAGGTGGCTCTGTTTTGACTGGTGGTTCATTCACAAGCCTGACATGGAAGGAGCAAAGTGTCTTGAAACTGAATGTGGAATGGCCTTTCGGGAGCTCAAATCAGTGTAGTTGAGCAGCCTTATGTGTATTTCAACAAGGAATTAGTGCAACAGATCGATGCCTCTGAAATAGGGCTTTAGCACTATTTTCTCCCCAAAGATGGAGAGCGGGCAGCTGGAGCCCCCGGTCAGCCTGGACCTGCTGCTCCACCCTGAGGCTGCTTCCTGGCAAGGCAGAGGCTGCAGAGCGTGGCACAGTCTCCCATCCCCAAATTGCTGGCTGGCGCACATAGGGGCTAGAGCAGGTTTCTGCGTCCTTCCCAGAGCTGGAGCCAAGGGCGCCTTGGGCTGGTTTGGCCTCAGTTGCCCAGACCTGAGAAGCCAGCATTGAAAAGATGCTTTCTCGTTCTGCCAAGTGGGAAGTGCCTAGAGGTATTTGCCATCTTTTCAGAAAGGTTCTCTAGGACAGGGGTCCCTAACCCCCATACTGCTGACTGGTACCGGTCCAGTCCGTGGCCTGTTAGGAACTGGGCCGCACAGCAGGAGGTGAGTGGTGGATGAGCCAGCGAAGCTTCATCTGTATCTGCAGCCGCTCCCCAGCACTAGCATCACCGCTTCAGCTCCACCTCAGATCATCAAGCATTAGATTGTCACAGGAGCACCGGTCTCAGGTGCCAGAAAGGTTGGGGACCACTGCTCTAGGACATGTGGAAATATCAGGACTTACATAAGCAGGCAGTTGGTCATATTCTGGATTACACTGCTAACTGGTCACTTGGAGGTCATTCATTCTGGATTTCTTTGAAAATCTGTCTCTGTTTATTTTAGAGTGAGCGAATTCCCTAAGGGACAGCCATATTTAATCTTTTACCTTTGACCTGAGGAGAAAATCACCTAGCTTTGAGACCAGGCCAGGCTTTTGTCCCTAGTGTAGATGATGAGTATTGTGTCGGCACATCCACCCACACCTGCAACCACAAAGTGATAGCTTTGCCGCCAATGACAGAAAGCTTTGGCTCTGAAGGTGGTGCTCTAAGTGTGGTCTTTGGACCATCAGTGTCACCTGAGCACTCACTAAAAATGCACATTCTCTTAATCAGACCTATTCTAGGGAGTGGGGCTGGTGATCTGTGTTTTAACAAACCCTCCAGGGGATTTCCTACCACACTTGAGTTTGAGAACCCCGGGGCTGTGCTCTCTCAATGACAGGCAGGAGGCTTGGCGACCTCTTTTCTCCTCTAACTGGATGGAGAGTCTTGAGTCTCCGCCAGGGCGAAAGAGGTACCGAGCTTTCCTAAAAGGCTGGAAAAGCGCCTGGAGGAAGCACAAGCCCTGAGTCTTGGCAGATGTAATCCTGACGAGCGGGTCTGGGAGTGGGAGAGATGTTTGGTCAGAGCAGAGGGTCCCAATGAAGAGTGATCGAAGACCTAGAAGTCTTTAAACACTGCTTAAAAAGTAATACCTAGGTGAAGGGGACAGAGGACCTCTCTGTACCATCCCTAACCCCCGGGCCGTGGACCTGTACCCACCTGTGCTCTGTTAGGAACCAGGCCTCACAGCAGGTGGTGAACGGCGCGTGAGCGGGCAAAGCTTCATCTGCATTTGCAGCCGCTCCCCAGCGCCAGCTTCACCACCTCAGCTCCACCTCAGATCACCAGGCATTAGATTCTCACAGGAGCACCGGTCCCTGGTGCCAAAAAGGTTGGGGACTGCTGTACTATTCTTGCAACTTCCTGAGAATCCATAATTATTTCCAAATAAAAAGGAAAAAAACAAACAAACAATAACAACACCTAAGAGCTTCTGAATTTTCAAAATGCTGGCCTCTCTAGTCCAGCATTTTGACTTGGAGGAGAAAGAAAATTAGCCGATCCCTGAGTACCACTTTCAGTCATCCGTAGTGTAACTCCATTTTCTTTGAAATCCTTTATAGAAACAGAAAGACATATCTGATAGGTTGATGGACCTGTATATCTCGTACTACTTTAAAATGCTTTCTGGAGGTCTACAGGAGCAACGTAGCCTGCAGGGACTGAGAATGGTACTGTGTTTTGAATAGAAGGTTCTTAACTTCAGGGCTGGACTTTGAGGCCGATTCCACAGGTGGCTGGGAAGGGAGAAGCCCCTTCCCAGGGCGTGAAGCCCACCCCCGCTGGCTGTGCCCGTGTCTCTGCTTCACACAGGGTCCGGGATTCCTCTTTGAAACATCTTCGAGTGCTCGGTTGGAGGCAGAATGAGACCCTGCGTGTTTAAAGACCAAGTTGGCAGCAGAGCAGACCCTTTAAAAGAACTGCTGTTCTCTGTAGTAGGGGAGGAAGAGAATTTAGCTAGATTTCTGGCCACTTATCAAATGCAGTAGCTCTGCGGGAGATGCAAGCACGAAATCCTAGCCTCTCCTCTGGGGAGGGAATTGCGAGCAAATGCCAAGAGCGGCTCTACTTCCAACGACAGCATGGAGATCGCGAGGTCCAGAAGCACAGATGGCCCTCTCGAAACAATGCCGTTTTGCTGCCTCAGAGAGAGTATGAGGCCTCTGAGGAGCCGAGGGCGAAGGGCTATGGCAGGAGCACACTGCACCTTCCGTTTCGTTATTGTTATGGGCTGAATGACCGTTTTCAGATCTAGTGAAGCTTCTGTGTCTGGAGTGCTGGGCCAGTCACCCCAACTCAAACGCTGTATGTGGAGTTGCGTGAATTTTTTTCTCCTTAGTCAATGGAGATAGATAAATGATTGCTGTAAATTTCTGGGGCAGGTGGCAAGCTGGTTTACGGAACATAAGGAGATGAGAACCTCTGGCTTACGGAAAGTAGCATGAATTAATAATCATTTAATTGGCTCCTCCATTATGTTGCTGGTTTGGGAGATGGAAGTTTAGATGGAGGGGATGTCAGCGGTACTTTAGCTAAGAGTCTGATAGTTGAGAAGTGGGGGTGGTGGCTGCCTTTGGCCTCTGCACAAGGATTAAACGTCAGGCAGCATCGCAGGCTCTCAGTGGGCTCACCCCGGGGCCCCTAGAAGAAAGAGGGTCACTGCATACCTCCTCCAGGGGCCCCTCCATGGTGGAGAGGGGCAATGCAGAAGAAACTTCCCAGCAACGTGGTCACCCCATGCCCAGGGTCTCCCCACGGGAGGTCCCTGGCCAAAGGCAAACTGGCTTCTGGCAAAGAATATCTGCCCTGCCACCAGAGCCAGCCAGCTTGGTGTGTTGAGTGATGAGAAGATGCATTTTGCTCATGGTACAAACCAGGTCTACCAGTACTTCTGGTTTAGGAGGGCAAAGTCCTGACTAACGATTAGAGAAAGCCCCAAACTGGATTCCTTCAGGTTCCATTGCTACTTCATTTCCAGTTTTTCTTCAGGTTTCTTTTTCACGAGGCAGCAGCTCCTTGTCTTACCTGGCTTCAGAATTGTACTGACTGTGTCGCTAAATGAGAAATGAGGCTTGTGTTGGCATTAAATCCTCTGGCCATCTATGGTGTTGCAAGTACAACTCTAAAGTTCTCTGTCGCCATAATTTCAGTGGCTCGGATGTAAATTTATTAGTGAGGATTGGAACTGGCTGAGAATTCATTCTACAAAGGGCGATTTTATCAGGTGAAGTTCCAGGGGCCGTGTTTCTACCACACTTGGCCATTTTATAAGACCCTTCTTTTTAAATTACTTCCTACCTGAAGCTTTACCGGGCTTGTTTTAATTATTCTGTATGCTTAGAGCATAAGAAAACCATGTCTTGAAATTTGCAAATAAAACTTGCACGGACTCAGATTGGCTCTCTCCTCTTTCCTGCCCCCTCTAATTAGTAAGTCAAGAGGGGTAACTTTTTAAATAGATATTTTTGGAGGTTAAATACTTTCCAGAGAAGCTGAAAACAAAGGCTGTCCGGGACCTGATGTCCCCATGCATAGATGATTTTCCCCCTAAGGAAGTGATGTATCGATTCTTATGTTTCCCTTTGAGATGAAATTCTTTTGCCTAGAATGTGGAGGCACCTAAGAGAGTGAGATGGAGAGTCTCGAATCAGGCCTGCCTCTTGGTATCTGTCTTTGTCAGTTGTAGCGGCCAGCCCATCCCTGCTGAAGGGGAAATGGCGGCTTTCAGCCCAGAAAGCCAGCTTTGAATTTTCTGTGCTCCATAGCAAGAACAGGCCAGTCCTTTTTGTGCCTTGTCAAAGATTTGGATCGGGCAGCCATACTCCTGACAAGCTGAGCAAGTGTTTTCTCACTCCTTGTAAAGTCGGTGTGGCAAGGAATCCATAGCTCACATGCCGTCAGGTTTCGGCAGGGGTGTGACCGAGCAGTCCCTTGCCACAGGGTCCCGTTGCCTAGCTTTCCGGGGTGTGTAATCTATAGCGCCTGCACTCATGTGGTTCCTAGCCACGTTTTTATCCCCTTTGAAGCACCAGGATCCCAGCATGTTATCAGAGGAAGATTCATTGGGACTTAACACATTTTCTCGTATGACATAGCTGCCAAAATTGAGAAAAATTGCATCAACCAGCAAAGTAAAAAGGGAACCGCCTGATGTTTTGCACAGTATGGATCCGAATATCCACATTTTCACGGGCAGTTCAATTTAAATGCTAAACTCCTTAATTATAATATTAAAAATAATAGAACTCCATGACAGACGTAGAAAATGGGAAAATGTCCATGACGCCATCACCTAAATACAATCATTTTCTTCTAGTCTTATTTTTTTAGCCGTACCGTGGTATAATGCAGTTTGTGTCTTTTTTTTTTTTTTCCCGATTAACATTCTCAAGGACTCTTCCATGTTGCTTCTTAGCTATCATTTTTAACGCCTCCTCGTACGCAATAGAGTGGCCGTAGCATTATTTACGTAACCATGCCCTGTCGGAGGACATCTGCATGTCTCCGATTCACTCTGTCATCATGTGACAACCACGAGATAGTCATCCTTCCGGTCGTTTGCATTTTTGTCGCCAGTATAAACCAGAGGTTCCAGATACTGTTTAAACTACGTCTTGCCTCTGGAGTGCATCTGTTGCCATTTCACTAATGCGACGTCATGGTGGCCTTAAAGTGACCAGCAATCGATTTTTTAAATCGTGTTTTCTAGACTGTGACACCTCTTCTAGAATTTAAGTCAAACTTTTGAAAAGTCTTCAAAGCGGAAAGCCACAGTGCTCTTTGGTATTCACACAGCCTCGCTGGCTTCTGCCTACAGCGTATGCTCGTGACAGAAATGAAGCAGAAATGGGTTTTGAGACTCTGGCCCTTTTGAAGTTGTTCAGAGAGAAGCAGCTTGAGAAAAACCTCAGACTGTCTTGTGGCCTAGAGTGAACCCCCATCCAGCACACTGATGGAGAACTTGTCCAACCGTTTGCCTGTCTAGGGAAATTATATAAAGACTTGGGTGCCATGTGGCGATGGGGATTGACATGTTGATGTCTGAGGTCAAGGTGGGAGAGGGCCTGTCGGCCTAGTTAACTTAAGCGTTAGGAGCAGTCCCCACATCACCCAGGAAACAATGGGATTGTGCCTGGGTGTGAACAGAATCTGTTATGAGACTGGCATGGCTTTATCTTTAGAGAAGGGGCCAGTGAGCTGCAGGTGGCTGATGTCCTGTTCTAGACAGATCTGAACTAATGAAAACGCATCCTGTCCTGGGTAGAACAAAGAGGAACCTCAGGAGTTTCCACACCAGTGGATGTATTATTTCATATTACAGCAGGGCTGTGGTGTGACTGGGGAGAAAGAGGAACGAGTGAGCGATTTTATTTTTTAAAATACTTTATAGGGACTCCTTAGCTCGGGCTCATAAAGAAGCTTTAGAATTCCAGAGCATTTTGAGAGTTTGAGGACAAAATAATAAAAGTTCTCCTCTCCATGCTTAGTAGGGGAGGAGGGACGGGTGTGTGTGGTAGGAGAGAAGAGCGGATTCTGAAACCAGAATTCTCACCTCTGCAACCTTGTCACAATTCATCCTGCGTTCAGCGTTGAAGGAAGAGGATGGATTCTTTGGTCCCGTGAGGATGCTAATGCTGCACTGGGTTACACTGTGATTGCTTTTTCAGCTCAGGGTGGTGTCAGGCTTGGTGCCCATTCATTCACACTGCCGAGCAACTGCACGGCTGACAATCATTCTAGAGGCAGGTAGCAGGCGATTGGGGGCATTTACAAGGTAATGTCATGGTCCCGTCGAGGCAAGTGTCGTTTCGGCTTGGGCAAACTAATGGAAAGACGGGTGGGCGTTTGGAGTGGAGTCTGTACCTCGGTTTGCCTCTGGCGGAAGGAGGAACAGATAGCGGCACTTTCCTGAGGCCAGTGCCTCCAGGGTGAAGGTGGACATAGAGAAGGTGAAGGAATGGCTAGAAGAAAGAAGCACCTAAGGAATGCCTCTGCCCACCCCATGTTTAGAATGCATTCGACAAGTTAATGCACAGAAGGTAACCAGTAAGCAAAAATGAAAAACGATGGAGAATATGGAACCTTCTGGGGGCAGAGGGAACTTGAGTCCCCGAAACATTGATTAAAGACACCTGCGGAGGGACTGTTCCGGCAGGGGCCCATCATACTGCGGGGTATAAACCATGGGACACCAGGTCCCTCAGGATTAGGTCTTGGGGCGGGGGGAGGGGCCGGAGACGGGAAGTGGGCCTTGGGGGAACCGGCCAAGAATGTTCCAGCACCTAGTTAGTCGGCAGCCAGTCCATCACATTAAATATCCAGCCGTCATGTATTACCTTTCAAGTGAAAATGAATAACTCCCATTAAGAGCAAAATGGGTTTGAAGTCGATTCGAGACAGATTAAAGTACTGTTATGAATGTGTGTGTTGGGAGGAGGAGAGGTCTGTGTGTAATATGCTTGTCCTTGTACTTTTTAAATAATAAATGTCCTACAAACTTATGTAGACCAGGTTACCAGGATACTGGGGTTAAAGGTCACAAGATGTGCATTCAGGGAAGAGCATCAACTTCCTGGAATTATTTCCTGCATTTAGCAATTTTTTCAAAATTATTTTGTGGCCTTATGATTTTAATGAATAAAATTGATTTTCTAAAATTGTTTATTAAAGCACACGTCTGTCATGACAGCATCTTGGTATCCACGTCAGAACAAATTTCACTGCTGAGCATAAAGTGGAAACACGTGCCAGTAACTAGGCTGAGTGACACAGAAAGCACTCTCACCGAAGAGTAAAAATTCAGCTTTCTAAACCAGTGACCCCAGTGCCAAGTCACATTGTTTTCCAATGGCAGCAGTGGGTCTAAATTTTTTCTCTACTGTTTTCAGGATTTTTTTTTTTCTTGCTGCTTTTAGCAAAATTCTAACAAATAGAGTTCCACATCCAAAACAAGTGAGACAGTCCAACCTCAGATACTGACCAGGTTTCGGAAGGACGAAATCCAACCACGTTGGGACTCGTGTTTACATTGGAGGGGGTCTGCTCTGTCCTGGATAAACCTGGCTGTTTTCTCATCAGAGTGTCCTGGATCTCCTTCCACGCTTCAGAGAACTCCCACCAACACTTCCATAGCCACTGCTTGCTCCTGAAGTCTCATGTGGTGTTCCTCATTCATCAGTGTTTCGTTTTTTTGGTGCAATGTGGTACAGAGGGCTTGCTTTGGGCAAGCAGCTGGAAAGGGTCCCTCTTAGCACTCATTCTGAATAAACTTTTGTGCCAGGAGCTTTGGCTAGATTATAGGTTAGAGTCACACTCTTCAGTTACTTCTTCCCCAAAAGCAAGTTGCTGAACCCAAACTTGACTCCCCCACCCCCACCATGTTTGTATGTAGATAGCTGTGCGAACCTTTCCCAGGTCACATTTGCCATGCCTCCTGCGATGTGTCGTGCTGTGTGATTCCAAGAGCTGGGGCTGTAAAGTTGGGAGCACACAGTTAGTTACATCCGTGAAAACAGCGTGTCTGGAACTCAGGATGACTAGTGGGGTTGGCGAAGCAGTTGGTGACACTCTCCCGCCCACCCTCAGCCCTACTACTCCCCACAGGCCAGCAGGTTGTGTCCTGACTGGGGGAGGTCAGAACAGACTGAATTTAGCTTAATCCAGCTCAGCCTCGTCCGTTTCTTTACCTTTTTTTCTTAGTGTTCAGTTGTTAAAGGAGTGACAGAAAATTCATAAGGGAGAAAAGAAACACTCGCTTCTTTCCAGCGCGCTTGATAAGTCAGTCCGGATGCTCATCCTACGTGAATTTTTGGTGTTTCAAGAAAATCCTGTGCTATAAATGAATGTTGATTTTCACCCAACACAAACCCTCTGGGAGCTGGCCTGGTCTGGCTGCTGTATTGCATCTTCTGCTTTTTCTTCCAGGATCGTCCAGCCAAGCAGAAAAGGAGCTGACAGATTCTCCTGCAACCTCCAAACGCATCTCCTTCCCAGGTAGCTCAGAGTCTCCCCTCTCTTCGAAGAGACCAAAAACATCGGAGGAGACCAAAGCGGAGCAGGTGAGGTGGGCAGGGGCTCTCCGGTGGGGGTGCGGGGAGTGTTTCGGGCACCGGAGGAGAGTGGACTCGGGTGGGTGGGCTTAGGACACACAGAGTTGCTGGTGGGAGCCGCAGATTCACCCAGAGGGGTGGCTGTGTTCCCCACAGATGTACCAGTGTCCCTACTGCAAGTACAGCAACGCCGACGTCAACCGGCTCCGGGTGCACGCCATGACGCAGCACTCAGTGCAGCCCATGCTCCGCTGCCCCCTGTGCCAGGACATGCTCAACAACAAGATCCACCTGCAGCTGCACCTCACCCACCTCCACAGCGTGGCACCCGACTGCGTGGAGAAGCTCATTATGACGGTAAGACAGCCGGGAGCAGGCCCTCAGGGGTCAAAGGTGATGCCATAACTCGTATGGAGTTGGAAATGTCAAAAATGGTCCTAGTTTTGTGACCTTTGTTCTGCTGTACCTGCCTTAGACTTGGCGTGACTGTGGCCCAAAGAGCTGCGTGCGATTATGTGTTTCGCGACCTTCCCTTATCGTCTTCTCTCCCTGAGAGATGCAGAGGCCTAGCGTAGCTGACCACGTGTGTGAAGAAGTTGTCATTCATATTCTCCGAACCGTCACGGAGCAGGTCACGTTCTGCTCTTACGTTCGTTATGTCTCATTCCATCCTCTCAGGAGAGTTTGACCCATTTACATCAACAGCCGAGGAAACAGGCTCAGAGAAGTTGACTGACTCGATGTCACTGTTAAGGCAGAGTTGAGATGTGAACTCCCATTTTCCAACTCTAGGATGTAGCCCTGTAACTTGGGAGTTTCTCAAGTGGATACTTTGATTCTCAGGACAGGAAACTGGTCAGTTCGATGGCACATGTCGATTCATGAGTGAGGGCTTTGCATTTCGAACATGTTGTTTTGAAAGCATGGCTCTAAGCGGCCTCAATAAATGTGGCCCAAAAGGTTAGTATAAAGATTTAAATCTAATTGCGATGTGAAAACTTGTCAAAGTTCTACAAGTGACACTAATGTCCTACTTTCTGTACATGCTGGGATGGCCATGAAAGCCCTTTCTTGATCAGTAGAGGAAAAACCACCAAAGAGAATTACTCTCACCTCTAAACTACTTCAACAGTAGTGTAATAAGAAGTTAATTTAATCGCCTCTCTGTGTGAAGATTCCCAGAGAGGTAGTCAGAATGCTGAGGGTCGCAGACATAGAACCTGTAGGCATTCCCCATTCCATTTGGTTATGCAGAGCTAATGAATAATGTTGCAAGTGACGTTTAGTCGTGAGGAACATGTCACTGATGATGCATCAAGAGAACTTTAGCAGCCAATGGGAAACAAAGGCGACCTAGCCTGAGTTTCATGTCAGAGTCATTTCAAGTATAAATTCACTTTCCATGGGTATTTTCAAATAGACTGAACATTTTGTCAAGTTTCTCTGTAAGTGGAAACCTCCTTCTGAGAATGGGTGAGTTTCTGTAGATGTCACAGGTTTCTCTGGCATTTTTGCCAGTTTTAGAAATAACAAGGGGGATTTTCTCAGGCCTCATCACACTTCCCGCTGATGGCCTGGAACTCTGGGAACCTGAAGTTACAGAAAGATACGGGGAGCAAAGCGTTTTCAATATTTTCAACATTTTCCTTTTGCCGAGGGGGTTATTTTTCCTGTTTAATTGAAATCTGGTCTGGGATGTGGGCCTGTAGTAAACCGTATGACAGTTAGTTTTTTTTTTTTTAATATATCTCTAGAGACTAGAGTGTGTAAACTATATTTCAGATATCCATTGTCAGATTTTTAGAAAAGCAGTAACAGTAAGGTACGTTTGAAGTAGCGAGTCTGGTGGTCATTATGAATTTCTTCATTTACCACCAGTCCTCAGGGGTGGGATGTTACTGCTGTGTTTGCTTGGGTACCGACCCCTAAGATACTTCTGGGTGTTACTCACTAACTAGCACCTTCTCAGAACAGTGATTCTCAACCTTTTTTGGAGACTGATGAACATGATTCGGTAGCCTTCCTGGGTTATCCTGTGTATACTAAAGTTTAACGATCACTTTTAAGCCCTCCATCAAGTACTGTGCATATACAAAATTGCCCGTACAATGCTAGGAAGCATAAGGATACCCTAAAATTCATCCACAGAACCACGTTAATAAACCCTGTTCCAGAAGAATCCCTGACAACATGATTATGTCAGAGAAACGTGCTCCCTAAAGTGGCCGTGCTTGGCACCTCGTGCAGAATCCCCTGTGCACCTCGTCTTTCCACAGCAGACAGTGGAGATGTTTTCCAGACATTTCTGAAAAGTGTGCAAATTGTGGGAAATGTGCTGATTATAGGAAGTCAATTTGCTAGAAATGAGAGAAAGTGAATGGATTCAGAAATCAAGTTGAAAGTCGTGGGGAATGTAATCGCATAGGGGTGTGTGTAAGGATGACCTGGTACTCTCTCTCTCTCTCTCTCTCTCTGCATGAGAAGATGGAATTCTTTCATGACCCTCAGTATCGAATTGGTTTTTTTAAGTTATGAGGATGGTTCGTATTGAGCTAAGTGAAACATTTCCACGTTGATCTTTTAGTTCAGTAGGAGAAGATGACCAACCAAGGCTAGAGGGGAATCTGTGGCCATACCTTACGGTGGACCCAGAATCCTGCTCGGAGGAATGGATCTTGCTTGGTCTCTGCCCTGAGGAATCAAAACAGATGCCATGTCCTTCCTCAGTAGTTTGGTGTTAAAACAGAATTTGCATTCGTTTTACAACTAAGTGATCATAATGAATCTGTGGTTAAAATCATGCCTCTGGAGGCTATTTTACTGTGATTTGATTAGAAAATTGGCCATGGAGAAGTATCGGTTAGGCTTTCTGACCATTTATCTGTTTGTTCCTGGCCAACTGGAGCAGGAAACTCTGAAAACAGCATGAGAAATGCCCCTCAAATCGGAGCTCCATTTTCTAAACCATATCATTAAGAAATGGCCAGTGTACAGTCATTCATCCTCTGAGAAAGTTATGTCCACTTTGTCCCTGAGTGTCTGGGATGAACAGCAGTGAGAGGAGTGAATCTTCTTCCTTGCTCAGTGGTTTGACTGAGTTAGCTGCCTTTGCGGAAGAGGAAAAGCTGGCAAAATACACCAAATAGACAGTTCCTGGCAGACACGGAGGTGGGTCTAGGGTATCGAAAGCTATAAATTCTGGTAAATATTTTTTGCTGTCTGGGTCCAAGGTCTCAGGATCTGGTTTGAATTGGGTTTCAGTCCCTCTAAAAGTAAATTCCACTCTGATAAATGGAAATAGATTACTTTCTACACAATGTCTTTCCGTTCAGTTGTAAATGGAGAGTGTTTTGAGGAGGCTTCATTTAATAATACCTTATCAGACAGCTTTCAGGAACCTGCAGTGTCTAATATGTCTGTTGCTATGGTAACAGCTGCTTGCTTATGCTCTGCATCTCATATCTGTGTCTTCCATGGGCCCCCTTCTTTTTACTGATGAAGGAGCTTGAAAAATATTCTCCACTGGGAACAATTGCAGCTCTGGCCTTCCACTGTGGAAGCTGCACCCACAGCACTTCATTCTGCGACCGGCCTATTGGAAACCGAGCTCCAGAGGGTGTCTCTGCACACATCATGTGAAAGAAGGAAATCTATAAAGCTTAAGGGTGATGAGACAAGTCCCCCCCCAGACCTGACTGAGCAGCCCGCCCCCCCCCCCTCCGCGTCAGACCCACAGAACTCTCGCCTATTTCCAGAGAACTGAAGAGTTCACGTGGGGGGTGGGGATGTAGGAGCCGCTGCTCTGTGCCCCCATTTTCCCACTCTTTTGGGGAAGGAGGGTTGAAGGCATGGGGGACATGTTTCTAGCCCTAAATGACAATGGGAAAGACCACCTACCATGCATTTCAATACCCTTAAATTATTCTAATTGATCACTAGCACTCTAAGTGAAAGGACACACCACTGGGATCCTGGAGCATTAATATAAGGAAATTGTCTTTGTTCCTTAATCATTTAAGAAAATGTGACCTCATAGTGGAGATGGGGATTGGCTCCTGAGCAGCCCAGGAACAAACTCTCTCTCTTCCTGTCCCCCTCCACCCACCCCCCCCACCCCACACACACGTGTGTGTGTGTGTATAGTTCTCATGATTTTTTTTAATTCACGTTTCACGATTCTCTGGGCTCATTCTGTGCCTGTGCCTCGATGAGTCTGTGGGACAGGCTAGCCATCACTGGGGCTCTCCAGTGGCCACTGGCCCTGGGGCTGTCACACCTGCCTGGGTACCAGCTCTCTCACTTTGTCTCCATCTCAGAGGAAAGTAATGAAAATAATCGGGCTTCATTAATTCCAAGCCCTGTGAGATGATAGCCATTTGGAGCCTGTTTGCCAATTAGGTGGTCTAAATTAGAAGTGACCTTGGTACACTGCCACCGCTTGCCTCTCTGAGTCTAATGAAGCTCTTCTCTCCAATTCGTTCTCCTTCTCAGCTCTCTTTTCTCTTTTTTCTTTTCTCTCCGGCTCTCACTCTCGCTGTGTGTGTGGGGGGTGGGGTGGGGTGGGGTGAGGGGGCTGTGTATGTGAATTGTTCATGCATTTCCTGTTCTCCCACCCACCTCCCTTTTCACTCTCTCATTCTTAGTTTTAAAATCAGGTTCATGGCCGCATTTGGCCCACATGAATGTTAACGTGGCCCTGCAGTTTTTCCTCATGGGTTTTATGTCATTGTCGTCGTCGTTTTAAAAAAAAGGACACACAACCATGTAGAAGATGTTTTAGAGTGGAAATGGGACAGAGAGAGAGAAACTAGGCCCTCTAGACTCTGTGTTCCATTTGGGACGGTAGCGAAGGAAGGAAAAAAACACCTCTGACCCTCTCCTGCCAAGAGGGGCCCTGGCCTGCTCACTGCATTAGTGCAGAGACCAGCGAGCAGGCCCCAGCGGCCAGGTGGGTGCAGGAGAGGAAGTGAGCAACTGGCCTCTCACTAGAGCAGCCGGCTTTAGATCCACAACGAGCTGGCCTGCTCAGCTCTGGAAGCAGGTGGGTTTTAACCTTACGCTTAAATTTTTCTGACGGGACCAAGTACCTCATTCGCCAGGATGTAGAGACCCGCCAGGTCTGTGCTGGGAAGGCCTGTGCCCGAGACTCTCCCTCTTTTCCCCTCCCTCTGAGGGTCTTCATTCTCTTGATTTTCACTGAAAAGTGAAGGATCTGAGGCTCCTTTGGGAGTGCAGGATTTGGCAAGTCTATACTCTCACCTGGAAAAGTGAGCCTTTCAGAAAGAAGCCCCACTTAGGCAAGCAATGACCAGGCTGCAAGGATGAGGGTCTCAGAGAAACCAGGTTCATACGACTTCTAAGAAAATGTGTTTGCTTTCCAGCCTGTGGAACTTGTTGATTGCGTTGATCTAACCTCAGACAGGGTGGCCTTGGGAAGTGAAACTGCGTGGATGGTCTCATGGGAACGTCGTAAAGTACTCCCTGTGGCTGGCTGCCCGCGGTGCTGTTTTTGGCTGTTCCACATCCAGGACCTGGAGAGAGCAAGGAGGGCAGAGGGCTCCTTATAATGTCAGCGTCTTCTGCCAAGGAAAAATAAACACTGGCAGCCCCTACCAAATGTCATAGTGTGGACCGGACCCACATCTAAGCCTCAGTTTTATAAGGTGTGTCCTTGGGGCCTTAAGGTCCAGTCACCTCATAGGAATTTGAATGGCATTAAATCGTAATCATAAATATAATGGTGAACTGAACAAGAGGTAGGAACTAGTTATTTATGAACCCATATCACCTCTCCTAGTATTAAAGAGCAATTAACTCGAGTCCATGAATTTCCCTCTAGGGAGCCTGTGATTTCCCAAAATTATCTGCAATAGTCTGTGTGTGAAAGTATTTTTCAAGGAGTCTACAACTTTGATCAGATTTTCTAAAGAGTGTGTGATCTCTAAAAGAGAAATTATTCTGGATTGCGGGCTTCTTGGGCACAGGGGCTTGGTCTTGCGCGCTCTCACAGTCATGCAGCACAGGGATGCTCTGCGATGTTCAGTGAATGATGGTCAAGTGCACGGGTGAGCAGAGAGTCACCACCGGAGGCCCCTCCTTCTCAACAACTGAGTTGCTTCGGCATCGCTTAAGCTTGAAGACTTTTAGGATCAGTGTGGAACGCTTCTGTCTCACTGTTTTATAGGAGGATGGCTTAAACTTGAAGAGTTTCAGCATCAGAGCAGAACTCCGTGTTTCTCTTGTTACGCACGAGGCCTCTTTACGTCTCAGGAAGATTACGGCCACTGCTTTTCAGTCTTTCAGCACCCCAACTCGGGCAGCGGTTTCTTCCTAAGCTCTGGGAGGAATGTCGCTGGCTCAGCTCAGAAGGGTGGGAGGGACACCTGTAGCCTCTGGCGGATCACCGTGGAACTGCCCTTTGTGTGGCCGAGGGCCATCTTGAGAGAACCAAATTCTGAGGAAGTCATGGCTCTTGTCAGTTTGATTTTCTTACCAGAAAAACTTTGTTTTACTTTTGGTTAAAAGTCTGTTTTAATAGTCTCAGGTCCCCTCAATACCATTAATGGATAGACTGTTTATTGGTATACAGATTATTAGAAGATTCAGTCTACATGGATAGCGTGGTCAGTGTAGAGAGTGTAGGTGTTTGGACTGGATCATGTGCTGTTTGCTATCCAGCCAGAACTACAACTTTTTGTTTGGCTTTAAGTCTGTGGACGGGGAAGGAGAGGAGGGAAAGGGAGGAGGGGAAGGGGGAGAGAGGATGTGTGTGCACCTGTGTGTTCGGCAGGGGAGCTGCTGGTGGGATCTAGTTATTTGAGGGCCTCTGAGGCTGGAGCGTCCTTGGCATGGCCCTGGTCGTGCTGTAGAAAGCTACATGCTCCAGCGCTCCTCGCAGAAGGGAAGGTCTTGACAGAATTGTGCTCAGCACGGCTGAATGATCGCCTTTCCTGCTGACGTTCAGCTGTCCATCAGAGACTGCGGCTGGGATGGTCTGAGCCTTCCACACAGTTTGGGAGCCAGATATGACTGGAGAACAGCGGGGAGCTCCTCGGTGAGCTGTCGGCTGGACGAAATTTATGGCTCTGTGAAAAAGCATGCAGACTTTGAGTGGAAAGCTTTGGGAGCTGGTAGGAGAGGGAAGAATGGGCACAGGCACAGAACGTTAGTGTGTGAACGCTGGCGTGGGGCCCTCCACAGCCTGCGCAGCAAGGAGGCGCCCATTTGCAACCTCTCTGTTCACACACATGCGCAGTCAGGCCCTACCAGAATTTCTAGATCCTTTGGATTCCCTTTAGGGATATTCCTTTTTGCCTCCTGGGAATCTCTTGCCCTTTAAAATTTTGTCTAGCAAGACTTTTTCTTTCTTCTCGGGGAGAGGGTGGGTATTGCTATAGATGAGAAGATGCAGGTAGATAAAAGTAATTACTTAAACACATATGGGGCAAGACTTACAGGTTTGGAGGTCCAGATTAAGATGCAGAGGAGCATGTGAGGTTGATGATTATATTTCGGGGAGAGTTAATTGATGGAAGGTGAAGGCAGACAAAGAACCGCTGCTTACTGCCTTCTTGAATCCCAATCAGGAATTATGATTAAAGTCGCGGCGAGACAACACAGGGCTGATGAATTGGTGTCTTTTTTTTTTCTTTTTTTGCCGTCATTCACACTTGATTGACTTCAACCTTTCAAGTGCAAAAGTCTCTCTTTTCCATTATTATTCATAGCCATCTGAGTTTTTCTAATTAAAGTGTATGAAAACAATTACTGATCCGTCGTACTGAGTCTGTTAGAGGGGATGTCTGCCTTACTGTAATGCGTATAAAAAGCCCACAGTTTTCTATAATGATGTGCAGCTGAGGTGTTAGATAATTTTATTCTTTTTTACTCTGTAGGGCTTTTTTTTTTTTATTTCTCATGATTCATTTTCCATAATTCCGAAAGACCCCAAGAAAGGACTGATCCTGCAGCTACAACCGAGAAAGGATGTAGGGGGGAGTCTTTTTTCCTTTCCCTTTCTCCCCCCTCTTGCCCTCAACCTGGTACTCCCCCTCGGCTGAGGACTATAAATTAATCGGTGACCTTTCACTTCTTGGATTCCCGCTGGACTCCCAAACCGCACTGGTCAGAAATGCTTTCTGTTAAAAAGAAAATAGATGGAATGAGTTTGGCAGTCTCTGCTCCATTCCCAACGATTCATCAACAGCTAGCTGTAACCAGCTGCCGAGGAGCGGGGTGAGGGTGCAGATGTCCGTGAGAAGGAATTCTCTGTGTCACACATGTTCACCTGCCATGCACCTGCTCTTCGTAAACACAGGGTTTCTCAGAGCCCTCTCCCTAGGGCCCGTTGCTTAATTTTGCACCTGTTCGTATCTGGGTTGCCGAAATTATTCTAATAATACGCCGAAGTGTGTTGAGGAGTTCTCTTTGGTGTCGATGGGGACGGTTTTCTGGGTCGCCTCTAGCATTCGAGCCTATCTCCGATGCTTCTAGTAACACGTCATCAGCTATTCTGAGCAAGGCCAGGATCGTCATTAAAAATGAATAGTAATTTATTTAAAATATTTTAAATTTTGAACAGTAATCAGGGGTTCCAGTTGTTGCAAGTGAAGATAGTCGGGTCTTGATGGGAAAACTATGCCTCCCAGTGGGGCTGGGCACTGTGTAGAAAGGTTAGTGGTGACTGTAGCTTCTGTTCCTGTCACCTCTAGGTCAGTTCATTTCTCAGGCTGTCATCAAACAGGAGATGATTTCTAATTCATATAGGAATATCATCCCCAATTACTTTCCCACCCTATAGCAAGCAGGCAAAGGGATAGTGCTTATTTTTAAACAAATAACCTTTTATCCTTACAGTGGATATCGACAGCTGCTTATCACATTAACGTCAGGCGAATGATAAGTTGTTTGGACAAGCTTCTAGCCAGATGGCAGGGAAGCCTAGAGAAATGTCTGAGGCTCTGACCTAAAAATTGTAGCTCTTTTGACCCAGGCTAATTCTGGAACTGCTGTATTAGGAAACAATGGCCGTGGTCAGTGTGGGGCTGCCCTGTTGCACGCGCGGCGCGGGGCACCCTCTATGGTTGGGACGCTGGCCGGAGGGTCCCTCTGCCGCTGGGTACCTTGGGCAGAGAGAGACTCCGGAAGAAATCCTGGCTTGAGTGAGTCGTAAGAAATGCTCATGTGCGCTTGGTCTCAGCTTGTAAAGGGTTACAAAATGTTGTTTCTTGGAAGATCTGCCGGTGTGTCTGCGTGTCCTTAGCCTTCCTTTGTTCTCTTCTTCTCTGCTCACCCTTTACTTTGCTCTTATTCCCCTCCTCTTCTTGCCTGAATACATTTGAAAACAGTACTACAATGCTCCCTGCTTCAAGATTACAGTGTACTTTACTAGGTATGATTTAATTAGGGCCCTTATTATGTTTTCAGCAGCTTAAGGTGGGCCTTTCAACTTATCTACCTAATTGCTTGCACAAGAAGTTTCACAGCCCATGACAAAACATTGTCAGTGATCAAAGTCAAAATTCTGCATAAAGGAAAAATATTAATAATAAGATTATTCTTCAAGTGTGCACTGCTAATTATGTCCAGAATGTAACCGTAGAAACACTTTTGACTGATGTGAGCTTTGTCTAATAAACATGAATCTTCAGTGAGCTATGAAAAGTGACACCTCTAGCTTTACACTGGTGAGGGCTAATTTTGCTTCTTAAATAATTTTTACACGTTTCCCTATTTTGTGTCTCTTTCCTCTCCATTTGACACTCTTCGTTTCTCCGCCTCTTGCTCCCCAGGTGACCACCCCTGAGATGGTGATGCCCAGCAGCATGTTCCTCCCCGCGGCTGTTGCAGATCGCGATGTGAACGCCAGTGTGGAGGAGGCAGGAAAGCAGCCTGGTCAGTGACATTATTCTCAACCCCTGCGAATAGAAACAAAATGAAATACTGGGCCAAAACTTTCATAGAGCGAGGGTGCTGCGCACCCTTTACAGTTTTTTCCTAGGCGGAGTGTAACTGATCGAGAGATGAGGACCACTGTTGTCAGCGACTTTATACTCTGGTTCTCGGCATCAGTTGTATAATACATGGTTTAGAGTGAGGGAGTCGGGTGAGAAGCAGTGGGATTTCGGCAAACGCAAGTCCCCGTAGGGACGGAATAACCAGGGACTCAGTAGGCCCGTAACTCGCCATCCTAAAGCTGTTTAACAGTCCATCTCCGAGGACTTAATTACTGGGGCCTGGGGGATCACGTGGGCGGTTTCGGGGCCCTGGGTTAGTTGTCTCTCTAGGAGCTGCCTCTGCACAGAGTTCTTTGTGTCTTCTGGGATTGCCCGGGGATGCAGCGCAGAGGCGCGTTTGGAAGGAACACGTCGTAGACCCAGGCGGTGCTGGTGGTGGGCGCCCCACAGCGGTTCCTATCTCGAGAGGTCATTAGACCTCTGTTCGTTCATGAGGCGCTCCTACATCTTTCACCCCTTGTCAGCAAGATTTAAGATGCCTCGCAGTTTTTCCCTATTAAGGCAGTGGACAAGCTGACCTGTAAAAGGGTCAGAATATTTATGAATGTGATGCAGTCTCACTGTAGAAAAAAAATTTACTGTATTTTAATAATTGGCCGCTTGAATATTCATGGCTTATTGAATTGAGATGACAATCAAAAGTCGTTATAACAAGAAATTAAATGCCTAAAAAAATATATTCCAAAATTTCTTAAAGTGGACAGTAGTCCTGGTAAATTCCCCATAACTCAGGACAGCATTAATTCACATATTCTACAGTTCAGATCCATGTAAAAGGTAAATCCAGTCTAAAAAATCTACTGACCAGTTCTTGAGAAATTGAGGATTCTGAGTCAAGTAATTAAACATTGTCTAAAAGACAGATCACAATATGATACAGGCCTAGTATGAGTCAAACCTTTTTGTATTTCCTTTTCTCCCCTCCGTTCATGTGTGCCTGCTTATAATACGTGCTCTCCTGGGGGATGGGGAGAAAGTGGGAGGCTGTGTAGAGCCTGTGCTCAGGTTGGGTATCTCCCTCATCATCAGATCCCGTGTTCGTGAGGCCTTGCCAGGTAGACAGTTCTAGGTGCCGCCCTTGAAACAAAGCCGTCCTTATCACTGGGCTTGGTGTTTTCTTTACAGAAACCTCAGAGGATCTTGGAAAGAACATCTTGCCTTCTGTGAGCACAGAGCACGGTGGAGATTTGAAACCCTCTCCTGCCGACCCGGGCTCTGTGAGAGAAGATTCAGGCTTCCTGTGCTGGAAGAAGGGGTGCAACCAGGTCTTCAAGACTTCTGCCGCTCTTCAGACGCACTTCAATGAGGTTCACGCCAAGAGGCCTCAGCTGCCCGTGTCGGATCGCCACGTGTACAAGTACCGCTGTAATCAGTGCAGCCTGGCTTTCAAGACCATTGAAAAGCTGCAGCTCCATTCTCAGTACCATGTGATCAGAGCCGCCACCATGTGCTGCCTTTGTCAGCGCAGTTTCCGGACTTTCCAGGCTCTGAAAAAACACCTTGAGACGAGCCACCTGGAGTTGAGCGAGGCTGACATCCAGCAGCTTTACGGTGGCCTCCTGGCCAACGGGGACCTTCTGGCAATGGGAGACCCTACCCTGGCTGAGGACCATACCATAATTGTTGAGGAAGACAAGGAGGAGGAGAGTGACTTGGAAGAGAAACAGAGCCCAACGGGCAGTGACTCTGGGTCGGTACAGGAGGACTCGGGCTCAGAACCGAAGAGAGCTCTGCCTTTCAGAAAAGGCCCCAACTTCACCATGGAGAAATTTCTGGACCCTTCTCGCCCTTACAAGTGTACCGTCTGCAAGGAATCTTTCACTCAAAAGAACATCCTGCTAGTGCACTATAATTCTGTCTCCCACCTGCATAAGCTAAAGAGAGCCCTTCAGGAATCAGCGACCGGTCAGCCAGAACCCACCAGCAGCCCAGACAACAAACCTTTTAAGTGTAACACTTGTAACGTGGCCTATAGCCAGAGTTCCACTTTGGAGATCCACATGCGGTCCGTGCTGCATCAAACCAAGGCCCGGGCAGCCAAGCTGGAGGCTGCGAGTGGCAGTAGCAATGGGACGGGGAACAGCAGCAGTGTCTCCTTGAGCTCCTCCACCCCAAGTCCTGTGAGCACCAGTGGCAGTAACACCTTTACCACCACCAACCCGAGCAGTGCTGGCATCGCGCCGAGCTCCAGCTTACTGAACCAAATGCCCACTGAGAGCGTAGGGATGCCGGCCCTGGGGAACCCCATCACTGCCACCATCACTTCCCCTTCAGAGCCCAAGGAAGCCAATCGGAAGAAGCTGGCAGATATGATTGCATCCAGGCAGCAGCAGCAGCAGCAGCAACAACAGCAACAACAGCAACAGCAACAGGCACAGACATTGGCCCAGGCCCAAGCTCAAGTTCAAGCTCACTTGCAGCAAGAGCTACAACAGCAGGCCGCCCTGATCCAGTCTCAGCTGTTTAACCCTACCCTCCTTCCTCACTTCCCCATGACCACCGAGACCCTGCTCCAGCTACAGCAGCAGCAGCACCTCCTCTTCCCCTTCTACATCCCCAGCGCTGAGTTCCAGCTCAACCCTGAGGTGAGCTTGCCGGTGACCAGTGGGGCCCTGACACTGACAGGGACGGGCCCAGGCCTGCTGGAAGATCTGAAGGCTCAGGTTCAGATCCCCCAGCAGAGCCACCAGCAGATTCTGCAGCAACAGCAGCAGCAGCAAAGCCAGCTTTCTCTGTCCCAGAGTCACTCTGCCCTCTTACAGCCAAGCCAGCACCCTGAAAAGAAAAACAAACTGGTCATCAAAGAAAAGGAAAAAGAAAGCCAGAGAGAGAGGGATGGCGCCGAAGCGGGAGAGGGCAACTCGGGCCCAAAGGAGTCCACGCCAGATGCCCTGAAGGCCAAAGAGAAGAAAGAGCTGGCGGCAGCGGGCAGTTCGGAGCCGTCCGTGCTTCCTCCACGCATCGCCTCGGATGCCAGAGGGAATGCCACGAGGGCCCTGCTGGAGAACTTTGGCTTCGAGCTGGTCATTCAGTACAACGAGAACAAGCAGAAGGTGCAGAAGAAGAATGGGAAGACCGAGCAGGGGGAGAGTCTGGAAAAGCTGGAGTGCGACTCCTGTGGCAAGTTATTTTCCAACATCTTGATTTTAAAGAGTCATCAAGAGCATGTTCATCAAAATTATTTTCCCTTTAAACAGCTGGAGAGGTTTGCCAAACAGTACAGAGAGCACTACGATAAACTGTACCCCCTGAGGCCCCAGACTCCAGAGCCGCCGCCACCTCCCCCGCCACCGCCCCCACCCCCACTTCCCGCGGCCCCGCCTCAGCCTGCTTCCACACCGGCCATCCCTGCGTCGGCACCGCCCATCACCTCGCCTACGATTGCACCGGCCCAGCCATCCGTTCCGCTCACCCAGCTGTCCATGCCCATGGAGCTGCCCATCTTCTCGCCGCTGATGATGCAGACGATGCCACTGCAGACCCTGCCGGCGCAGCTGCCCCCTCAGCTCGGACCTGTGGAACCTCTGCCTGCGGACCTGGCCCAGCTGTACCAGCACCAGCTCAACCCAAGCCTGCTGCAGCAGCAGAACAAGAGGCCTCGCACCAGGATCACAGATGACCAGCTCCGAGTCCTGCGGCAGTATTTTGACATTAACAACTCCCCCAGTGAAGAGCAGATCAAAGAGATGGCCGACAAGTCTGGGTTGCCCCAGAAAGTGATCAAGCACTGGTTCAGAAACACTCTCTTCAAAGAGCGGCAGCGTAACAAAGACTCCCCGTACAACTTCAGCAACCCTCCTATCACCAGCCTGGAGGAACTCAAGATCGACTCCCGGCCCCCTTCGCCGGAGCCTCAAAAGCAGGAGTACTGGGGAAGCAAGAGGTCTTCGAGAACGCGGTTTACCGACTACCAGCTGAGGGTCCTGCAGGACTTTTTCGATGCCAACGCTTACCCAAAGGACGATGAATTCGAGCAGCTCTCTAATTTACTGAACCTTCCAACCCGAGTCATAGTGGTGTGGTTTCAAAATGCCCGACAGAAAGCCAGGAAAAATTATGAGAATCAGGGAGAGGGCAAAGATGGGGAGCGGCGTGAGCTCACGAACGACAGGTACATTCGAACGAGCAACTTGAACTACCAGTGCAAAAAATGCAGCCTGGTGTTTCAGCGCATCTTCGATCTCATCAAGCACCAGAAGAAGCTGTGTTACAAAGACGAGGATGAGGAGGGGCAGGACGACAGCCAAAACGAGGATTCCATGGATGCCATGGAAATCCTGACACCCACCAGCTCCTCCTGCAGCACCCCGATGCCCTCACAGGCTTACAGTGCCCCGGCACCATCGGCCAATACAGCTCCCTCCGCTTTCTTGCAGCTGACAGCAGAGGCTGACGAACTGGCTACCTTCAGTTCAAAGACAGAGGCGAGTGATGAGAAACCAAAGCCGGCTGAACCTCCCAACGCACAGCCAAACCAAACCCCAGAAAAGCAAGGACAACCAAAGGCAGAGCTGCAGCAGCAAGACCACCCTGAGCAAAAGACAAACTCAGCCCAGCAGAAGCTCCCACAGCTGACGTCCCCCGCTTCGTTACCACAGCCTCCTCAGCAAGCGCCCCCGCCTCAGTGCCCCTTGCCCCAGTCAAGCCCCAGTCCTTCCCAGCTCTCCCACCTGCCCCTCAAGCCCCTCCACACATCGACTCCTCAACAGTTGGCAAACCTACCTCCTCAGCTCATCCCCTACCAGTGCGACCAGTGCAAGCTGGCGTTTCCATCGTTCGAGCACTGGCAGGAGCATCAGCAGCTTCACTTCCTGAGTGCACAGAACCAGTTCATCCATCCTCAGTTTCTAGACCGGTCACTGGATATGCCTTTCATGCTGTTTGACCCGAGTAACCCTCTCCTGGCGAGCCAGCTGCTCTCTGGGGCCATACCTCAGATCCCAGCAAGCTCAGCCACTTCTCCTTCAACACCCACCTCCACGATGAACACTCTGAAGAGGAAGCTGGAGGAAAAGGCTAGCGCAAGCCCCGGCGAAAATGACAGCGGGACGGGAGGAGAAGAACCTCAGAGGGACAAGCGTTTGAGGACAACTATTACACCAGAACAGCTAGAAATTCTCTACCAGAAGTATCTGCTGGACTCCAATCCAACTCGAAAGATGTTGGATCACATTGCGCATGAGGTGGGCTTGAAGAAACGTGTGGTACAAGTCTGGTTTCAGAACACCCGCGCCCGGGAAAGGAAAGGGCAGTTCCGGGCGGTGGGCCCGGCTCAGGCCCACAGGAGATGCCCTTTCTGCAGAGCCCTCTTCAAAGCCAAGACTGCCCTGGAGGCGCATATCCGGTCCCGTCACTGGCACGAAGCCAAGAGAGCTGGCTACAACCTCACTCTGTCTGCAATGCTCTTAGACTGCGATGGGGGGCTCCAGATGAAAGGAGATATTTTTGATGGAACGAGCTTCTCCCACCTACCCCCAAGCAGTAGTGACGGCCAAGGTGTTCCCCTCTCACCTGTGAGTAAAACCATGGAGTTGTCTCCCAGAACTCTTCTTAGCCCTTCTTCCATCAAGGTGGAAGGGGTTGAAGACTTTGAAAGCCCCTCCATGTCCTCGGTTAATCTCAACTTTGACCAAACCAAGCTGGACAATGATGACTGTTCCTCTGTCAACACAGCAATCACAGACACCACTACCGGCGACGAGGGCAATGCGGATAACGACAGTGCGACGGGAATAGCAACTGAAACCAGATCCTCTTCTGCGCCTAATGAGGGGCTGACCAAAGCGGCCATGATGGCAATGTCCGAGTACGAAGATCGGCTGTCATCTGGTCTGGTCAGCCCGGCCCCGAGCTTTTACAGCAAGGAATACGACAATGAAGGTACAGTGGACTACAGCGAAACCTCAAGCCTCGCAGACCCCTGCTCCCCAAGTCCTGGTGCGAGCGGGTCGGCAGGCAAATCTGGAGACAGCGGGGATCGGCCAGGGCAGAAACGTTTTCGCACTCAAATGACCAACCTGCAGCTGAAGGTCCTCAAGTCATGCTTTAATGACTATAGGACACCCACCATGCTAGAGTGCGAGGTCCTGGGCAATGACATTGGACTGCCAAAGAGAGTTGTTCAGGTCTGGTTCCAGAATGCCCGGGCAAAAGAAAAGAAGTCCAAGCTAAGCATGGCCAAGCATTTCGGTATAAACCAAACGAGTTACGAGGGACCCAAAACAGAGTGCACTTTGTGTGGCATCAAGTACAGCGCTCGGCTGTCTGTACGTGACCATATCTTTTCCCAACAGCATATCTCCAAAGTTAAAGATACCATTGGAAGCCAGTTGGATAAGGAGAAAGAATACTTTGACCCGGCCACTGTACGTCAGTTGATGGCTCAACAAGAGTTGGACCGGATTAAAAAGGCCAATGAGGTCCTCGGACTGGCAGCTCAGCAGCAGGGGATGTTCGACAACGCCCCTCTCCAGGCTCTTAACCTTCCCGCGGCGTATCCGGCGCTCCAGGGCATTCCTCCCGTGTTGCTCCCCAGCCTCAACAGCCCCTCCTTGCCGGGCTTCGCGCCATCCAACACAGGTGGGTTCTGCTCTAGGTGATTCTGTCGGCATCAAACAGCTGCCCGGGCAGCGCCTTGTTCTGTGGCTGCCACCCAGGTCCTCTGAGTGTTGGGCAGATGGGAAGCTTCCCTTTCCGATTCTCTCATGGGAGCAAAACTTCAGGTCGCTTTCGTGGAGTCCGCCTAGAGCTGTGTGTTCGTGGTTCTTTGGCTTCCTGGGTCAGGAGCGGCCCCTCCTCTGAAACCTTTCTCACGCCCTGCGTTCAACAGCACAACCAGGGTGTAAGCTCCAGGGGAGAACTTTTGAGAGTCCTGGCATATTAGATCCTGGGGTATTTTCGAGAAGTTTCCATTAGAGACCCTTTCATTCAGTCCTTGTGGAAATCCTGATCCCATTTAGTAGTCGTTAAACATATAAGACAAGAGTTGAGTATCCCAGCTAATTCTGGATCATACCCTGTGGAAACTCACTGAAGAGAATTTAAATCAGCTCCTTGCCCTCACCTGTGGTCCTGTCCCCACCTGCATCAGCAGGAAGCTCTCATTGGTGTTTCCTTACACCTGGGGCTCTTCTGAACAGAACAGCAGTGCTTCTGTTAGTTTCTAATGAGACTACCTTCGTACCTGCATGCACTGACCAGGATCTTGTATTGGGCAATGTGGTTTGGACATGTTTGTGTTAGTCCTCCAGACAGACAAAAAATGTCAATGGTCATTTTTAGGAGGATTCGATCACCTTTTCATTTTCTCTTGCCCAGGTCCCTTTTCCCAGCCCTCTAATTCAGTCATATACTCGGTATTCTTATTTTTCCACTTACTAGGGAGTTTCACACTTTTTCCTGTGTGCCGCTCTTGTTCTCCTGTCCTCGTCATCTGCTCTGGATCCACCTGTCTTTGCTAAATTGGATCTTCACCTCCATGATCCTGTGAGACAGATGTAGGCACAAGTCAGCAAGTCCACCTCCCCCACCCCCGCCACGGCCTGCACTGACCAGTGCACATTCACCAAAGGAGAGCCCCTTGAAGTACCTTTTTGCCTTCAAAAGGTGTCTCTGTTTCCAGGAGTTGAAGCACTTTGGTTGCTTCCCAGAGCAGGCCTGGTTTCTGGCTGAATTAGACCCAAGTTCTACAATTTTGGTAGTGTTTTACAGAGCATGAAGCTACCTCCATTCCTGGCCCCAGTTTCTTATCCAAAGTGAAGAACAAGAAAGCAGTAAGATATAGAAGTCATTGCTTATATTAGTTGGCAAGTAATGTGACAGAATGATGTCCAAGCCAGCTAGTCATAAGCCAAGAAACAGGCTGTGGAAAGTGGCCAGACACGGAATTACCCTTGCAGCCCAGGACCTTGGCAGAGGGGCTTGGAAAGGCCCGACATTTCATAATTATGTGAAAAAATTAGAATCAGAATGTCTGATCTATTCCCCTTGTTTTACACACGAGAAAACTGAGGCCCAGAGAGGTCAAGACTATTCAGCAAGCGAGGGTAGGAGCCAGAGCTCTCACCCAGGCCTTCGGGCTCCCAGTGCTATGTGCTCCTTCCACAACACCCAATATGAGCCAGTCAGTCAACAGGTAGATGTTTAGTGCTACTCAACGTCTGACCACTTAAGAGTGGACTGAAGATAGAAAGATACGCTCTTAATTATTCAGAGCAGCCAGGTGTGCCCCAGTTCCCACCTCTTGACTACTGCAGCTCACAGGAGCACTGGATCTGGAATGGGAGGGAAGAAACTTATGTTTAATGTGTCAGGCCCAATGTGAGCTCTTTCCACATGACCTTTCATGTAAATCCCTACAACCACTTACTGTGGAAAGCTGAGGTTCCAAGCAGTCAGCTGACAGGCCCACAATCACCTGGCAGATATGTGTCAGTCATAATCCATACTGCATCAGTCTGCCTCCAGAGGTGCATGATTAGGTCTCAGGGGGATAAAGTGCCTTGCTTCTTTCTGATCTTACAGATGAGGAAACCGAGGCCACAGAATTACCGTGAGAATATATTGAGCTGCTATATTGAATGTGGCTAGTGCAGCAGAGCTTGGTAAATAGCAGGGGTTCAGTAAGTATTTTCTAGAATTTTGAATCTCTTATGTAGACTGTCAGTTCAAGATACAGAAAGTCAGTTTAAAGCCTTTTGACCTGGATCTTTCTCCTGAGAGCCTTATGTCACAGAGATAAAGAAATCTCTAGACGTTCCTTCCTTACCCTTCCTTTGGGCTCTGGTTCCAACCTAAAGCTTGGAGCAGGCCCGTTGCCTAGAGGAAGACAGAAGGAGCCACATCCCAAGTTTAGAATTCATCATCCATTCTGTTTCTGCCTCGTTTGTGCCAATTTAACCAACAAACCTTTACTGAGTTTTCTGAGTCAGATACATCTTCTCTGGTCTCGGACCCTGTGTGCACTGAGGAAACTGGATGACTTAATCTCAGTGATTCTTTTCTGCTGTCTTAGAAGAGTACACTAATGACACACTTGGCTATTCAAATGTTAACGGGTGTTTTCCTGGGATTGGCAACTTGAGGCAACCTTGTTCTCGTCATCTGAAATTTGAAGGTTGTTTAATGCAGCGTGAATATTCCCCGCAAATGCTGCACCACTGTAGACAACATGGTCTTCACCCAGGTCTGGGCTTCGGAGTGTTTTTCTCCTTTTTCTCTTGTGAAGACATGTCATGTTATAGAACCCCTTACCACAGCTTTCTGGGAAGTGGTCCAGATGAAATGGTGAGGGGCTACAGGATTTCTGATTTTACATTTTGGTGCTCTCTGAAGTGAAGGATGGGACATATGCTGTCTGGTTTCTTGGGTGTGGTGAATGTAAAGGTGACCTGAAGGCTGCTGCCTGTGAACTCTTCTCAACTCTTGTCTTTCCTCAGCATGTCCCCATCCAGCGTACCATGTCCCTTCCTGCACCACAGTGCTGTCCTTCCCCACCACCTTGCTCGACTTTCCGCACCTACGGCCTGAGGTACAGGTTCCCCTGCTATCTGAAAGCAGAGCGTTCCTGTGAAACCTTTTTTAAGACATA
>NW_011889264.1:1751989-1785452 GCF_000151845.1 Pteropus vampyrus
CACCATCCAGACTGACACGTGATTTCTCGTTTCCATTCTTTTCAGCTTTAACGTCTCCAAAACCTAACTTGATGGGTCTGCCCAGCACAACAGTTCCTTCCCCTGGCCTCCCCACATCTGGATTACCAAATAAACCGTCCTCAGCGTCGCTGAGCTCCCCGACCCCAGCACAAGCCACGATGGCAATGGCGCCTCAGCAACCCCCTCAACCCCAGCAGCAGCAGCAGCAGCAGCAGCCACAGGTGCAGCCGCCGCCCGCAGCCCAGCCGCCACCTGCACCACAGCTCCCGCCACAGCAGCAACGCAAGGACAAAGACAGTGAGAAGATAAAGGAGAAGGAAAAGGCACACAAAGGGAAAGGGGAACCCCTGCCTGTCCCCAAGAAGGAGAAAGGAGAGGCCCCCACGGCAGCCGCAGCCACGATCTCAGCCCCACTGCCCACCATGGAGTATGCAGTGGACCCTGCGCAGCTGCAGGCCCTGCAGGCAGCCTTGACTTCGGACCCCACGGCGTTGCTCACGAGCCAGTTCCTTCCTTACTTTGTACCAGGCTTCTCTCCTTACTATGCCCCCCAGATCCCTGGCGCCCTGCAGAGCGGGTACCTGCAGCCTATGTATGGCATGGAAGGCCTGTTCCCCTACAGCCCTGCGCTGTCACAGGCCCTGATGGGGCTGTCCCCGGGCTCCCTACTGCAGCAGTACCAGCAATACCAGCAGAGTCTGCAGGAGGCGATCCAGCAGCAGCAGCAGCGGCAACTACAACAGCAGCAAAAAGTGCAGCAGCAGCAGCAGCAGCAGCAGCAGCAGCAGCAGCAGCAGCAGCAGCAGCCCAAAGCAAGCCAGACCCCAGTCCCCCCCGGGGCTGCTTCCCCAGACAAAGACCCTGCCAAAGAATCCCCCAAACCAGAAGAGCAGAAAAACGCACCCCGTGAGGTGTCCCCCCTCCTGCCGAAACCCCCCGACGAGCCAGAAGCAGAAAGCAAAAGTGCGGACTCCCTCTACGACCCCTTCATTGTTCCAAAGGTGCAGTACAAGTTGGTCTGCCGCAAGTGCCAGGCGGGCTTCGGTGACGAGGAGGCGGCGAGGAGCCACCTGAAGTCCCTCTGCTTCTTCGGCCAGTCTGTGGTGAACCTGCAAGAGATGGTGCTTCACGTCCCCACGGGCGGCGGCGTTGGCGGCGTTGGCGGCGGCGGCGGCGGCGGCGGCGGCGGCGGTGGCGGCGGCGGCGGCGGCAGCGGTGGCGGCGGCTCGTACCACTGCCTGGCGTGCGAGAGCGCGCTCTGTGGGGAGGAAGCTCTGAGTCAACATCTCGAGTCGGCCTTGCACAAACACAGAACAATCACGAGAGCAGCAAGAAACGCCAAAGAGCACCCTAGTTTATTACCTCACTCTGCCTGCTTCCCCGATCCTAGCACCGCATCTACCTCGCAGTCTGCCGCTCACTCAAACGACAGCCCCCCTCCCCCGTCGGCCGCCGCCCCCTCCTCGTCCTCCGCGTCCCCTCACGCCTCCAGGAAGTCTTGGCCGCAAGTGGTCTCCCGGGCTTCGGCCACGAAGCCCCCTTCTTTTCCTCCTCTCTCCTCATCTTCAACGGTTACCTCAAGTTCATGCAGCACCTCAGGGGTTCAGCCCTCGATGCCAACAGACGACTATTCGGAGGAGTCTGACACGGATCTCAGCCAAAAGTCCGACGGACCGGCGAGCCCGGTGGAGGGTCCCAAAGACCCCAGCTGCCCCAAGGACAGTGGTCTGACCAGTGTAGGAACGGACACCTTCAGATTGTAAGCTTTGAAGATGAACAATACAAACAAATGAATTTAAATAAAAAAAAAGTTAATAACAAACCAATTTCAAAAATAGACTAACTGCAATTCCAAAGCTTCTAACCAAAAAAAAAAAAAAAAAAAAAAAAAAGGAAAAAAAGAAAAAGCGTGGGTTGTTTTCCCATATACCTATCTATGCCGGTGATTTTTACATTCTCGTCTTTTCTTTTTTCTTTTAATATATAAAGAAAACGCCCCTTAACCTTGTTACATTGTGTCCTTTTGAAGGTACTATTGGTCTGGGAAACAAGTCCGCAGGGCCTCCCTAATGTCTTTGGAGCTTAACCCTTGTATATTTGCCCCTTTTCAATAAACGCCCCACGTCGATAGCACAGAGGAGCCCGGCATGCACTGTATGGGAAAGCAGTCCACCTTGTTCCAGTTTTAAATTTCTTGCTATCTTAGCATTCAGATACCAATGGCTTGCTAAAAGAAAAAAAGAAATGTAATGTCTTTTTATTCTCAGGTCAATCGCTCACACTTTGTTCTGTTTCCAGAATCATTATTTTATATATTTTTTTCGGTTTTTCTTTTTTTCTTTTTTTTTTTTTTTTTAGTTTTTGTTCCAGAAAAGATTTTTTTTTTCTTAATTTAAAAAATGGGCAGAAAGTATTCGAGAAAAACAATGTGAACTGCTTTAGCTTTCTGGGGATTTTAAGGATAGCTTTTCTGCTGAAGCCAATTTCAAGATGAAAAGTTAAGCACTCCCACTTTCAGAAAAAATAAAAAACCCACACACACAAAGAGTGTTGAGGACTCGTAGCTTAAAAAAATAAGTTTTAAAAACTGACTTTCTGTATTTATGGTAGATATGACCATTTTTGGTGTTGAGTAGATTGTTGCATTGGAAATGAACTGAAGCAGTATGGTAGATTTAAAAGGAAAAAAAAAAACCTTTGTGTACATTTAGCTTTTTGTATGGTCCAGCTGACAGCTCCTCATTTGATGTTGTCTTGTTCATTCCTAGCAGATAGATTGCAATCTGTTGATTCGCCTAAGCTTTTCTTCCCTTTGTCCCTTATTCCACTTTCTCTTTCCTCTTCCCACCTCCCATCCTGTAATCTCCCACTTAACGTAGCTGCCTTCATTTCTTAGAGGGTAGCTGCAGAATTATTTTATAAAACTAAAGAAAGAATTTCAAAGGGTTCTAGGGGTCATTAGGATCCTCACAGATTATTTTTGGTTGGGGAGTTGAAACTTTTTAAAGGCATATAATTCTAGTTACCTGTGTCTGTTAGCCTTGTGCATTTATTTTTTATTTAACCTTCTGTTGGCTTTTTTCACCCCTTTCCCTCGTTTGGTAGATGCTTCAAATATTCTTTTCTTAAACTAAAACATTTGTTTCAATTTGTGTAATTGGACTGTGTGCTTTTCTTTTCTAAAAAAGTTTTTGGTTAGGGGTATGGTTTTTGTTTTTGTTTTGTTTTCTTTCCTCTCTCAGAAGAAGAAATTTCATGCTTTAAATAAAATCCAAAGACACACCCTTTCACTGCTGATGCAGAAAAAAAAGGGAAAGGGTTCTTGTTACTTGAGAATTTGTTTCTGATTTAAACAAACAAGACTTAGTTTAATAAAGGAGTAAAACAAAAGATTCCCAGGTTGTTATGTGCTTCTTCTGCAAGCAGAGAGGCAGCTGTTAATGACAAGTCCATATACCAAAAGACACATTTTTTACTTCAAAGTTTTGTCCTTATGTTAGGCAGTCTGAGCGGCAAGTGATCCAGAGCGCAGCCAACAAAGAAGCAGATAGCAATGTACGGAGAGCAAAACAGAAACCGTATATGAGGCACTTGTGTTTATGTTAATATCCGTATTCCTGTAACACACAACACAATGCACCATACACCCTTTCTTAAAAAAAAAAAAAAAGGTCTGAACTTTAAAAGGAAAACTTTGTGCTGCTATACTGTAGATTTTGGAGACAAATAGATGCTTTGCTGTTTCACTTTCATAGCCAAACATCAACAAAAACAATCTCCCCTTACCCCCAAAGTGTGAAATCCTCCCCTTCATTCTCTTCCTTATGTTTCAAAAGGGAACTTTGAAGACTGTGAACGCAGGTTCTGTCGGTCACCTTCCGGGCTTCTTTCCCCAGTGCTGAAGCCACTCATCAACTTCGCAAAAGACTGGAGCATTCCAAGATCTGAAAATGGATTTCTTTTTTTCTTTTTTTGTCTTGTCTTTTTTAGCCGGGACTGTTTTATTTTTATGAATTTGTTTTTAGTTTAATGAAAGAGTAGATCCTGAACTGTTGTACATATTTCTAACTAGGCTGATGCACAGTGCAAATTCCTTTTTTAATTTTTTTAAAGTAGAAATATTAAAGAATACCATCTAACTATTCATAGCAGTATCCAGTTGTAGCATAAGGTGTCAAAAACAAGTACACAAAACATTTGCTGTTTAACAAGCTATTTTCTTTTAACAAGAATTCTTGTATTTCTCCCTGTGTTTGAGATGAACATTTTTAAAATTTAAAGTTGTACAGTTTTTTGTTTTCCATTATTTTATCGTTTGTAACTCTATGAAATATATATATATATTTTTTGCCATTAACTGTTGTATGTTACTCTGTGTCTGTATCATATAGAAAAAAATTGTTTGTTTTTGGTTCTCTATGTGATACCAATTAACAATTTAACACTAGCTTTATCTGTCAAATTCTGCTAGGTCTTTTCTGTAAACTTTGTTTTTAAAAATGATATTGCTTGGTAATAGTGCAATTTCTATTCCCTTCCCTCCCCCCTCAAACTTTAAGTTCATTTCCTTGTAATTTTGCCACCCCCTCCCCAATGGTTTCTCTCCCCGCCCCTCTTTTGAGCTACTATGCCATCCTCCCTCTGTGAGGCACAGTGACTGTCAGTGTTTTGTTATGCCATGCCTTGACCTGTGGGTGTATTTGGCAGCAGCAAGGTGCTTGGTTGGGTAGATTGGCTAAGCATGCTTCCACCCACCAGTGTTCCTCAGAGGGGTTATGTGATTGTTTCAACCTCGAGTGGGTTGTGCACTTAATGCTTTCCTCTACAACTTTACCGCCCACGTATATGTTCATTCAAAAAAGAAAAAATAATTCTCAGCATTAACCCAGAAGTAGCAAAGCAGTCAGTGATGTTGAAAATCAGAAGTCAAACATGAGCTAGTAAGATGTTTGTGGGCTGACATCCACCAGGGCTGTGACCAGTATCATTTACAAAGCATGAATTCACTACAACGTTCAACTGATTGGTCTCACTCAGAGAATTTACTCCTGTCTGCTGCATGGTAGGTAACTGAACAGGATATCTCGTTTTTTAAATCAGTTCTTCACTTCCATTGACACTTCATATTTTGTTTTTGTTTTTGTTTTTTTCTCAAGTACTCCATAGTGTGGGTTGGTGCTAGATATCAGTCACAGCACCACTGATCCACAGGATGAATTATTTTATCCATCCTTCTTCCATACTTCCAAAAAGAAAAGAAGGAAACACACACACATACAGAAAGTTTCATAAATCTAGGAAGTCGTTTTTTTTTTTTTTTTTAATTAAAAGCTATTTAAGAGATGAATGTGGCCAAAGTTTTACATGATTGAAAATAAAAGTAAAACAGACGGCATGTGTTTAAACCTGAGTTTATCAGGCATGGCAGGAAGTTGCAGGAGAGAGAGGCAGTGACCCAAGCCAGTGCACTTGATGTTCATGGACATATATTTTTTTTAAATAATAAATTAAATTAAAACATTTAAATAGAAGCATAAATTGAGTTGGTTGTTTGTTGGCGCTGAGATACTGCCCACTGTGAAACAAAGCTTTGACTAGTTTTTTTTGTTTGTTTACTTTTCAGGGGGGGAGGGGGGCAAGTTTGGATAGGAAAGAAAGCATAAATGAACATGACCCTGAGGTGAAAAGGTATATGAACAGCCTTTGCAATGTACAAAAAAAAAAAAACAAAACAAAACAAAAAAAATAACAAAAAAAAATAGAGCAAGTGAAACCAAAAATGATGTTCTTGGTGTTTTTCTATAATGTAGTCTTGTTAGCTTTTTTTGTTACTGTAACAATGCTGATCTCGAACTGTACCAAAATACATGGAGACTAACAAACAGAACCACGTGGAACTTTCAAACTGAAAAAAAAAATTTGTCACAAAAACTTTGTTGTCATAGTTAAGTTGATTGTAGATGGTAATTGAATATACTCCTTTGAAAATATTTCATCAAGTATGTTTCCTGCTCATTGTGATACATTAAAAAAAATATGAGCAAAATTTCTGTCAACAGATTTTGTATGTGTGCATGTGTGAGAGAGAGATGGATGACTGACGAATTATAAATTTGAACAGTATCTCGAGGTTGGGTGTGGAGGGACACTTATTCCAAGGTACATAAGCTTTTTGGTATATCTAAGTGTCCTTGTATTTCCCATCTCCTGGCACTCATAAAAGTGCCAGAGATTTTGGCGGTGATGCTAACTAGCTTATTTCATTGAGAAGAGTAAGCCTAGCAGCTTAGATAATATTTGGCCCCAGAGAGCCCTAATAGCACTCACATTTTTAATTCAAATGTTTATATAAGAACATTAGACACTTGGCATAACCATGAGCAAAAGTTCTGCTGATGGCCAGGGGAGAGGTAAGTTCGACTTCTCTGAAATGGGAATTGGATCTGGTGTTTATGATAGGGTATGAAAGGTAAGTTGAATTAAGTACATTACTGACTACATTTACCTTCCCTAGAATCTGAGATAAGAACAGTCTGCAAAATAATAGCATTAGTAGTTCCTACATACAAGAGAATAGTCCTCTTATCAATCCTCCCCTCCCCCTACCACCCCTTACATCAGAAAATGCCCGAAATTCATTAATGAGTACATCCAAGATCTGGCCCAGAGGCCCTCCATTCATCTCTAAAGCCACAGCTGAAAAATAATTTACAAAATTTGTGCAGCTGGGCCTGGACAGCACTGCAGGCTAACAGCATCCTTGTAAGTTCTGCAGCATCTGTCCTCAGCCAACAGGGGTCTTTTCTAGCCCAGGAGTTGAGCCATGAACCCCTCTTCTGTTGGCTCAGACAGCCATTGTCAACCAAGTCTTCTTAGTTCCTTCAGCAGGCATTCAAGAAGAAGCAGTGACCCTATTAACTCAAAATTTCAAAGACTTCTCCAGTTGGCACCGGCATTGCTAAGTGCTCAGAAAGGAATAGCTGATTCCATCACCAGTGCTGGAACCTCTAAGCCAAACAAGTAGTGTCACTGCCCCTAATGAAACAGTGATCTTTCCCCAAGCACTGCACCTTTCCTTTGAGTGTTCTGCAGAAGCAGATGGCTTCTATCTCAGTATGCTTTCTTGGCACACAGTTATATCACTGATCTTTCTTCCTACCCCATGAAAAGGTATAGTATGATAAAAGTTGTTCAGACCCAAAGCCATGTCTGCCTTTCTAAGCTATAATTATTTTAGGGCCTGGCAGGATCACATTGAAACGTTTTAAATGGAACTAGTTTTGCTGCCTCAGCTCTTTGGAGGAGGGTGACTACAATTCAAATTCTTCTAAAGATAAATTTTTAACAAGAAAATAAGGCAAAACCTTAGTGATGATTGAACCCTTTCTATCAGAAAATCTCTAAGCACCTAAATTACATTGAGAGAAGGTTGAGTAAGGGACTCATTCAGATACTGGAAGTTTTTTTCTTAAGAGAAAAGAAGTCTTCCAATCTGGCTTCAATATCATGCTTACCATGGATATTAATCTCCTCGGAATTAATGGTGTTTCCCTCTGGAAAATGTGAAATGGCAACGTCTTAAAACGGCTGACGTGCGTTAGTAGCTGTTTCTAATTTTGCTTTAAAGAAATGTCTGCAGTGGCTAGCTCCTGTTATAGACTAATGACCTTCCAAATCTCACTTTTAACAAGTTTAGACTTTAAGTTACAAGAGCACAAGCAGTTTAAGAGTCAACTTGAAGGATGAGAAGTTTGCACCTGCTGCTCTGCTCTGCAGCCTTAATTACAGCAGGACAGATGTGCTCGCTCCGTCTCTGTACATTACTGCTGGGGGTGGACCAGTCAAGGCCATGCCAAAACTCACAAAGAAATTAGTGCTCAGGGCCGTTCAAGTAGAGGCAGCTTTCCATTACTTTTTACTTCATAGCAAAGGTGTGTATTTTTCTTCCTTCCTTCCTCTCTCTCTCTCCTTCCCACCCCTCCCTTTCTCTTTCATTCTTTTTTAAACTAAAGGCATATGTTTTGAAGCTGTCTTGGCCAATTAGTTTTGATTCTTCTCTATCTTTTCCAGTTTTTTTAATTACAGGTGTAAAAGTAAATGTGTTCTTTATCCTTTATAACTGCTTCATTTCTTATCCTATGTGCAACAGGCAGATAAAGAGACTATTTAATACAAATTATGAATCCCTTATTAACATAGGAATGAAAACTTTCAGAAGAACTGTTTTACTCTTGGGCCAGTATCCGTTGGCCTGAGAAATGAGTGCTAAAAACAACTAGGACCAGCAAGAGAGAAACGCATCAGCAGATACTCTGTAATACCAAAAGCTTCGTTTGGACACTTGCTATTCCTTGCCTTGCTACTCTCAATACACTTCTCTTCCCTTACGCATTGCAGCTGTCTTTTTGAGCCCCTCATGATGCCTTATGTTTGCATGACACTTGAAAAATATCCTGTACAATTACTTCTTGCTTGTTCCTCAAAGTGATCAAGAAGGTAGGCAAAGTGGGTGACATCTATCTCAGGTATTCAGGATAGTGAGGGGAAAAGGCACTAACAATGCATTTAGTCTCTATCCAGTGTGCCTTCTTCCCACCACACCGCTTCCTGACACTAAAGGAGAGTTGCTGAGAATGCAGGCTCAGGAGTCAGACTGATAGGCTTCAAATTGCTTGTGTTACTTATTCCCACTGTAAAATGAAGATAATGGTACCTGCTTCATAGGGTTGTAGTGAAGTTTAGTTATATATAAAACATTTCAAACAATGCCTGGAACATACCGGGTGCTAAATATCTTTTGCTACTATTATTGTATTAACTCTCTACTTCTTTGCTGTAAGTCCCTTGTGATCGAAGCTTTCTAACTTCCTTTACTTCACAGAGGGTTTGGGGACTGTAGTTGCATAAGTCAGTCCCCTCAGACCTTTGCCATACACTTATATCTGATGCCTGCCTGCCTGTCTATACCTCAGAGAGTCCAGAGATCCCTCAGGGAGCTTCTGCTTATGAGTTGTACAGGACAGGAGCTTGCATTTCATTCAATGACCAACTTGTAGTGATTAATTTGGTCAGAGGAAAGGATGGCTTGTAGTTTGTTTTTGTTTGCAAGACAAGACATATTCTTGCTTCACTTTGCCTGGGGGTTAGAGAACAGAGAAAATGGAATAGGTTGTGACAATATGTCCAATACCACTGCTTGTTTGGGGGTGGTTCAGATACACAGGTTGAGAGCATCTAAACTGAGTCCGAAAGAGTAAATGAATACTTCATGAAACCAACTGAAAAAGTAATACAAAAGAATACTGCAAGAGGATCTTTCTACCCCAAAACACAGGAAGAGTTTCTTAAAATACTGTTATTCTAGTAACCTGCAAAATAAACATCTAGAAGAGGCATGGGAACAAGAGAGTAAAAACTAAATTAGCCCAGAGAAAAAGAGTTGAGTAGAGTGTTTTCATAATAGCTTGTACATATAAGAACTCATTGGTAATACAGGCTTTATGAGGCTATGACTCTGTGAACTTTCTCCATTTAAATCAGGAACAATGATGGTGGTGGAAATAAAGTTGTCAATACTGTTATGAGAAAGCTAGTAAAGGCTATGGGGGATGACTAGTGGGTGATTTTTTTTCTTTTTCTATGAAGATAATAATGCATAAATGTAGCTTTGGCATATTGCCTGTAGACAGAATATCATCATACAGTGTCTGATTGTTTTGTTATATGCTTCTAAGTTTGACATCGTTTGAACAGTTTTCAAAGTCTGATTTGTATTCAGTGGAATCTGTTTCTTTCAATTCTGTAAAGATGTTGCCCCACTGTTGCCTCACTTGAATTGTTTCCAGTACAAAATCTGCTGTAATCCTTATTTTTAATGTATTTTTTTCTCTAGTTGCTTTTAAGTTTTTTTCTCTTTATCATTAGTTTCATCACATCATGTTTTGATTACGATGTGCCTTGGTGTAGTTTTATTTCTGTTTCTTGTGCTTGGAATTTGTCGAGCTTCTTGGATTTGTGGAGTATTACTTTTCATCAAAATTGGAAATTCCTCAGCTATTATTTCTTCAAACATATTTTTTTCTATCCCTTCCACTCCTCCCCCACCTACCTTGGAACTCTGATTATATAAGTCTTAGGCTATTTGAAGCTGACCTGTAGCTTACTGATACTCTGGTTTTGTGCAGGGCAGGGTTGAGGGGAGGAGTTACTCTTCTCTGCCTGTTTCATTTTTGATAGTTTTCGATGCTATGTCTTCAAGTCCACTAATCTTTTCTACTAATCTGGCACTAATCCCATCCAGTGTATTTTTTCCATCTCAGATATTATAGTTTTCCTCTTTAAAAGTTTGATTTGGGTCTTTCTTTTATATCTTCTGTGTTTTTACTTAACATTTGAACATATAAAATACAGTTATAATGACTGCTTTACTGTCATCTGCTGCTAACATATATATAAATTCTGAGTCGGTTTCAGTTGATTATTCTCATTATGAGCTGTGTTTTCCTGCATTTTTGCATGTCTAGTAATCTTTCACTGTGAATTTTTACCTTGTTGAGTGTTGGATATTTCTGTATTCCTATAAATGATTAGTATGTTCTGGGATGTACTTGTTACTGAAAACAGTATTCTTCCAGTGTTGTTTTTAAGTTTTGTTGGACAGGACCAGAGCACCATTTAGTCAAGGGCTAACTGTTCCCCACTTCTGATAATTCTACTCAAATGTCCCACATACTCTTCACCGCCATGTATGAGCATCAGGTGCTATCCCCAGTCTCAAGTAATTTCCTAACATGCATGCACTGGTCAGCACTTTTCTGAATATTTGCAGGGGACCCTGTGAAGATCTCCAGAGATTTTCTGGTACTCTGTCCTGAAAATTCTGTCTGCCTTGGTCTCCTCAGTCTCAGCTTTCTCCCTTCAACTCAGTCTGCTGGGCTACACCTAGGTTCCTCATCCTGTGCCCTGGAAGCCCTCAGGCAATAAGGTGAGATAATCATGGGGCTTACTTTTTTGTTTTTCATGTCTGAGGGAACACTGTCCTTCACTGTGTGATATCCAGTGTCTCGAGAACCATTCTTTCATATATTTTGTCTTGTATTTTTAGTGATTTCAGCTGGGAAGGGCATGAGGTAAGAGTCCTGCATACCTTTCAAAGGTGCTACCTACACACTTAGAAAATTTCCCAAAATGTTTTAATTAACACAGGAAACTGATTTATCTGGACATGATACGTTGCTTATTCACTGCTAGGATCAAGAGTTGCAACTAATTCACAGTTGCTTAATCACAGTGATCAGAGGTGGAAGAAAGGTAAGTAAATGCATAAATTCTTCTACCCACTTTTGTCCTTGCCACAATGCCACATAGAGTGAGAAAACAATTTCTTAGATTTTAAAGTTGTAAGTCAGCACATGGTTGCAGAGGTAGGACTAACAGTAAAACACTAATTTTAGCTCTTTTCCCTTGACTACCAGGTTATCACTATTCATAAAGTTATTCGAGTCTTTAAAAAAAAAACATTTCATTTCAATGTCTTCCTTCACACAGATCATTTTTCAGACTAAATGTGGTTCAAGGAAATATATTCATTTGAAAGTGTGGTTCTCACCCTGAAATGAGCAATACAGAGGAATGATAAAAATCAGGCCCCAACCAACACTAGTTATTCTTGCTAAACTTAAATTATGTTTTTGTTTTATGTTTGTTGTTTCGGCAAAAATCTGTTCCTACTTTAATTGAGCACATACTACATTTATGATAAGTGAAATTCTTAAAGTGTTAATTTGTTACCTTTAAAACTCTCAAGATTTGTTCCAAGTTATCTTTCCCACTACACTTATCTGAAGATAACCTGCTCCAATAAAACTATTCTACCTTCCAAACACAACTTGTACTATCCCTTCTCCATTTAAAGGCTTAACTAATTCATTTACTCTGTGGCCTATCACATCTGCCCAGTCCCTTTTCTGATGCCTTATAACAACCCATGTAATGCCTTCTATGGTAGTGATTCATGTATGTGTTTCATCCTTGGATAGCCTCCTACTCTACATTTTCATTTAATGTTTGAATAACTTAGTAACTTAAAGACTGCATGGAGGAAAGGCTAGTCTCCCTCATATTTATGTTTTATGTGGGAGGAGAGGTCTTAAATGGGTAAGTACGAATAGAATTACATAAAGTCAAGGTCAAACACTTTAAAAATATTTCAGTCCCCAAACTTTCTCTAAAATAAAAGAAGAGGGGTATTTTTTAGCTACTACTAGTAGAAAATAGAAATCAATGAAAAAATTAAATTGGAAAGGATAAAAACTATACTAGACAAATGTTTTCTTTTTTAGGAGAGAATATAATTGCAATAAAAAAACAGTTTAGGAATTTGGAAGTACCAGTTAAAATTCTCCACAGCTGTCCTCTAAATTGAAGGGTGGTATTAAGTAGTTATTTGAAAGGAGAAATATATGGTTATTTTTTAAAATTAAAATGCAAATGTTTGTAAAATATTTGAAAGCTAGGCCTCACCCCAAGCCTAGAAAGAACATAAGAATATAACCCTAATAGTGAGATTTAGATGAACATGAAGTCTGAAATTTGCCTTCAGTTTTCACTAGCTGGTTTCTTCAGCTGGCTCATGAGAAAAAAATACATGGAATACTTTTATGATTTTTTTTCTGTAAAATCTCATACCAATAAAGATATTTCCATTTGTTCAATTGTAAATGCACAGAAAGAAGCTGAGTACAGAAAAATGAGATGCAAACTTCTAGAGCTCCATTTAACTGGTCTGCCCTACAGAGCATCCCCTCTAACTTTAAAATCTTTTTTACTATTAAAGAGCTATAAAAGTAAGTATCTCCCTTTCCCCCAAGAAAAGCAGCAGGACCAGAATGTTTCATGGGTAACTTTTACCAAGCCTTTATGGCTAGTGCAGAGGCAATTTCAAAGACAGAGGAATAAGTGAATATAAAGACAGATGTGAGGAAGAAAAAACTTCCATTAAGCTAAACCCCCAAATTAAAATTCCAAATCACGTGAAAAACTTTAGTAAGATAACCAACAATTTAAGAATCAAGAGATGGATTTACTTAAAATCTAATAGCTTACAATCCTATTAATTATGAAATAAAAGAAGACTGAAGAAAATAATAAAAAATCCTATGTATGAAAAATATAATAACTGAGTTAAACTTAATAAGTGGTAATCAGAGAGATAATAATATGGCCATTTTCCAGAATGTACACATGACATGCCAAAGATAAATAAGTCCTATAGTGAAATTATAGGTAATCTATAAAGCTATTTTTCTCCTTAATGGCTTTCAAGATTTTTCTCTTTACATTTAATATTTGACCAAGATATAACAATTAAGACTGTGAGCAGATTTTTTTTTAATCAGTAAAACAGATATAGGATATAATAAAGTAATAGCCACAAGGTACTGAGAAAAAAGAACTAACAATGTAGGTTTATATATCCAGCTAAACTATCATTAAAGATAAGGATAAAGTAATCCTGGGAAAAGTGTAATAGAAGCTAACTTTTTAAATATCTCAATCACTTCATGAAAACAGAATGACTAGAATAAGAAATCCGAAATCCACAAGCAAGATCTATTAACTCATTTCCCATCTGCCTTGAGAATACTCATCAGCAGCACTTGCAGCTGCAGCGTTTACCCCGAGATAACTCATGGATTACAGACCTAACCCTACCCCCAAAGCTTGCCATGAAATATCTTGCTTTTATTATTATTTTTTCATCACTCTAGTATATCGATAGTCTTTGGAAACAAATGAAATCATCCTATTTATAGCATTCTGTTTTTAGTAGTGGTATTTCCATTTACATAATATAGTAATTTTCAATTGCTGAAAATGTCAAATCCTAAAAAATGTGGCATTCCTATGTGTGATGTTAAATTAACGCTGGCAGCGAGCTGACCTTTTTTCCTAAAAGGGTTAAAAAACTAGGCATAAGGTATCTTCACAAACCCCAAAGTATGAGCAAAAAGAGAAAAATCATCAAAGCTACATGTCCTGCATGACATCAATAAGTATCTGAGAAGAAAAGGTGACAGATGAGCTTGAAAACAGGGAAACCCTAAAATAACCAGGTACTCATGAGAACAGCTAACACCAGGAGAAGGTTTGCATGCTCTAATTATGAGGTCGGGGAGCTGAGAAGCAAAGCAACGTTAGACCTGAAAGGGCTGGAATTCAAGTTCTCTTTTAGGAAAAATTGCCACAATGAGAAGAAAATGCAGTCAAAAGAGTTCAAACTGAGTAAGACAGGGATAACAGGGAGGAAGTGGGATGTGAAAAAACACATATGAGTGAACCAGCATGACAACAAGCCAGAGTGTTGTGGAAAAGATCCAAAATCAGACCGGCGAGAAACCAAGCAGCACTCAGAGAGCTGGAGAACTCAGGTTTATTACCCTGGCAGTCTCAGAGGAGCCAGTGCTCTGAAGATCTGGGCCCAGAGCTCAGTTGCAACATTCCTTGTACAGACCCTTTTTGGCACCGCCTGACTGGGTAATTTGAACTCAGGCTGCTACAAAGCAGCTGGAGTTGCTATGGTAGCAGGTAGTTACAATGAGTTACGAGGGCCAGAGTTGCTATGGGTTACTGGCAGTTACAAAGTGTTAACAAAGTGCAGGAGTTGCTAAGGGGTACAAACAGTTACATTTGTAGTTCAGATCAAACAAAAGGGAAGGTGAGTCTTTAGTCAATTTCAAGTACAGCCTATGCATCAAGCATATTTACGGAAGCAGAACAGAGAACTGATTAGCCTTTTGAATAAAAATTCCTCTTCAAGAGTACCCAGTTAAAACTGAGTGAAAGGGAACGGATCAAGAATTCTCAGAGTATGAGATCGTATTTTTGAAGACTTCATGAAAATAATATAATAGGGATTAATAGAGCCCTTTTTTAGCTAAAAATGTTATTTTAACTCATCCATTTCTCCTAAAAGTTCAGGAAAACTAATTTCACTTAAAATAATCAACAGGAGAGGATTGGCATCATAGCTTCTACCAAGCTGCCTCAAGCCCAGAACATGTGGTGGCCAGCCTTGGCCTGCACCAGAACCCCTCTCAAGTGGTTCCAGATCTGACACATCCAGTAGCCCACGTAGCTTTCACCAGAGCCCCACTCAAATGGCTCCACAACTGATTCACTCAATGGGGAGCCTTGGCTAGCACCAGATCATATCCAAAGCAACCCACTCTGTGGGGCCAGGCCCCACACATAAGACTGTCCATAGAAGTTGCCAGTCAGCCTGAAGGTCAGCCCCACCCACCACAATAGAAGGGCATACACGACCCACACAGGAGATAACCCTGGAGTACCTCACTCTGGTGGCCAGGGAGAATTGCACCACTGTGCCCTATGTAACACCTTTATTAGATCACACTTTCAAGACCAGGAGATGTAGTAGATTTAACTAATATATAGAAACAAACACCGAGAGTCATTCAAAGTTAGGAGAAATTTTCATGTTCCAAATGAAAAAATAGAAAGAATGAAACAGAAAAAGAACTAAATGAAAAAGAGCAAGCAATCTACTAGATAAAGAGTTCAAAACGAGATGCTCAATGAACTTGGGAGAAAAATAGATGAACTCAACATAGAGTTGAGTTCATCTAAAATAGAACTTCAACAAAGAGACAGAAAATAATACAAAGAACCAATCAGAACTGAAGAATATAGTAAATTAAATTTAAAAAATACACTAGAGGGAAGCAACAGTAGAATAGATAACACAGAAATACAAATCAGTAGTCTGGAATACAAAGTAGTGTAAATAACTCAATGGAAACAAAAGAAAAAAAAAGTGCAGATAATTTAAGGAACCTCAGGGACAACAGCCAGTGTACCAACAATAGACGCATAGGGGTCCCAAAAGGAGAAAAGAAAAAGGGAAAGAAAACCTATTTGAAGAAATAATGGCTGAAAACTTCCCTAACCTAGTAGAGGAAACAGTCCTCCAAATCCAGGTAGGATAGTGAGTCTCAAACAAGATGAACACGAAGAGGCTCACCCCAAGATACATCACATTAATGTCAAAGATAAAGAAAAACAGAGAACTTAAGAGCAGCAAGAGAAAAGCAGATAGTTACATACAAGGACTTCCCAATATGACTATGATTTTTCAGCAGAAATTTTGTAGGCCAAAAAGAATGACATAATACATTTAAAGTAACAAAATAAAAACCTATATCTAATAATTTGAAGAGACCAATCACTAGCAACAAAACTGAATCAGTAATCAAAAACCTCCTGACAAACAAAAGCCCTGGACCAGATAGCTACAGAAGTGAATTCTATAAAACATTCAAACAATTAATACCTATCCTTCTCAAATATTCCAAAAAAAACCACTAAAGAATAAGAAAGCTTCCAAACTCATTCTGCAAGGCCAGTATTACCCTTATGTGAAAACCAGAAGATGTTACAAAAAATAAAATTACAAGTCAATGTCCCTGATAAACATAGATGAAAAAACTATCAAAAAAATATTTGCAAGTCGAATTTAGTAATACATTAAAAAGATCATACATGATGATCAAGTGGGATTTGTGTCAGGGATGCAAGGATCGTTCAATATCTAAAAATCAATAAACATGATAAACCACAAAAACAAAATGAAGGATAAAAATTATATATTCATCTCAACAGATGCAGAAAAAGCATTTGACAAAATTCAATGTCCATTTATAACTAAAACTTTCAACAAAGTGGGTATAGAGGAAACACATCTCAGCATAACAACAGTCACATATGAAAACCCACAGCAAACATACTTACTCAATGGTGAAAATCTAAAAGCTTTTTATCTAAAATCAGGAACAAGACAAGGATGTCCACTCACACCACTTTTATTTAACATACTATTGGAAATCCTAGCCATAGCAATCAGGCAAAAAAAAAGAAGTAAAAGTCATCTAAATTGGAAAGGAAGAAGTAAAACTGTCACTATTGGCAGATGACATTATATTATACCAAGAAAACTCTAACTATTCCACCAAAAGACTATTGGAACTAATAAATGAATTCAGTAAAGTTTCAGGATACAAAACTAATATTCAGAAATCAGCTGCATTTTTATACACCAATAAACTATCGGAAAGAAAAATTAAGAAAACAATCCCATTTATAATTGCATCAAAAAGAATAAAACACTTAGGAATACACTTAACCTAGAAGGTAAAATACTCTGAAATCTGTAAGACTCTGATGAAAAAAAAATTGAAGATACAAATAAAGGGAAGGATATACTGTGCTCATGAATTGGAAGAATTAATATTATTAAAATGTCCATACTACTCAAAGCAATCTACAAATTCACTGTAATCCCTATCAAAATACCAATGCTATTTCTCACAGAACCAGAAAATAATCTTCAAATTTATATGGATCCATAAAAGACTCCAAGTAGCAAAAGCAATCTTGAGAAGGAAGAACAAAGTTGGAGTTATCAGGCTCCCTGATTTCAAACTATCCTACAAAGCTATAGTAATCAAAACAGTATGGTACTGGCACAAATATAGGCACACAGATCAATGGAACAGAATAAAGAGCTTACTTACAGAAACAAATAATTGACACTTATATGGTCAATTATTCTACAATGAAGGAAGCAAGAAGATACAGTGGGGGACAGACAGTCTCCTTGAACATGGTTCCATAGTGTAACAGCACATCTGCTTTACACGCGGAAGGGCCTGGGTTCACATCCAAGTGGAGCCACAGTCTGTGGTCTACGGCCATGCCACCCTGAACAAGCCCGATGTCTGATCTCAGAAGCTAAGCAGGATCGGGCCTAGCTAGTACTTAGGTGGGAGACCACCTAGGAAGACCAGGTGCTGCAGGCATAAATAATAATAATAATAATAATAATAATAATAATAATAATAATAATAAAAGTCTCCTCAATAAACAATATTGAGAAAACTGGACAGATACATGTAAAGAATGAAACCAGACCATTTTCTTATACCATAATACAAAAATAAACTCAAAATGAATTAAAGACTTAAATGTAAGACCTGAAACCATTAAGTCTCCTAAACAAAAATATAGGCAGTAAACTCTTAGACATCAGTCTTAGAAATTACTTTTTTGGATAGGTCTCCTAGGGCAAAGGCAAAACAAAAAACAAAAACAAAAAACAAAAAAAAAACAAGTAAAAAAACAACCCTAAAATAAACAAATGGGACTAAATCAAACTAAAAAGCTTTTGCACCATGAATAAAACCATCAACAAAACAAAAAGGCAACCTACTAAATGGGAGGAGATATTTGTAAATGATATACCTGATAAGGGGTTAAAATACAAAATATATAAAGAACTCAGACCACTCAGTATCAAAAAATCATCTGATTGAAAAATGGGCAGATAACCTGAATAAACATTTCTTCAAAGAAGACATAGACATGGCCAATGGATACATGGAAAGATCCTCAACATTACTAATCATCAGGGAAATGCAAATCAAAACCACAATGAGACATTACCTTACACTTTTCAGAATGAATACAATCCAAAAATCAACAAAGAGTAAGTGCTGATGAGGATGTGGAGAAAAGGGAACTCTTGTGCACTGTTAGGAATTAAACTGGTACATCCACTATGAAAAAAAAAATAGTATAGAGATTCTTCAAAAAATTAAAAATAAACTACCACAAAGCCTAGCAATTCCACTTCTGGGTATTTATCTGAAGAAATTGAAAACATTAATTTGAAAATATATATGCACCCCTGTGTTCACTGCAGCATTATTTACAAAAGCAATGATATGGAAGCAACCGAGGTGTCCATCAATAGTGAATAAAGAAGATGTGGTATATGTGTACAATGGAATACTAGCCATAAAAAAGAATGAAATTTTGCCATTTGTGATGGGTGGACCTAGAGAGTATTATGCTAAGTGAAATAAGTCAGAGAAAGACAAATACTGCATGATTTCACTTATATGTGGAATCTAAAGAACAAACAAAACGAACAAATTCATGGATACAGAGAATAAACTGTTGGTTGCCTGATGGAAGCGGGTGGAGGGATGGGCACAAAAGGTGAAAAGGATTAAGAAGTACAAACCGCTAGTTTTAAAATAAATCACAGAAATGTAATGTACAGCATAAGGAATATAGTAAATAATATTATAATAACAGTATGCTGACAGATGGTTACTAGACTTAGTGTGATCGCTGCATAAGATATATAAATGTCCAATCACTATGATGTACACCTGAAACAAATATAATATTGTATACCAACTATAATTAAAAAGTAAAAATTAAAAAAAAAACTCATACAACTCGATAGAAAAAAATCCAATTAGATAATGAGCAGAGGAACTGAATAGACTTTTTCCAAAAGAAGGTGTACATATGGCTAACAGGTATATAAAACGGTGCTCAAAATCACTAATCGTCAGAGAAATACAAATCAAAACCACAGTGAGGTATCATTACCTTACTCCTGTTAGAATGGCTATTGTCAAAAATACAAGAAATAAGTGTTGAGAAGGATGTAGAGAAAAGGGAACCCTTGTGTGCTATTAATGGGAATGTAAATTCGTACAGCCTCTATGGAAAGTAATATGAAGGTTCCTCAAAAATTAAAAGAACTACCGTATGATCCAGCAATTCCACTTCTAGGTAATTATCTGAAGGAAACAAAATTACTACTTCGAAAAGATAATCTTCACCTCATGTTCACTGCAGCATTATTTACAGTAGCCAAGACATGGAAACAACCTAAATGAGCCAAGACATGGAAACAACCTAAGTGACCTTCAACAGATGAATAAATAAAGAAAAAAAATACACACACACACAATGGAATAAGACCATAAGACAGAAGGAAATCCTACCATTTGTGATAACAAGGATGGACCTTAAGGGCATTACACTAAATGAAGTAAGTCAGAGAAAGAGAAATACTGTATGATCTCACTTATATGTGGAATCTAAAAACTAACCTTATAGATACAGAGTACAGAATGGAGGTTGCCAAGAGGCTGGGAGATGGGCGAAAGTGGTCAAAAGGTATAAATTTCCAGTTATAATATAAATAAATCCTGAGGATGTAATATATGGCATGGTGACTGTAGTTACCAGTACTGTAGTGTATATTTAAAAATTGCTAACAGAATAAATCTTAAAAGTTCTCATCACAAGAAAAAAATTATACACATGTATGGTGATGGATGTTAATTAAAGTTATTGTGGTAATCATTTCATAATATGTACATATATCAAATCATTATGTTGAATACCTAAAACTAATACCATGTTATATTTCAATTATATCTCAATAATAAAAATAAATGAATACTGATGGTATGAAACAATAACGCTTGTATACTTTTTAAAAATATACAGAATTAAAATATATAACATTGGCATTTAGGTCTGGAGAGAGTTAATGGAGTTAAAAATCTTTCAAAGTTCTTGCGTTGCTCATGCAGCAAGTAAAAGTACTGATTACCATTAGGCTTTTATTTGTTAAGAATGGTGGTTTTAATTTCCTTTTTTAAGTTTTATGCATTTACACATTTGTATTCAATACTCAAAATTATGGCACAGGATGAACTGAATGTTCAATCAGTTCAATAAATGGTCTATGAATTGAAGAGGCATTCTTGCCATAGAGGAGAAATCAGCATTCAGGGGGAAAAAGACAAACATTTAAGTTTTTAATTTTCAAATGTTCATTAGCAAAATAAATCCACTCACCAAACCTGAAACTCTATTGTATTTTTTTAAAAATCCCTGCATACCGATGATGTGATACTATACAGAGAGAACTCCAAAGATTCCACCAAAAAACTATTATAGCTAGTAAATCAATTTAGTAAAGTAGCAGGATACAAAATTAATATTTAGAAATCGGTTGCATTTTTATACACCAACAATGAACTATCTGAAATAGAAATTAAGAAAACAATCTCATTTACAATTGCATAAAAAAAAACAGGAATGAATTTAACCAAGGAAGTAAAAGACTTATACTCAAAAAATTATAAGACATTGAAGAAACTGAAGAAGACACAAATAAATGGAAGCATATACTGTGCTCATGAATAGAAGAATTAACATTGTTAAAATGTCCATACTACCCAAAGTGATCTATAGATTCAATGCAGTCTCTATCAAAATACTAATGGCATTGTTCATAGACCTCAAACAATTAATCCAAAATTTTACATGGAACCAAAAAAGACCCCAAACAGCCATGACAACCTTGAGAAAGAAGAACAAAGTTGGAGGTATCAGGCTACCTGATATCAAACTGTACTGCAAGGCCACAGTAACCAAAACGTCATGTTACTGGCACAAAAAAAGACACATAGATCAACAGAATAGAATATAGAGCCCTGAAATAAACCTACATCTATATGGTCGATTAATTTCTATGCAAAGAAGGCAAGAATATACAATAGGGTAAAAGTCTATTTAATAAATGGTGTTGAGAAAACTGGACAAGACAAAAAAAAAAATGAAACCAGACCACCTTCTTACATCATATACAAGAATAAACTCTAATTGATTTAAAGACTTATATATAAGACCTGAAGAAAATATAGACAGTTAACTCTCTGACATTGTTCTTAGTGATTTTTTTTTCTGATATATCTACTTGGACAAGGGAAACAAAAGAAAACAATAAACAAATGGGACTACATCAAATGAAAAAGTTTTTGCACAGCAAAGGAAACCATCAACAAAACACAACCTACTGAATGGGAGAAGATGTTCATCAATGATACATCTGATAAGGGGTTAATATCTAAAATTTATAAAGAACTCATACAACTCAACACCAAAACCACAATCCAATTAAAAAATGGGCAGAGGACATGAACAGACATTTCTCCAAAGAGGATATACCAATGGCCAACAGACATATGAAAAGATACTCAACGTCACAAATCATCAGTGAAATGTAAAATTAAAACCAAAATGAGATATCACCTCACACCTGTCAGGATGGCTACCATAAATAAATCATGAAAAGCAACAAGTGTTGGCAAGTGTGTGGAGAAAAAGGAACCCTCCTGCACTGTTGGTGGGAATGCAAATTGGTATAGACACTATGGAAAACAGTTTGAAGGTTCCTCAAAAGGTTAAAAATAGAACTACCTTATGAGCCAGTAATTCCACTTCTGGGTATTTATCTGAAGAAATCCAAAACACTAATTTGAAAACATATATGTAACCCTATGTTCATTACAGTGTTATTTACAATAGCCAAGATATGGAACCAACCTAAGTACCCATCAATAGACAATTGGAAAGAAGAAGTGGTGCATATATGCAATGGAATATTACTCAGCCATGAAAAAGAATTAAATCTTACCATCTGCGACAACCTGGATAGACCTGGAAGGTATTAGGTTAAATGAAATAAGTCAAAGACAAATTTCATATGATCTCACTTATACGTGGAATCTAAATAGCAAAATAAATGAATAAACAAAACAGAAATAGACACTTAGGTACAGAGAACAAACTGATGGTTGCCAGATGGAAGGGGGTTGGGGGACTGGGCGAAAAAGGAGAAGGGATTAAGAAGTGCAAATTGGTAGTTACAAAACTGCCACGGGGATATGAAGTACAGCATAGGGAATAGAGTCAATATTTTAATAACTATGTATAGCGTCAGGTGGGTACTATACTCATCAGGAGGCTCACTTCCTAAATTATATAAATATCTATTATGCTATACACCTGAAACTAATATAAAATAAAATTGAATGTCAACTCTAATTAAAAAAAAATTCTTGCACACTAAAGAGTTGTTTTTAAGTCAGATCTACTAAGGTATAATCTCTATATAGCAAAAATCATCTTGTTATGGTATACAGTTTTATGAATTTTGACAAATGTACATGCTGTGTAACCACCACCAAAATCAATATGTATATTTCCATTAACTCCCCCGCCCCATAGTACCTTCCTTTGTTGTCTGTCCTCTCCCAATTCCCAGCCTAAGTACCACCAACCTGTTTTCATTCCCTATTGGTTTTGCCTTTTTTAGAATAAAGTATAAACAGAATTATACAGTATGTAACATTTTCTAGCTTCTCTAAGTATAATGCTTTGGAGATTCATCCAAGTTGTTACATGTATCAGCAGTTACTTTTTAGTAATGCAATAGTGTTCCACTGTGTGGCTATACCATGATTTAGTTACCATTAATCAGTTGTTGGATATTTGTTTGGGTTGTTTCCTGTTTTGGACAATTTTTTAAGAAACCTGCTATAAATAATTATGTATAGATCTTTGTGTAGACATATGTTTTCTTTTCTCTTGAGTAAACACTTAGGCATGGGACTCCTGGGTCATATGGCAATTGTAATATGTAACTTAAAAAGATGCTTGTGGTAGGGCCCTTATAAAGAGGTCCCAGAGGGCTTGCTCCTGCCATGTGATGATACAACAAGAAGTCTGCAACCTGGAAGAGGACCCTCATCCAACCACACTGGCACCCTGATCTCAGACTTCTAGCACTCAGAACTGTAAGAAATAAATTTCTGCCGTTTAGCTACCTAGTCTGTGGTATTTTGATGAGAGTAGCCAGAGCAAACTGACATCTGTAAATGCAAAAGACCAAGAAGAACCGCAGTACTCTTGAAGAAGAAACAAGGTAGAATATCTTGTTCTACCAGATATCAAGAGTTACGGGGTGTGACTATGAACACAGATGGACAAATAAAACAGAGACAGAATAGAGAGCCCAGAAACAGACTCACACATATATGAATACTTAATTTGTAACAAAGTTTGCAATTCAAAGCAGTGGAGAAAGAATGGCCTTTCAATATAAGGTACTGAAAAAACTAGGTATCCATGTGTGAAAAAATATAAATCTGGACCATATATAGAATCAGTTTCAGGTGGCTTATAGACCTAAAATATCTTCTAGCAAAATGATAAAATTTTTAGGAGATAATGTAGAAGAATGTTTTCATGATCATGGGGCAAGTAATTTCTTTTTAAAAAAATCACTTATGAGAAAGGGAAATGCTGATAAATGTGACTGTATTAACTGTAAGAATTTCTTCAGCATATCAAAAGACACTATAAAGAATATGAAATGCATACTGCAGAGTTGGCAAAAGCATCTGCAACATGTATAACTAAGCAAAGCACTAGTATTCAGAATATACAAGAACTACAAATTATTAAGACAACAGACAAATAGATAAATGGGAAAAAATCTTGAACAGGAATTTCATCAAAAAAGAAATTTAAAAGGTCAATTAACATGTGAAAAGATGCTCAGCCTCATCAATAATCAGAAAACTACAGGTTAAAAGTACAATGTGATTCTATTACATATCCGCCAGATTAGCTAAAAACCTAACAATACCAAATGTTGCTCTAGATTTGGAGCAGCAAGCACTCTTATAAACTAATGATGGGAATATAAATTGGGCAACACTCTGGCGTTATACAATAAAGATGAAGATAGGCATGCTATATGACCCAGCAACTCCATCCCATTCGTATATCCTAGAGAATCTCATGCAATACAGAAACATTCCTCCTAGCAGCTCTTATTTAAAAGGCCCCAAACCAGAAATTCTTTTAGTGATAGATCTATATTTATGTAGTAAAACTTTAAACAAAAGCAAGAATTTAATTTTCATAAAAGCCAAGACAGTGGTTACCTCTATCCTAAGGGTAGTGATTGGAAATGAGCATGCAGAGAAAGGAACATGCTTCTAGAGTACTGGGATTCTATTTTTAACCCAGGTGATAACCATTTCCTTTACATGATTCAGTTAAACTGTACTTTTAAGTTTTAAACCTTTCTGTATGTGTGTGTGTGTGTGTGTGTGTGTGTGCGTGTGTATCTGTGTGTGTGTATGTTTTCCATAATAAAATGGATTTTAAAATATACCAGATGCATAACAGGTTGCATAATATGCTAGCACTTGTATATAGAAATGACAATTTTAAAAAATATTTATCTTATATTGTTAAAGAGAAAAACCACAGGCCCAAAACAGGTTGTTGTTTAATCTCCACATATTTAAATTTCTTAAATTTATTGAGTCTTGCTTTTTTGTCTCAACATATGGGCTGTCCTTGAAAATGTTCTACGTATACTTGAGAGGAATGTGTATTGTCTGAGATGAAAAATTCTCTAAATATTTAGTATCTATTAGAATGTGTCATCTAAGGCCTATGTTTCCTTGTTGACTTCTATCTATACGATCTATCCATTGATAAGTGGGGTATTGAGGACCTCTATTATTATATACTGTCATTTTCTCCCTTTAAGTCTATTAATAATTGCTTTAAACATTTTAGTGCTCTTAGGTTGGGTGCATATATGTTAATAAATGTTATATCTTCTTGATGGAGTGTCTTCTTTATATAAAATGGTCATCTTTGTCTCTTGTTAATGTTTTTTTTTTTGGTCTTGAAATCTATCTCGTCTAATATAAGTAGAGCTACACTTGCTTCTCTCTGGGTACTATTTGCCTGGAGTATCATCTTCCATCCCTTCACTTTGAGCCTATCTTTGTCTTTCGAGCTGAGACTGGTCTCCTGAAGGCAGCATATAGTTGGGTCTTGTTATTCAATCTATCCAGCTACTCTGTGCCTTTTGATTGGTGAGTTCAGTCCATTTACATTTAGGGTGATTACTGATATATGAGGACTTACTACAGCAATTTTATCTTTTGTTTTCTGGTTGCTCTGTATTTCCATTGTTCCCCCCCACCGCCCTTGTGCTTCTGACAGTTATTAGTGATTCACATATAGCAATCCAAAAGAACAGAAAAAAAAATTTTTTTAATTCTTAGAACTGTTTAAGCTCTACAGATGTGCCAGCCACCTTACAATTCTGTGCATTTACTTTTGTGAATTTGCTTTGCCATTATATTCAAGTGATATGGGTGAGAATAAATCTCCAGGATTATGGGACAGAAATGTCCTCATCTCCCATAAACATCAGTATCAAACCCAAGTAGTTCAGTGACACACTTTTAAGCCTCATCAAATCACCTGTTAGGTTCTGTTGTTTCTAGAATCAAAGTGACTTTTTCATCACTAGTGTGGAAAACTCTACTATTGCATCATTGTACTAAAACAATTAAAACCAGGGATGTGACCTGGTATAAAACTTAGCCCAAAGAGGTCGGCCGTGTCTATAGGAAGTATCATTTGTATCTTAATCTCTTCTTCAATAGAATAATCTGAGATGGACCAGCTTTCTTGGCCCACTGTAATATTACAATCACCAGATGTAACATGTATACATCCAAATATGTGAAGAACTCATATAATTCAACAACAACAACAACAAAAAACTGGATTTAAAGAAATGGACAGAAGATCTGAATAAACATTTCTCCAAAGAAAACATACAGATGGACAACAGTCATATAAAAAGAAGTTCAACATCACTAATTAGGGAAATGTAAATAAAACTACAATGAGATATCACTCACACCTGTTATAATGGCTATTATCCAAAATACAGGAAATAACAAGTGTTGAAGAAGATGTGGAGGAAAGAGAACCCTTGTGCACTGTTTTAGGGGCTGTAAATCATTGCAGCTACTATGTAAAACAGTAGGGAGGTGCCTCAAAAAATTAAGACTAGAAGTACCATCTGATCCAGCAATTCCTCTTCTGGGGATCTACCAGAAAAATATGAAAAACTAATTTGAAAAGATATATATACCCCTACATCCATTGCAGCATTTTATACAATAGCCAACATATGGAAACAATCGGAGTGTCTATTGAGGAATGACTGGAAAAGAAGACGTTTTATATATACGCATGGGATAATACTCAGCTATAAAATAAAAGATGAAATGGTGCCATTTGTGACAACATGGATAGATACTGAGAGTATTATGCTAAGTGAAACATGTCAGATGGAAAAGAACACAAATGGTATGATTTTACTCATATGTGGAATATAAAACAAAAAGTAGCAAATGAACTAACAAAACAAACAAAAACAAACTCATAGATACGGACAAAGAATGGTGGTTAGCAGAGAGGAAGGGTTGTGGTGGGGAGGGCAAATTGGGTAAAAAGGGTAAAATATGTGGTAACGGAAGAAAACTAGACTTTGGGTGGTGAGCCCACAATAGAGTATACAAAGACTGAACTGTAATGATGTACACCTGAAATTTATATAATGGTATTAATGAACATTATCTCAATAATTTTAATTTTAAAGAAAGTGAGGTGATGATCATATTCAGACTCCGTTTGGACGACTGAATAACATCTAGAGATCTTTGATATCCTGTCTGGACAAAATTTTGCCAGCTGTGCAGGAACTAGGTCATCCCGGTATACAGTGAAATAAATCATAAAATATTTCTTATTGTTTACCAGGCAGAGCAAAATTATATTGCTTCCTTTAAATCTGGTTAGTTTCCTGTTTTTCTTACCTACCCAGCTCTTCAACCTGGCCCTCCAACTTGAGGCTGGAACTGATTGGGCCTTTAAAATGCTTTATTATAGTTGGTTCTTTTTTCTAATAAGCACAATGGTTTACTCCCTTTTGAGGCAGGAGCCCCATGTAATGAGTCGATGCTTCTGTTAACTCTAAGAACCCTTAATTATTTCCACCATTTTCTGCATGTGTTTCCCTCACTGTGTGAATCGGAGGCAGGCTGCTGGTTGTCAGAGACTGGAATACTCACTGGCCTTCCTTGTTGGCAAGGAACTGAATTCTGCAGCATCTGTATTCATAGACAGAGTATCCTATCTCAGAGTTTGTGCAGCACCTTCTGTTTTCAGTTTACTGGTGATCAGGGCACATCACAAGAACTTGGAATGCAGCTGAAGCCAAATCAGACTTGACAGAAAATTATTAGCAGGGTACAGAAGGAAAAAAGATCCTCCTTCCTTTCTGTAATCAGGTTAATATGTGCATGGAATGTTTCACTTAAAAAGGTAGTGTGTTTTGGCAAAGCTGGTTTCTTAAGTAGAATTTCAGTTCCCATTATGTGAGGCTATCCATTGCTGCTCTGGCAGGGCCTTTGATCAGTGAACTCAGTGGGGGAGAAGGGCATAGGCATATTAATAACTTCAACATGTGGCCCTTCGGCCCAGCTGTACCCTTGTCTTGGAAAAAGGCCAACAGCAAAGGGTTTTCTTAACACGACCTATGTATGCATATTTTGGAAAGGGGTGAAGAGAAGATAGAGGTTCAAAGAAGGAAATAAAATCTGGTTTTATTCCAGTTTTTCTCTTGTCCTTGTTCCCTATTTGGAACATTTTGCTACTACATATTTGGATCCTATGGACTTTGGCTCCCTCCTCAACTTTTACTATCTTCGTTTTTTTCTATTATAATGTTATAAAGATTAAAGCTGCTGGTTTAATTTACATACCAGCTTAGGACAAGGTTAGGGAGAGACAGGAGGCTCTGTGAGAGTCTATAGGGATGAGAGATTAATGGGAACCAGGTGCCTGAAATAGGAGCCCAGGGTCCATTTTGCCAGGACTGTATCTTTTGCCCTTTCCCCTCTGCATTGGTATTTTTGACTGTTTTATTTTACCAATCATAGGCCTTAGGCCTCACTAAATTACTGCCACAGACTAGAGACCAGCCTGCTCTTTTCATGTGTGTTTCCTTGTATTATTTCATACCATTCTTTCATTTTCTTCTTCTGGGTTGTTCATTTGCCATGTATCCCTGTCTGGCCCTGAAAAGGTTCCCGAGTGACTCTACATCATAGTCATAGAGAGCAAGCTTGGCTCATCACAAGTGGCTTTTCAATAATGACCTCTCATTCTCATTCTCTCCCTCTCTTTCTCCCTCCCTCCCTCTCCCTTTTCCTCTTTCAATTTTATATTACCATTTCTTTGATCCAAACCTTCTATACTTCTAATTCTCTAACTGCCTGATAATGATTTGTCACAGAGGAATGATCCCAGGGTGGGATGTGATACCCAAGAGCTCAAGTATTAGTTAGAATACAGATTGGACTCCTGTAACAGAGGCAAAAACAAACAAAAAATAAATAAATAAAACAACGGCTTAAACAAGACGGCAGTTGATGTCTGTGTCATGTAACATTGCAAGCATGAGCGGCATCGGGCCACAAAGGTGGCTCCGCAGTTTTGGGTACCCTGACTCCTATCCTGTTTGCTTTCTTATTCTCAACACACGGCTTCCACCTTACAGTCTAGGACTGCTTTGCCAGCTCCTGTCCCCACATTCCCATTCTTGCCAGCAGGAAAGGGAAAAAGTGAGAAGGAGGCACGCTCCTTCCATTTTAAAGGCGTTAACTTGGACTTATATTCCATTGTCCAGAAATGAATCACTTGTCCACACTCACCTTCCAAGAAGACTGGGACATGAATACTTTAGCTGACAGTCTTCTTTGCCACAGAAACACACTTTAACATTTTGTTTCAGACAACTATGGGCACTGTGAAATTGTGAGAGAGTTATAAACTGAACTATCAAAGTTATAGTGTCTTCTTGGAAGAGGTAAGAATTAGAAGTACAGGTAACAGTGGTCATGTTGTTTTGCTTTTGAAGTGCTGTTCTTGGACCATCTCACTCATTTATTCATTCAACAAAGCAAGCATGCCAGAAGAAGGCTCTGGGCCCACAGAAGCATCTCCAACATAGGCCCTGACTTTATGTACCTTCCCACAGGCATGTGAAGGAATCAGACAATAATGCTGATATGCATGGAAATGGGACTTTAGTGGAACTCCTATAAGGAGTTTGTTCAGTAGATAAAAGGGAAAGAGCTAAGTAGGAATGAGATAATAAAAAGCCTCCTGCATCAGGATAAGATGTAAATTTATCCTGTAAAAAGGGATAGTGAGATACTAAAGATAACTAAAAAATATATAACATGAATCTCTTTTTTAAGGGTATGATTCCTCTAAGAGAGAAACTTGATCAATTTGACCACATGAAAATTAAAAAGTTTACTTGGCACAAACATCATGAACAAAATCAAAAGATGAATGACAAAGTGAGAAAATTATTAACCATTTACATGACAGAAAAGGGGATAATTTCCTCATATAATACAAAAAAAATCTAAAGACTAATAATACAAGAGAAAAGACATATAGATCCTTCATAGAAAAAAATAAATTACTAATGACTTTTTTAAAAAATTAAAAACTTGACATATTACGTCCAAAGTTTGCTAAAACACCATATTGGTGGAGATTGTGGGGAAAGGCACTCAGAGCAAAAAGCATTAGTCCAAAGTAAAAGGAATACTCTATAGTAAAAAAAAACAATACCCCACTGTGGTAAACATACTCTAAAATAGCTCCTAATGATCCCTGCTTCCTGGTGTTGGATGCCCTTGTGTGATCCTCTCCCCTTGAGTGTGGATTGAATCTAGTGACTCTCTTCTAACCAATATAATGTGACAAAAGTGATTAGACATCATTCCCAAGAATTACAAAAGGACCCCAGCTTCCATTTTGCTCACTCTCTCTTGTTCTCTCTCACTTACACTGAGGGACATCAGCTACTACATTATAAGCTGCTTTTTGGAGAGGCTCCTGTGGCAAGGAGCTGATATCGCTGGCCAATAGCTAGTAAGGACCTGTGGCCTGCCAACTGTATGTGAGTGAGCTTGGAAGTGGATCTTCTAACCTTAAGATGACTGCAACCCTGGCCAACAATTAGATTGCAGCCTTATAAGAGACTCTGAGCCTGAGGACCTAGCTGAGCCAAATCCACAAAAAGTATGAGATAATAAATGCTTATTATTTGAAGTCACTAAGTTTTGGGACATTCTGTTACAAAGCAATAGATAACTAGATTTTGATACCTGGAAGTGAGGTGCTGCCTTGGCTTTAAAACCAGGCAGTGGGCAGGACCTGGACGGATTTTTGAGAAGCACGCTAGAGAAAGTTTAAATTGCTTTGCAGACTGTGAGTAGAATTCTGGACTTTGAGGATGATGCCAATAAGGGCACTAAAGGAAGTGAAGAACATGTTATCAGAAAGTATAGAAAGAGAAGTCCTTATTATGCAGTAGCAGAAAGCTTAGCAACATTATTGCCTTCAGTAAGAGGGAAAGCAGGATATGTATTGAATGAACTGGGTGGTCTAGCTGAGATTCCCAAACAAACTGCTAAAGCTGCTGCTTACTATGTTCTTGTTGCTTGTAATTAAAGAGAGCATAAAGTGCTTATGAAGGAAAAATGATTAAATAAAAAGGAATCCAAATTGGAAGATTATGGTAAGATGAAAGAATAAGAAGCACAAGGAATTCATCTCTCTACCTAGATAACGTTTTTCCTGGCAGAATCTGTCTAACTATTTTGGACTTTAGAGTCTATTCAAAAGGCTTGCAACTTCCAGGGGAAAACTTGGACAATAAGTTAATTTAGGTCAATTTCAGCTTAGTTTGGTAGCAACTACCCATTTCCCATCCCATAGACCAGTGGCAGGCAGTCATGCACATTCCAGGAGCAGCTTGCATGCAGCTTGCAGAGCCAGGGGAGGCAATAAGGAGCCTGTCCTCCAAATACTGGGGATCAATGCCCTGAGCCCTTATTGCTGTTTCTGATTGCAGAAGTGTAGACACAGAGATAGGCAGCCATTATTGCAATGCTCACCACCATTGCTGTAAGCCATGCCCTGCAGCTGAAACAATTTCCCCCTTTCATTTTTCTCTTTTCCTCCTTGTGTGAGATAGACATTAAAAGAATAGGACATTCAAAAGCAACCACATGTACAGGGGAATTTACAGTCATGGCACATACCCAGAGAAAGGTGCAGGCTCTGAAAAAGACTTGAGAATGTGTTAAGTGTACACCTCAGGTTAATTGCTGGCACAGAGACAGACTATAAGGGGTGGAGGGAAGGGGTAGAGAAGCAAACTCTGGGAAACAGAAAATTGACAGTACTATCCATTAAATCAACAAACTATCTCTGACAAAGATCAAGTGGCACACTAACCAAAGATTTTAAAACAATTACCTTAAGATGCCCAAAACTCTATAGGAGGATGTTGAGAAAAATAAAAAAAAAATGATGTATAAACAAATTAGAAACGTCAATGAAAAGACAAAACAAAAAGAAACAATCAAAAAAATTCTGGGCTGATAAACACAACTGAAATGAAAAATCCATCAGAGGGATTCTAAAGAAGATTTGAATAGGCAGAACAATGAATTATCAACCTTGAAGAAAGGACAATCGAAGTGATCAAGTCTGAGAAAGAGAGAAAGTAAAGACTGAGGAAAAGCATACAGGGCATAAGGAACCTATCAAAAACTATTAAGTGGAGAAACATACACATCATGGGAATCCCAAAATGAGAAAAGACAGGAAAAAGGGCAGAGAAATTATTTGAAGAAATAATAGTTGAAAACATCCCAAATTTGATGAAATACATGATTATAAACATCAAAAAAAAACTCAACTAATTTCAAGTAGAATGAACTCAAAGACACACCTCACCAAGACACACTATAATCAAACTGCCAAAAGCCAAAGGCAAAAAAGAAAATCTTGAAAACAGCAAGAGAGAAGCAACTCATCAAACATAAGGAATCCTCACTAAAATTATAAGCGGATTTCTCACCAGAAACTTTGAAGGCCAAAGGACTGATATATTTCAAAGTGCTGCATCCTATTTCCAGCAAAACTGTCCTTCAAAATCAAGTAACCTATTTCCAGTAAAATTGTCCTTCAAAAGTGAGAGAGAAATTAAGACATTCTTAGATGAACAAAAGGGAGTTCATTACCAGTAGATCTGCCTTTCAAGAAATGTTACCAGGTATCCTTCAGGTTGAAATAAAAGGGCACTAGACAGAAACATGAAGCAGTACAAGGAAATAAAGATCTCTATAAAGGTGACTACATGGCAATTATAAAAACTAGTATTACTTTTAATTTTGGTTTGAAACTCTACTTTTTGTTTTCTACATGTTTTAAGAGATATACATTTTAAAAAGAGAATTATTAGTTTAAAAGTTAGTATTATTATAATTTTGGTGTATAGCTACACTTTTTGTTTGCTATATGATTTAAGAAACTAATGAATAAAAGGAACAATTATTAGTCTATGTTTTTGACAAAATGTACAAGGAGATAATATTGTGACATCAATAACTAAAAATGGGTGAGGACAAAGCTATAGGAGCAGAATTTTTGTATGTTATTAAAGTTAAGAAGGTATAAATTCAAATTAGAGTGTTATGACTTTAGGATGTTAAATGTCATGGTAACCACATGGTATCCACAAAGAAAATAACTATAGAATATACACAAAAAGAAATGAGAAGTGAATTTAAACATTTCACTACAAAAAACAAATATGAAAGAAGACAGTAATGAAGGAAATAAGAGACAATACAGCTATATGGCACACTGATAACAAATAACAATATGACAACAGTGTCTCCGTATCAGTAATTACTTTAAATGAAATGAGTTAAATATTCCAATC